>NC_137516.1:11690000-12275000 GCF_041902795.1 Electrophorus electricus
CTGTGACTCCAGCTAAGATACTATTCAAGACCCTGAAGGTCCTAGGTCTCTGGAGTACGAGTCAAGCCTCAATTCTCTGGACAAGTCCGAATTGAGTATCAAGTCCTTAGAACATTTTTGTTTAGTCTCATTATTTACAGTTAATGCTCTAATTTATTTATGAATTTGCTAACGTGCACTCAATCATAAAGAGATGGAACTGTGTCTGAAAACCAATGTTAAATTCAGGCATCTGCAAACTAACATTAGCTAAAAAGAAAATGGCAGAAGGACTATGGACCATGTATCTACAAAAATGAGAAACTGTCTAAAATGATATGGAGCTTACTAGAAAAAGTATTTTAGTTATTGATCTAGCTAGTAGCCAGCTAGCATTCTTTTTACCTTAACTATAAGCTAGCTTTAGACATGCATGCAGTCCATACCAATCTTTCAGTGTGTTTTAAGATGTCGTATAAAAGTGTGTCATTTTGCCAGAGTATCTTCATTTTAATGCTGCATGTAGCACCATGATTTTGAAGAATTTTTACCTGAAGGTGGTAATTAAAGGCGATTAATTTAACATAAACATGAATGCTGAGAGATGAATATTAAACATTTCTGTGCATAACCATCTTGGAACTGACAGCCAAGATGCTCACTTGAGATGAACTATGCAAATGACCAGTTAGAGTCTTGTTTTTTTCCCCCACACTTAAATTTCACAAGTCTTAAGTCATGAGTCGAGTTAATCTAATGTCCCAGTCGAATCATCAGTCTTTCAAAATATGAAAGAAGTGCAAATTGAGTTTGAGTCACTGACTTGATTCACCATCTCTGGAGTATGGCAACAAAAAATAACCCAATGGCCACAATTTATTGCCAATTAGCATTAGTTTGTAAAATAACTGTTATAACTGATTGCATTGTTAAACTGTATAAAATGTTCAAACGCTACAACAAAGCCACAATTGACAATACAAACAATAACTTCAAAACTGACAGCTGCATCTTTGTTACAACTCTCAAACAAACAATGCTGCGTTTAGTCATATGTGATACAGAGATCAGGAACATCCCGTCTGTTTTATCGGTTAATTTTTGACTCTTCATAACATGTAGGAGATTGAAAGTAATTTTAATTACCAAGTATATCAAGTTTATCTGAAACTTTTTTATTAATTTGAAAACAAACCCAATATAGAAGAAAAAAAAAATCACCCAACTGTCCTCACGTATATGAAACAAACATTAATAATTAATACGAAGCAGTATGACAAATTTATATTAGTCAGAATCTGGTTTATGCTTGTCAATCACATTAAAGACCAGAAAGTCTAAAGAGAACTTGGAGAAAAACAAAAAAACAAAAAACAATAATGGAATGTAAATCTGAACTGTCAGAAATAAAGGTGTTTTAAGGTAAGGTGCTCACGCAACCATGAGATACCAGTGCAGGCGGTGGCCCATCTGCATTCACTAATTTATCTGCCATTATCATTTCCCATTACTTTTCAATGAAAGCATATCAGGCCAGTTAAAGATTAAAGTTACAACTTTTACAGCTTTTTACAGCTTTGTTTTTTCTCGTTGGATTATCATCTGGTTGGTTACGGTAGGCTCTGAGTTCACTTACTTTTGTCTTAGATTCTGTGAAATTCAAGGTTTGTTTTCTAAATCTAGTTGTTAGTTGCTTGGTAGCTGTGATTACTCACTACAGGTGTAGTTTCACCCTGACCTTAGGTGTGAATTGAGGGGCGGGCTCAGCACTTATTGAACTGACTTAAATTAGGACGACTCCGCTACAGACACATGTGTCTGTAGCAGCGGTAATCAACATCTAGAGGAGGTTTGGTGGTGTTCTGAAATCAGTTAATCTACATCTCACCTACAGGACTTTACAAACTCAGCTAAGTATCTTCTTATATTATCTCAATCCTTTATCTCAGACATCCACAAATCTGTCCTCTGCCTTTTCATTGACGCATTCTCCGAGGCATCTTGGCAGGGGTGGTGGCACAGGTTTACTAATGTCCCGAGAGTGGCGTTTCACTCCACTTTCCTTCTGTACTCTTTCCATCTCCTCTTTTGAATTTCATGCCATTACAGTGTCTTTCCCCACCAAAGTTCTTATCATTGTCATCTACCGCCCTCCAGGTTCCCTAGATCACTTCATTGATGAGCTCGACATCCTTCTGAGTCATTTCCCCATTGAAGGAAATCCACTCATTCTCTTTGGGGACTTCAACCTTCCATCAGACAAGCTGCATTCCTCCTGCATCCTTCTGCTGTTGACAGCATTTGACCTCGCCCTCAACCACCCTCCTCCAACTCACAAAGCGGGCAATGTTCTGGACCTGATCTTCACCCGTACCACCACAACATCGGACATCGCAGTCACCCCCCTCCACCTCTTGGACCATCACTTTCCATCCTTCTCTGTCTCCCTTCCTTCTCTTTCCATCCAGTCCTCTCCAACATGTTCCTCCTTCCTCTGTCGCAATCTGCACTCCATAACTCTCTCTTCCCTTACTTCTACTATTTTGTCCACCCTTCCTCATCCTGACTCTCTACCCTCTCTCTCTTTGGATACAGTTACAAATACTTTCATTTCTATACTCTCCTCATCAATGAATCTTCTGTGCCCTCTCTCCTCTAGACCCGCTAAGTCCTCCTCACCCGCTCCCTGGCTAACAGAAACACTTCGCTGCCACAGGAGAGAACTAATGACTGCAGAGAGGAGATGGAGGAATAGATTCATAGATTCAGATCTTAGCTCATACAAGTCTCTCCTTTCCAAGTTCTCACTGGTAGTAACATCTGCAAAGTCATCCTACTACAGGGAGAAATTGGAATCATCATCATCTGATCCATGCAGGCTCTTCACAATTTTTTCTTCTCTCCTTAATCCTCCCCCTCCCCCCCTTTCTCATCTCTTACTCCGGAAGATTTTATCACCTTCTTTGAGGAGACGGTTGCAGCAATCCGCCAGTCCTTTTCCTCTGTTCCCACTCCTCCAACTAATGTGCATTCCCCAACATCCAACTTTCTGACTTCTTTTTCTCCTCTCTCCACAGATGAAATTCTTCAACTCCTGACCTCCAGCAGTCCGACTACATGTCTGCTGGATCCAATTCCTTCTGCTCTGTTCCAGACAATCGCAAGAGATCTGCTTCATTTCATCTCTGTCATCAACAACAACTCCTTATCTTCTGGATACGTGCCTACTGCATTCAAAACCGCCAGGGTGGTACCAATCCTCAAGAAGGCCACACTTAACAGCTCCAGCGTCACCAACTACAGACCAGTATCACGTCTCTTACCTCTCAAAAGCCCTTGAACGAGCAGTTTATAATCAATTGTCTCTCTTTCTCACCCAGAACCAGCTGCATGATCCCAATCAGTCTGGCTACAAACCGGCACATTCTACAGAAACGGCCCTCGTAGCGGTGACTGAGAAACTTCATGCCCCTAAAGCTGCCAAACAGTCATCTGTTTTGATTCTTCTAGACCTTTCAGCAGCCTTTGACACAGTGAACCACAACATTCTTCTCTCTGTTCTTTCCAGGCTTGGTGTGACTGGCTCTGCTTGGAGATGGTTTCAGTCCTATCTGGATAGACGGTCCCATCAGGCGACATGGAGAGGATCCACGTTCAAACCGTGCAGACTCTCCACTGGTGTTCCACAACGCTCAGTATTAGGCCCCCTTCTCTTCTCTTTGTGATGTAATATCTTCTCATGGTTTCTCCCAACACTGCCATTCCGATAACACTCAATTATTTCTTGCTTTTCCACCCTCTGACATGCAGGTCTCCAGACGTATCTCGGCATGCGTGACTGACATCGCGTCATGGAAGACAGCCCACCACTTGAAGCTCAACCCCAGTAAAACTGAGCTTCTGTTCATCCCAGGTACTCCCACCCCTTATCATGACCTCACTGTTTCCTTTGAGAACCCCCTGGTATCACCACCTTAAGCTGCTCGTAGCCTGGGCATAACTTTGGACAACCAGTTGTCGTTCTCAACTCAAGTTTCTAATCTAACCCGGTCTTGCAGATTCCTCCTTTGTAACATACGAAGGATTCGACCCTCTCTTTTGCAGGAAGCTACCCAGGTGCTTGTGCAGTCTCTTGTAATCTCAAAGCTAGACTACTGCAAATTGCTACTTGTTGGTCTTCCTCCAAGAGCCATTAAACCTCTACAACTTGTCCAGAATGCAGCAGCACGACTGGTCTTCAATCTTCCCAAGCTCACACGTTACTCCACTGCTGCGCTCCCTTCATTTGCTCCCTGTAGCTGCACGCATCAGATTTAAAACCTTGATGCTTGCCTACAAATCTAAAAATGGACCAGCCCCTTGATACATGAGGTCAATTGTCAAAGCCCGATCTGTACCTCAAGTACTTCGAACCTCAAGTACGGCGCGGCTTGAAATACCTTGCTTCAGGTCTCATGGACGACAAGCATCGAGACTATTTTCTGTCCTGGCTCCAAGGTGGTGGAATGAACTCCCACTTGTTGTCTGGACAGCAGAGTCCTTTGCAGTCTTCAAACGCAGACTTAAGACCCATCTATTTGCAGAATATTTAAAGGACAACTGACACTGCTCCCTTATTGACTGACTAATTTGGTACTTATTGTAGGGCATTATTTATGCTTTTTAACAAACTCTAGCACTTATTGTTTATAGCACTTATCATTGTTTAAGATAGACCTCATGTATTTTGGACTTCTAGGTATCAGCATTCATCCCTGTATTCTACAGTATTCTAGTTCATTGGTATGTTTAATTCTAACCTATTATACTGTACTTGGATATATTCTATGAGTAAATGACAAAGCACTTTTGTAAGTTGCTCTGGATAAGAGCGTCTGCTAAATGCCGTAAATTTATCAAAATTACATGTCACTCTTTCAGATATGTGCTAACAAAGCAACCAAGCAGCAGAAGACAGAGGCATTATTTCATAAGAATAGAGCTAGTTTAACTCCAAATCATTAATGTCAAAGATTAGGTATTCCTCAGAAAAAAAACCTGAAGATACAATTAACTCTTTCGACTGAAAACAATAGTCTGTTTTTTCTTCCTAGTGTGACTTAAGAACACCTTAACACAAGGATACAGAAAAATTATAATCCAAGTTTAAATAAAAGAAATAAAGTTTATTTGACTAAACAAATTTCTCAGTGAATAACTTGTTCTAAGAAATTAGGTTAATATAAATTACTACAATGTGTGAAGAGGTGACGGCCAATAGCAGCAGAGTCATAGCACCTATGCAGCCTGCATCCTGTCAGTTAACCTAAATGTATGCAATGCAACCAAGAAGGCAAGAACAAACTGTGAGATCAGCAGGATAAACTGTGAGATTATTACCTATGGCACCTGTGAGAAATAAACGCTGGAAACAAAAGGAGGATATTTTTTTAAATGAGCATGGATGCATTTAAACAGTCTGCTGGAGACCACTCAGTATGTGCTACAGAGGAAATTGGACTCTATGTGCATTTCTAAAACCAACGAGGCCGACAGTGAGGCCCCAAAATAGTCTCCCTCATCTCTGCAGCCATGTTCTCATGCAGGGAACACAAAGTGGGCCAGCTTCCCAATTACACAACCTGTTTATGTTAAATCAACCGACCAAATCTTGCACAAACTGGTTTTCATGACATTACTCAACCTCTAGATTTTATAATAAGGAGCTGTACAGCTTTCGGGTGTGACTTCATTTGTTGCATGAAATCTATCAGGTAAAGACATTCATATCTGAGATGCAATACAAATGTTCCTGTTAACTTATGGTACATAATCTAATGCTATGCAAAGCTAACCAACTCCTGTGTGGTTGGTACAGATGAACATAAATGGCTAGCTTTACTGGTACTTTCAAAAACAAACAAAATTAAGCAAACCGAAGTGTTTTTGAAAAAGGAGTAATCACTTAATTAAAGATAGATTGCAATAAAGGAAGCAATCAGCCTGTGTCTTACAGTGCCAAGTAAGCAACAGGTGGTAGCCAGTTTATCACTTAATGTGTTTTTTGTGGTCTTAAATTTACAAAAATTGAAACATGTTTGTACATTTACAAAATTACTCAGCAGGTAAACTTCAAAGTACTGCATGGTCTTCATGAGCAGCCATATAGAATGTAAACTGAATGAATGATGAAATGCCTGCATCCTTTTGTCAAAATATTTGGACAAATGTCTTCTGCTCGTGTTATTCTTGATAACATTTTATTCTGAATATTTAATATATTGTGTATTTGATAATGACATAGCAAATATTCTGCTGACTCATTCAGCAATTTGTCCAGCTATTAACTATGAAATATTCAATTGCTGTCACTCATTGAAGCGGTGGATGGGAGGGTGGATGTGGCAAAATTAACTTGAGATTTTTTCCCCTTTCAAAAATACTAATCATACAAGCTTGGCTCTACCACACCCAAAGAGTTTTGGGACAGTCACGATGGCTTGAACAGGGCTAACATTTAAGAACACTTTCAGGAAGGGCAAATAACAAGAGTAATGCACAGTGGGTGGCCTGACTAATGCTCAGTAATAAACCCTAAATAATTTGAGGAAGAAAAAAAAAAAAAAGGATTCAAAGATTAAATGCATTATCTTTATGCATATGGCTTTTACTTAATTTGCTTTTCATCTCAAATTCCACAAATGTTTACATTTCTTTCTCTGTATCATAAGATGGCACTGCTTCTCAAGGGGGATAACATTTACTCTCATAATCTCATTACCTCGGGTCCATGAGGGATAACATTTACTCTCATTACCTCATAAGTAATAACATTCATTGTCAGTACCTCAGGTCCATGTGAGATCTGCTACAGCAGGACCACCAAATAGCAACAGCAGGAAGGATATAATGCACTCAAAGCAAAGAACAAACCACGTGGCCTATTTTGGGATGCCAACTCAATCTTTGCCATCACTTAGTGAAGGCCAGTGGGACCCCTGCCGTTCAGTGACCCAACAGGGGCTTCAGAGAGTCACTGTGAGCTGTAGAGCACAGCTCTGCTTGCTGGGCAGGTTTGCTGGCTAAAATAAAAACTTAAGTAACTGGTTCATGGTTAAAAACTAAAACATGCTAATTGAAGGTTAAACTAAAGACAAGCCAATGTTTGTTTTAAAGTTCAACATGACCAAATGTTTCAACAGGACAGATATATTTATTTCATCTATTTCAGGAAGTCTCCCCATACCATGCAGAAAAACAAAAACATAGTTTGGAACATTGTTTAAATCACAACACAGACATTTTCTAATTAGAATCTAGAAATGAACAGCCCTCATGATTTCACTTGACTCTCCACAGCTTAGAGGGTAAAACTCCAAGCTTTGATGTTAATGGAAAAACAAACATCCAGTGTGCAACACTGAAACACATTCAATAAGGACAAGACTGAAGACAAACAGTCCAAAACCCACTGCTGCTAAAGCTATTTCAAACACAGGGTAATAGCAATACCAAGAGCCTTAATTAATAATTAAATTACACATTTTACAAGTATATCAACAATTTAGTTAATAATTGGGTCTTTTTTCCATTGTGTTTTGTCTAAGAACAGGATATAATAGTCAAAGTTAACAATCAAGCTATATTCTTTAACTAAATGACTTTTTGTTTTACTAGGTAACTCCAACCATTACAGTGCTCCTCGGGGTGGGCCTCTCCTTCTGGTACTGATTTTGAATCCTTGCACCCATGTAAACGTAGTATTGATAAGCGGCCTTGGCAATCGTTAAAAGGAATCCTGCCCGCACTAACATCACCTGTGTGTGTGTGTAATATATATATATATATATATATATATATATATATATATATATATATATATATATATATTACACACACACACTTTGCAATCTGTTGCTTGGCTTGTACACCGTGTTCCGTGGTAGGATGCGAATCTAACCTTCCTATACAATTATAGTTAGCTAGCTTAGATTTTTACATTTCCAATTGAAATGTGTACGAAAACCAAAGGATTTAACTAAATTATATAAGATACTCACTTTCTCCGTTTGTTTGTTGACAGTTCCAAATAGTGTAGACTGAGACAACCAAAACAATCAAAGTCCGTAGTCGCATCGTGACCACGCTTAAATGGTAAAACGTTGTTCCTTGTAGCGAAATTAGTCGGGAATCGAAAAGTGCCTCGTTTGATTAAAAATACGCTTATTATGTCAAAGATAGTAGAAACGTAAAAAAAAAACAAAAACAGAAAACTTGTCACCCCCTCAAAAAAAGGGGCGGAGAGGAAACTTCAACGTGTTCAATTACCTAGGTTAGCTATGTTAGCTAATTAGCTAGCTATCTACAATGCACTGTACGCAAGCGGTTGCTAAATACTTCTCGAAGATTGCTAGGTAGCGAGCTTACATTCAGAGTAACCATCGACATAAAATACAGTGCGTGTGAACATTAATTATGGTTTTCAGAGTCTTCATTTTGACACGTTCCGTTTGCACACGTTCCGACCTACTTTAATGTTAACCCCAAGAAAAAAAACTCTTGGCTACCAGCGTTAGTTATCCTGGTTAGCAAGCTAGCTAGCGAGTTACTCGCAGACCAAAGGAATTGCCACGCTACTCGTGAATTAAGGCTAAATCAAATTTAACTTCGCTAGTTAGCGGTTAGATATTTTGGAATCGTTTCAAAAAAATGTTCGCAAAGTTTTAGTTTTCTCCGGCCCCCTAAGGCACTAAAATATTATTATTATTATTATTATTATTATTATTAAATAACAATAATAATCAACTAGCAGTTGTGGTATTATTTGTCAGATGTTTCCCGTCTTGTAGTGCCGATATGTTTTATTCTCACGTTCGGGTGACAGTTTGGGTTGTGCTAGCTGACTTTCTAGCGTGGCTTAGGAGATTTCACGGGTCACTGCGCGTCAGAGCCACTGTCTAACCATAGCGAAGCATTTGGCACCACTGTCACCTATAAAGCAGTTAGCACACCAGCGCAAGCCCTAAAGTGTAACTAACTCTCCACAATTACTGCATATTTGGGCTAGCAGGTCTTGAAGCGTAGGCAAGACAGCAAAAGCTGAGATTTCGGCGAGGCTTCCACCCGAGTTTTCAGCCGTGTCGTTGAGGCTTATTAGCGAACTGGCTCATCTGTATAAAAGGGAGCGAAGATTCTTTTGATGAAGCTGAGCGCAGTTATTCTTCAATATTCAGTCGAATCATTGAAAACACATCGAAGTAAATTAACAGAATATACAATCGGAAAAATAGATTTCCCCACGCTAGAGGTAGCTAGTGCATTGATATGTCTCTCCTTCTCCAAGGATCCCCTTTCCTGTATTTGCGCCAGTAAACAAGACCTGCCAGAAAGCCAGACAGGGCAGCGACGAAATGCGGACTGGAATTGGACTGGAGAGTGTGCACGTACAATGTCAGAATAGCATTTACAAATTACGTGGAGGACGAAGTTAGACCAGAATATAATAGAATCCACAAAAGGTCATGTTCATAATACTTAACGTATACAATCAACATAGACAACCGAGTTTATTTAAGACAACTGATTTTCAGATCATGCAAGTAAAGCGTTTTGAGATTTTCCTTGGTCCTGGAATCTTTAATCAGCTCTTCCACTTTAGGCAATCCAAAGACAACTTTAATAAATAAACAATGTAATTAGAAAATGGGGGAAATACAGTTCCTCCCAAGTTGTACGTAGTGCAACATGATACTTTCAGAGTGTTTTCAGTTTGTTTTTAAAAATCTATGTAGCATTAATTTTACCTTTGAACAAACAATGTGAACATGTCACACATTCCCCAACTTATCAATAGTCAGCAAATATAAACCTATACATAAGATCAATACTGTTCGATTTTTTTTTTTACCTTTCACTTTTTGTTTGATACAAAACATCCGACCAGTTTATTTTGCTACCTGAGGCACCTTTGGGCATGTGGATACTGCTGCTGTGGATTAGCCAAGGAAAGGTTCGGCTCTTAACAGACACTTCCAAATCATTACTGGCTTTTGATCAGATGGTCTGCAAGCAGCAACCATGCACATTCTGCATATAGTATATAGTGTAGTGGTCTGACCCAAAACGATGTGTTTGTTTCTGCCTCCTTGCATTCTTTTAGACTGAGACAGGCATGCAATAACACAGGGTATACAAGGTAACCTTCTCTATATACCTGCAACACATCCTGGTCATGTTCAGTTTTTATTCCAGTCAGCTGGCCTCTTTTCTCTGAGTGCAGAAAATATGTTAAACATATATATGAACTTGAAAATATATATGAACTGGAAAAATATGAAGGATTTGGACAGAATCATTCATTAAGTGGACGGTCTTATTTGTTTAGTTTGTTTTTTTAGTAATATTTTTTTTCCTTGATCCTTCTGTATGGTGATATGCTGTCAAATCAGTTTAGGGAATTTTATAATAAGAAAGATATAGATATAGTAGTAGAAAGCCTTTTGGAACTATACAGAAGAGTACATCTTGTGATGTAGTCTTCAAATTCTGTTGCCAAATTCTTCTGTGTTGTGAGCTCTTTGGAAAGCTAATGATTTCACTGGTAGGCATTTTTCAGTTTCTTTTATAATTTGCCTTAATTTAAATGTAGTTTCCTTTGCCAACATGGTTAATGCCAGCACAGGGTAAGACTAAGCCTCATCAGAGGTAAAAAGCAGATACAGAAACCTTAGAAAATGTTGAAGTTTCTATTTTTAAATAAATTACTGCTGTGAGGTAAATGATATCTGTTTAGCTATAGTTCTAAATGGAAAGCTTTAGGTAACATTGTGAATAGTACAACAAAAGGCTAAACATGACTCATATGCTTTCTTCCTGATGAACCCAGGACTGGGCGCATAGGCACAAAAACATCCCTCTGTTCTTTTCTGGCCTGTAACCTGTTTACATCCTCAGTTCCAAGAAATGTCACATTGTGTGTGGGAATACTGCCCTAAACCTACTGAAATGGCAGGTACAAATTATGTGGGGGAAAGAACCTCCCTGACAAGCCTCAGTTAATAAAACGGTGAGCTGATGTGTGAGATGGTTATCTAAAAAACAAAAGAAAAAATGCTAGAAAAGAGATGGAAATTAGAAAACTAATCAAATTGGTTAGTGTAGTTGGTGATAAAAAGTTAATAACAAAGGATTCAAAGTGAAAAAGAATTAACTCATTTTAATGAAGTCCAAGAGATTATACAGACAAAAGAATATAAGATCTGACGTTCAAGATGTTGGAGAAAAGATACCAGTAAACCAGTAAGCACAGGTGTGAAGCAACAATTTCTGATTAACATGTCAGTGAGAGCAATGTACAGCCTCTCATACATGGTCAGCAAAAGGTCACTTATCACTTGTACATGTTAATCTCAGGTGACCTTTGTTCTAATTGCTCATATTAGAAAAGAAACACCATCAATCTAGTTCACCACTCTGGAGGAGAGAACATTGAGTGCTAGTGAGGACAACACTGCTGTTCTGACCATGCTGCTTTAAGTCTGTGAAAATAACTAAATTTCGAATCCAATGAATCTGTCAGTGTACCAACACAAATAGAGGGAACAAATTGGCAATAAACAACTCAAAACACAGAGTGAATTGAAGCAAACCAAAAAATGGCATGCAAAGAAAGGAAATCTTTGATTTGCCTGTGGATGGCAATACAGTAGTGTAGTGTACTCTAATGGCTTCATAATAAAACAAAGAACCCCCCCCCAAATATGGTCCACAAACACTGGTGGACATTGATCAATACTGGACACTTTCACATTAATTGCAAAGTTAATGAAGACTTGTAACATGTTTGCTGCTTGTATTTTTTATATTTTAGTTGTTTTTTTAAGTTGCTTCATAATCTTTTTAAAAGGTATTTATTGTTCTGAGCTTTTTTATGGACTAATTTATTGTTCTGCCTTGTCAACACTTACTAAACCAGTCTTGCCAATAACAAGGAAGGGAGAGACACACAAAGAGGGAGAGAAAGTGAAGAATACCTCAAGCTCCTAATATCAATTCTTAGTTCAGTATTTGGTTGAGTGTCTCCATAACAACATAAAGGTGCTTTCAGGTCCAAACAAGTACACAGTTTGCTGTGTGCTGCCTCCCAGAGGCAGTGACATGGCTACACAGTACTCTCCATGTGCAAGAAAAGGTCAAAATTGTGAAGAAAAATTGTGAACAATAGTGAAACTGGCTGAAACTAAAACTAAACAGAGTGATTTTTTTTAACCCTTTCTGCTATAATATTCTAGATATACAAAGATCCTTCAAAAAGGTCTTGCAAAAAAAGATTCTGAGAAAAGAAAACATTTCGCCAGACTACACGACTGAAGCTTCTAATTAGTTTAGAGATAATTTGGTTAAACTGGATATACGTTTCAAAAAGCCAAATAAATAAATAAATCTAAAAACATAGATGAGATCTTATTACATTTTTAATTCCTGAATTCTGATATCTTGTCCCATGAAGCTGCTTACCACACACTCCTGTTGGTGCAAACTGCTGGCTGGCACTAGTGAATTCTACTGTAAAGAACTGTTACCCACTCTTGATCTGAATCTACTAATTAGGTCTATAGTCAGAGAATTAAGCTACAAACATCTGGACTTAGAAAGCACATCAACTGGCTCATCCAAATGGTGGCGTGATGGGAGGATGGTAAGAAAAGGTCATATAGTCTAATAGATGGAAAATCTATTACTGCATCTACAGCTGTTCCAAAACACTCAAACACACATTCTGTGACATCAGTCACTGCAGTGATATCAGTGTGCAACAAGCAGCTTGTGAAAAGCCTGACAGCTGCATCCAGAGTGATCATACAAGCACTGCATCACTAATTATCAGTATCCCTGGAGGAATCCTTGTGACAGCACAGCCTCAAAGACCTTGACTTCTTTTCTTAAGCAGGCTACAGACCCACAAGGGGTTAAAGGCCAACCCTGCATATGTCAGAGGATAAAACATGGAAGCCTACATAGCCTTCCAAGATGGCAGAAACATAGGAGGAATGGAGATAGGAGCTCTTAAAGAAAATGAAGGCATTCATGGATTCACAGAGAACTTCCTGGAGGACAATCTGCCCTGCAAATATGGCTGAAAAGAGCTATCCTAGTTTAACTGACTGTTCTGCCTGATCCCCTATGGTGGGATTTTTTCTTTTCTTTTTTTTTTTTTTAAAAAGGAGTACTTCCTGTAACCATGTTTCCTGCCATGTGACTGCCTGTTCTGCCTTCCTTTCTACCACCTTTTCCAGGCTCTCCTCAAACATTCAGAGTTGCAGAGTTGACCTTTAACTCTTGGCTGTCTTCTAGGCCATGTTTCTTCACAAAGATCCCTGACAAATGGATAAAGGAGTCTCGTCCAGCACTCTCACCCATTCCAAAACCCAGCCAAGTCCACATCAGCACAGATATGCCATCACATATATGTCCCAGGCCTTGACATATATCATAATACCAGATCATACCCAGAGCCGTGTTAATCCTCATATGGCAACTTTACTTTCTATAGGCCATATTGAGGAGCTCAGTAACTTAAAATGTGGCACTCTCTTAGGATGCCATCTTTGCCAGTTCATGTCAGTTCATGAAACGTCTGCCATTGATGAACTGTGAGTGCTATTATTCTGAAATAGTTTCAAACTGCCTCTAGAAGCAACTGGATCTTCATGAAATGATTTCCATGTCTGAGCAACTGCACACAAGCCTAGGATCACTATGTGCAATGTTAAGCATTGGTTGGGCTGGTGTAAATCACCTCACTACTGGGTTCTGTAGCAGTGAAAATGTGTTCTCTGGAGTGATGAATCACATTATGTGGCAGTTTGATGGAAACATTTGGGTGTGGTGGATGCCAGGAGAACACTACCTTTAGGAAAACAGTGCCAACAGTAAAGTTTTGTATTGAGATAAGTCTGGAGCTGTATTTTATGCTTGGGTTAAGCCACATTTATGGCATTTATCAGATGCTCTTATCCAGAGCGACTTACAAAAGTGCTGTCATTTACTCATAGAATACATCCTGACCAGTAGAGTAGGTTAGAGTCCAAGATACCAATGAACTAGAATACTGTTGAAATACAGGGATCAATGCTGATGCCTAGAAGTAGGAAATACATAAAGGTCTAGCTTAGATAATGATAAGTGCCATAAACAATAAGTACTAGAGTTTGTTAGACAACACTTCAGTCTGCGGTTGAAGACTGCGAGGGACTCTGCTGTCCGGACAGCAAGTGGCAGTTTATTCCACCATCTGGGAGCCAGGACAGAGAATATAGTCTCAATGCTTGTCTTCCATGAGACTTGAAGCATGGTTTTTCAAGCTGAGCCCTACTTGAGGTTTGAAGTACTTGAGGTACAGATCCACATGGTTCCAGTGAAAGATAATGTTAATGCTATAGCATGCAATCACATTTTAGACAGTTATATTCTTCCAACATTGTGGCTTCAGTTTGATAAAGGGCCTTTCCTGTTTCAGCATGACCTTGCCCCAGTACATAAAGTCAGATTCTTAAAAGACATGGTTTGATGTAGAGGAATTCCAGTTTGGGTTTGGGTTGCACTCTAGCCGAATGCAACCCCATCCAGCACTTTTGGGATGTACTGGATGTATTTTGGATGTATCCAACACCAGCAAAACTGGAGACTCTGGAGACAATGGTAGGATGAAGAACACCAAGTCTTGGACCATCTTCCTCTGTGCATCATCTTGGCTAAATAGGAGTACCTTCAATAATAGACTGTAATAATTATGTTTCAAATAATTTGTGAAGCCATTATAAAGGTTACCCCTCCTTGAAGGAGTGGTATAATATAGTTGGATTGCACTGTTGTTGTTGGGTTTTTTGGGTTTTTTAAAAAACTGGTTAAGAGAAGTTCTCACTATTTCATGTATGATCTATAATGATAATTACATGTTTACATTTTCCACCTGAACTCAATTTTTATTTATTTTTTAAAAAGCTTATTATACATAAATTATTCACATGCACACCTAAGATTTTATTTTCCCAGTTTAGCATTGTTTGTAAAACAGTTTCCCCTCTAATACTTTTATGCCTGCTATTTCTGTACCCATGTATTGTCTTCTTATAAAAAATGAAACCCACGTAATAGCCTTTTGTGTATGGCAATACTAAAATGTCAAGTCCACCCTCTTAGTGTGATGGCATTATTATGTGCTTTTTAATGAAGAGGGTAAGTGGCACGCTATGACTGGCCCATAAGAACCCTGGAGATTTTAGCCTAATGTAGACTTGATTTAAAACGAATATTTTACCGTAAACTGCTCTGAAGGAAAGGCCTGGGCTTACCTGTTACTAAGACAATGCTGACTTCTGTTGGTCAGTGAGTGAATCACTGCTCAAAATTAAATGAAAATGGTACATTACCATCAGCAAGTATAAGTGATCCTTACAGAAGCAATGTATTGCAACTGCAGTAGATTTAGACATTTTAAACTGCAAAATCACAATTTTAAATGTTATTGTTACGCATGTTAATGACAAATTCTCAAATTTATATGAATATTAATCCTTCAGACCCAGATACTTAAAAAGTAGGCATACACATTTTCTGTCAGTAAGTGAAAATGCCAGTCTATTCGTTGGTGCTGGCAGTTTAGGAAAAATCTCTTGAACCCATCTTGAAAACAGATTAGGACTGTAAGATGTTAATGGGACTAGGTTCAGAATAATAATAATAATAATAATAATAATAATAATAATAATAATACAAATACAATTAAAAGACAATATGCAGACAGCACAGGTTGGGAGCAATGAGTAAAAAAATAAAACATTTAATCTGTCAGCACAGCAAAATCAAGTAAACGTTAGAGTATGATCATTATACATACATAATTTGGCACATACTCAGGTTGAATATTTGCTAACTTCTCCATTATAAATCGTTGACTTAAAATAACAGACTTAAGCTAAAATCTAATGCCCCTTTAAAGAATTGGGAATTTAACATCTGAAAAAGATTCTTAACACATCATACTCACAGGATATTCTGTTCCATCCTGAGGTATTTTGATGGGAACCAATGGGCATGGCAGGCTGTGCTGCACAGTATAGGTATCTGTATCTTCAAAAAGCCAACATGGAAGCAGTGTCCTGGTTTATGTTCCTGGGATACCTCTACCTTGTGTTTTCTTCTCACAGCATCCATGTCTTCAACATCTGCACCTGTGATGTCAATAAGTAATCCACACAGAAATTATGGAAAAACTATGAAATTGTGCATGGGATCCTGGGTCAGACCCCCAGTCACCACCCTAGGGTTGTGCCGATATACGATGCCATGGTCCATCATGATGTTTCCTTGCAGACATCACCCAGGACTACCCTCCACCCCACTGCCTCACATCTCAACATTGGGATGCCAGTGATTAGGGCACTTCTTATACCTCAAAGCCAAGATAAGTTTCAGGGTATTCCAGTGTCCAATCATCTGCTCCCATCATCGTCTTAATAATATATAACCTTTTGTATGGGGTAATTACATATCTGGTCTAATATAAAATGAGTGAATCATACACTTCTCAACACTTTTTCTACCATTAGGATCAACAACTAGCAGAGGGCCTGAAAGCAAGCATAAGGGCTGCCTCAGCTCACCCCCAGCAGCTGCATCACTCCACCCCAGCCTTCCAGCAGCTGTATCAGCCTCGTTTTACAGCTTTAGACCAAAGCCCCCTATAACCCACTCACAACCATGCCAATGAAAGCCAGACAAGAGATCAATATCAATAAACCTTTAATAAATAGCTTGTCATTAGTTTCCCATATTTACATGTCCACTATTCGCATATATTACCATTTTCAAGCACATTTTTAGGCCAAAAAATTGGCTTTTTCTGAGACTTTGTAAATTAGTGGCTAGGAGTAACAGTTTCAACAGTTTGTGACACTACAAAAAGTAATTTAAAAAAAAAGCCACCCTGCTCTTCATGGTTTCCTCAAACATTACACGATTAGGAAGTCCAGCAGGCATGTGGCCTTCTCTACCATGTCTGATGCAGATGGAGAGTCATATTCCAGTGACAGTCACACCATTTCTTGCGTTAAGAGAAAACAAACGGTATCCCAGTTAGGTCACTGTTGGCTTGGAATTTAAAATCCATGTTTCAGTTAAAAATGATGCATGTTAACCCCATGAAATGCAATAAAATATTACCACTTGTATACAAAAATAAATTTAAAAAAGAAAGAAAAAAAAGAAAACCATACTTGGACACATTCTTGGGTATGGCACATTAATGAAAATGACCCCAAACCTAATTATATCTTGTCTACAAAATAAACAAATGGAATTCCAATGCACTTGCGGCTTGTGCAGGGGAGTTAATTGATCAGATGGTCAGACTGGATAAGTTTTTATTTTTTATATATATATATATATATATATATATATATATATATATATATATATATATATATATAAAATAAAAAAAATCGCAGTGGAGACAACCCTGTAAATGTGTAAATCACTCACAAGTCTGGAAGTCTAACAGCGACATCCTGAATTGGTTTACTTGACTCCATATATGAGACTTCCAGCTTAGGAAAAACATACCATGGTGCCCCAGCTCCTCCGACCGCAGCAGTGGCACATGGGAACGAATTGCTCACACCTGCCACACGTGCGCATCATCAACATTGGTGCTAAGGAGAAGGCCAGAGCTACAGTCGACAGGCCTGCAGTCCAAATGAAAAGCTTTGCTAGCCTGTCACAGAGTGGAAATGAGCTGAATGACAGAACCAAGATTCCAATGCACACTGGCTCCGATAGGAGCAATATAAACTAACCCACAAGCAAACCCACTCAAGAGTGAAGATGTCATATGGGTCCATCAGAGATTTGAGTAATCTAAAGGCAACTTTTCTTACATCAAAAAACACTTGACACAATCATCTTCATATAATGAGAGAAGATGATATGCCTCTAACAATGCAAGAAACCTGCTGAATGAGACAAAGATGCTTGGTAGCACTGGAACAAAATGGTCTTGCACAACTATGTTTCTAACAAGTGTGATAGAGTAGTGATGATTCTGGAAAAGACACCATGATCTTCACAATTAATTTTGTTTGTTCCATATAAGCTTGTGTTCCCCTTCAGTATATAAAAAGTTTCAGGGATGACTGGTCAATTTTGTTTTTTCGTCTGACACTTACTTCCCCCAACTTCACTAAACCTCTCTAGACAAAGAACATCACTTATGAAGAGAAAAAAAAGAAAGAGAGGGAGAGAGAGAGAGAGAGAGAGAGAGAGAGAGAGAGAGAGAGAGAGAGAGAGAGAGAGAGAGAGAGAGAGAGGAGAAATTATGCACAACATACTAAGAGTTGTGATAGCTAGCCTTCAACCACTTATCATCAGTAGTGTGTATTTGAGCTTGCATGTCCCTTAATACAAGCATTGTCCACACCTCTTGCAAACTGCTTAACAGGACGTCTAGGCCACGGTTGACATGTGAGTGGCTGGAGCAGGCCTGCCCTGGCCCACCCATGACCCCTTAATGCGGCTGGCCTGGTCCTTACCACGACCCTGCAGGTGCCACACTGTGCACGCTGGTCTGGGGAGGTGGAGCTCTGGATGTGTATGAGAGACTGGGATGGGCAGGGTTATACGCTGCTGTCCTCAAGCAGTGGCTCCTTGCCCTCACAGGGCCCTCCCTGGGGGCTGTGCACATGGCTCTGGGCCCCACTCGTGTGCTTCTTATAGCTGCTGGGACGCAGACTAAGCGCATTGTGCTCTGGGATGAAGAGTGCCACCAGAAGGGAGAGGAGAACGGAGCAGGCTCCAAACAGAAAAGGAGGCCCTGGAATAATGGCACTCTAAAATAAATAAATATATATAAATAATTACAGAGAGAGAGAGAGAGAGAGAGAGAGGAGAGAATAAATTAATAATCCTTTGTCAACAAAAGACATACATTGGCTTATAAAGATAGACCTTTCCCATGTTGTCATTACACTTTATTATTAGTACTTTGTTATAAACACCTACTTTGAACCCATTCTCCATGTGCACTTTATTAGACTCACCTGGATGTGCATGTTACATACAATTGTTTTCTATGCACTGTAGTCCATCTTTTGCCACACAGCCCAATACCATGTCTGATACTGCCAAATATTATTTGGCTAGCAGACCATTCTCAACACAGCATTAAATCTGACATTGTGATGGCCTGGGTGCAAGTCCTGTGTTGGTATGAGGGTGTCATGTACAGCAAGGTTGTTGGAGTTTAAAACACATGTCACTGTCAATGCTGGGTTTAGAGTGGTCTACCACCCAAAAATACCCAGCCAAGAGACTCTCTGTCATTAAAAACTTAACATATATGAAGGGTTAAAAGATGACCAATATGGTTTGTGCATGTAAATAGATGGGCTGTAACTGTACCTACAAGTCATACCTATGAGTTTCCAATAAAATAGCTGGAGTGTGTTTACATCTAAAACTGCCTCAAAAGAACTGTGTGCTTGGTAAAATGAGTGAGAAAGAATGATTCCTGGTAAAGAATACTTGTGACCTGTGAAATTCTCACCTCGTCAGTGGGGTTGGCCATATTGAGTTTGGTTCCCTTCTCAGGGCTATCTACAGGATCCATCTCATTCAGCTCTACGTGGAACAGGTAGAAGACAAACCCATAGAGGGCAGGACCCAGGCCATTACACAAGCCCCTGATCCCTGTAATCATCCCCTGTACCACACCTTAAGAAGAGTGAATAAGAAGAGTGAATAAACAGTATATTTTCATTTTAGTGCTCAAGACAGATAGAAAATACATTTGCATTAAGGTGCCATGCAAGGACTGAAAACTATTTTTTAAAAAGCAGTTGTAGCTCAGTGGTAATAGGTGCTTGACCAGTAAACAAATGGTTAACAGTTCAGTCTTAATGCAAGTCGCTTTAAA
Source organism: Electrophorus electricus (assembly GCF_041902795.1). Lineage (NCBI taxonomy): Eukaryota > Metazoa > Chordata > Actinopteri > Gymnotiformes > Gymnotidae > Electrophorus > Electrophorus electricus. The sequence goes on from NC_137516.1 coordinate 11,709,928, forward strand.
TAATTGTATGTCACTTTAAACTTTGGTATAAAAGTGTCAGCTAAATGCCATAAACGTAATACACCCTAGCAGCACTCAACAGAGAGGGATGATTTTGTATTGGGGGCGGGGCGTGTTTAGGGAGAAATCAGTGAAACACTTGCGCACATGCACACTACTTGCACATACCTATGAAACAACTTGCGCATACATATGAAACATTTTCAAATAAATAAACTATTACTTACATTCATTTGCATATAATGTACACTTGCATATACACACACACACACACACACACACACACACGCATATTCACTCACTGGTGGGTAAACACAGAGTTTCACTATGCTTACGTGTATGTGTTTGGCCACGTGTATGTAAAACAATTTTCAGTGCACCCAGAAGTCATTTCATTGTAGCAGGAAGGCAGAAATAAACATGTGTACAGCACTCTCGTGAAAATAAGGTGTAGGTTTGATGTTTGTTTAATTGTAAATGAGTTATATGTCCTTATGGTCCTGATGAGTTATAAAAATTTTAAAATTAATTTAAGACTGTAGGTTAATAATCAGATATAGCTACCATTAGAAATAAGATTATGTGCTACGTTATCTTAACAAATATTTACAATGAATGTGATTCATATCAGGAGTGAAATAAATGATGAGATGTGTTCTGAATATTTTCTCACATACTATAGGCCGATTAGAGGATACTGAGAAGCTAACATGTAGCCTAATTGTACGACATAGCCATGACGTTACCAACAGGTCTGCAGGCTACATAGTATATAATCTCATTTCTAATTCCACTAAGGCTGGAACGTGTGAACGTAAACTATCCAAACATAGTTCTCAATAGCTACACTGGGAGTGTATTCCAAACATTTGCTTAAAATTCTAATTAGATAATCAAGTGTCTTCTAGTGGTGGGACACTGATACGTTATTTGTGTCAAACATCCTTAGATCAATTCCAAAAAGTGAAACGATTCTGTGCTAATCACATCCCAGTCCATACACTGAGTAATATGATCCCCCGTCAAAGTGGACCATGGGCACGATCAGCAGCGATATTATGAGTTATACAAAATGTCTGTGGAACTGCAAGAATATTCCTTCTTTAGTCTCTTTGTTCTTCAAACTGTCGTATAATCAGAATTAGATGCTGACGAAGTTTTTCCTTTTTTGGAGACCTCTCTTCCTATTGATGACCGTGCTGTACACAAGATAAATATCTTGTCTTCCTGTTACAATCAAATGACTTCCAGGCACAAGGAAAATTGTTTTATACACACGAGGTCACACACAATCATAGTTAAACTCTGTGTTTACGCACCAGTGAAGGTATGTGCAAGTGTGTATATGCAAGTGTAAATTATCATCATATGCAAATGTAAGTAGTAGATTATTTATGTGAAAATGTTTCATATGTACGCGCAAGTTGTTTCATAGGTATGTGCAAGTGTTTCATAGGTATATGCAAGTAGTATGCGTGTGTGACAGTGTTTCAGTGATTTCACCCTAAAAATGCACACCTCCCCCCCTTAGTTTTGGACAGTATTTGGTATAGCACTGAACATTAGTGTAATCCAGGCAGCAAGTTGTGCTCACGCCTCACCCTGCTGGTCGGGATCTGCATTACGAGACACTATTGCACTGATGGCTGGAAAGGTGATGCTGGACATGGCAGCCACAGCACCTGCTGCCCACATCATCCTAAAACAGGTACACACACACACACACACACACACACACACACACACACACACACACACACACACACTTTAAAACAAGCTGTTTTGGACACATACCACATGGCAGGGTCAGTGGCAACCACTTACCAGGGCTGGGAGCCAAAGCCATACCAGGCCAGCTGAAGAATCTGAAAGCCCAGACCTAGCAAGATGGTGTTCTTGTTTCCAATGGAGCGCATCAGGATTCCCAATACAACTGTCTGCAATCAGCAGAAAAAAAAACCAAAAAAAACGCCACAACCATAAAATACATGAATTATCCATAAACTCCATAAATGATCATAACCACCACCACGCTCCACTCCATTTCTTTTATTCTTTGATAACTCACATATTCAGATAACTAGCACAACGGGATATAGTGCTGTCTAAAAATTTCCCAAGTACACACTGGTGTGTTAACAGGTAACTAGCAACTGAACCAACCTGAGCCAAGATGGAGAGAATTCCCACCACTGCGATGAATGCAGCAACCGTCTCAGAAGTGAACCCAATAACCTGGAAGGTCAAATCATAAAGCAGCACATTTTAAAGGAAGAAACCAGCCAAAAGACAAAAGGGCACCATGCATGTCAGTCAGTAGTGTCAGCTAAGGAGCCTCCATACTGGGACTAAAGACAGCACCTGCGTTTGCCCTGAGAAACACTTAAGAAGCACTTTGCTTGCACACCTGATGAAGGACTCTGGAACTTTATTTACATTAAATTGTACTTTACAATTTTGAATATCTGTAGATCTCTCTAGATAGATAATTTCTTTCCCCTTCTGCTTCAAAATTATCCTAAATTTAACATTTAAGTAATTTAAGCAACCATATCAAGTGACATTTTTTTATTGGTGTTTTTTTTGCAAAATTAATAAATAGTGTGAAATGTAACTTGTGCTTGCTACTGCAGAGACAAAACAAATGGTAAATTGCTTTAGTGTCTGTTGTATTAATCATTTTTGCCAGCCACATTATATTCAAAAGGAAACTCTACACAATAATTGCCGATTGACATTGTTTTTGAAGTGGTTTTTCTACGAAAGAGTATCCTATTAATTAATTAATTAATTAATTAATTAATTAATTAATTAATTAATTAAAAAGGTGTTGAAGTACAATGTAATATTGGCATAAATATTGGTTATGCTCCATACTGCTTTAAAAAGGGGAGAGAAAAAAAAATCAGCCATCTAAATAAATAAACATCTCTCTTCCACTATAGCGCCTAACAGTTCTAAAGTACACAGAGTAACTTCCATTAGAATTTTCAAATGAACATGGTTAACTAACCGTGTTCAGAGCACAGAAAGCACTTGGGCTTAATGACGTATGGATTCATTGGTTCTACACCAACAGACATAAGCCTCTTCTAGTTAAATTCTCTCTCTTTGTAAATGTTCGGCCTTTGAATATGTCCTGTTATGTTTTGCACGCAAAAAAGAAATGTAAAATAGTTCAAACAACTTCAAATTATCCCTCTGAGACGCATGCAGCAGCTGGAGTTTAGCCACATAATCGTTGCCACATATGTCTGGCCCCGAATTCCTGCACACCACTTATGGAAAAAGAAGTCATAAGCAGTCTCAGAAGTCCGCAACGGTACAGAAAGGCCTGATGCAACTTTAGTAAAGGTACAAGAAGCTTTGAATGTAGGGAAGTACATCTTAACAGCTTATGAGTGACCAGGTGTTAAATTTAGCTTAGCAAGCTTTTTTGTGTGAGATGAAACCTACAGCAGGATATGCACACCCTTAAGCCAAAATGACACCACTGCATAAACACAATAAAGCTGAATAAACATGCATCTTAGTGCTGTGCTAATCTATATCTGTGGTATGTGATGGCTTTATGCTGAGCTCACACAGACAACTCAGTCCAAAAGCTAACTGCAATGCCAGCAAACTCCGAAATAATGTGTAACTAACAAATCTTTAACCAAAGCTTAAATGTCTTAGAAGACTGGGAGGTTTCTCCCAGATTTAGACGGATCATTTCATTCAATCTGCTTTGTCTCTGGCATCCTTGAATAAGCACTGATGTGTAATTTCAAAGTGTCTTCACTGTACAATTGTTTGGCAAACAATCTTTCAGTGAAAATGAACAACTGCATACTTTCATTCAATAAACCCAAATGAGTAACTCTGCTTCAAAACCAAGGTGAAGTGTGTTCTTGACATCATAGAAAAACAGAAAAATAAAAGGTGAACCAAGTGAGTGTGTGAAGTAAAGACACCTGTCGGAGATAGAGGAAGAAGCTGGAGTATTGGCCAGCCTCAGGCAGATAGGACAGGAAGACTGTGATACAAATCAGAAGGACAGTGGAGTCCTGGCCAACCTTACGCAGAGACTGCAGATGAAAGAGAGAGAGAGAGGGAGAGACACAAGAGAGCGATATATATGAGATGTAAATCATGTGAGACAAGCAGCACTGTATGACGACTTTATGATGACCCATTACTCCTGAATGTATATATGCAGAATTGTCTTAAGACAAAGACAAAAGCTCTCATGGTAAAATCAATTAAAGTAATGAGACCACATACCCTTGTCCTCCAGGTGGAATTGTGTTTGTAACTTTAGAACAGTGTTTCTCAACACAAAGTATTGAGTGTTAAGGGCTTGGTATAAGAATACATATACTTAGACTGGTGTATCTGTGTGAACATGTGTGGGCTCTTCAGCTGGTCATGAGGACTGGGATGAGAAACACTGCTTTACACTACTCACGGCGAAGGGGTCCGCCTGCTCCCAAGAGATGGGGGCGCCCCAGGAGGCTGGCCGCATCTTCTCGGGCAGAGACTCGGGTACAGCCACCAGGATGAAGCAGATGTCCAGCAGGGCGATGGCTGTGGCCAGGATCACCACCAGTGTGTCCCCATAGGCCTGCGACATGTATGCGCCGATTGCCGGGCTCGTGACCAGGCTTGCTGCGAACGTGGCCGACACCTGACCAAGGTATCAATGACAGAACCACAGAAGCAATGCTGACAATCAGGACATGATATTCATACAGGAAGAACATGGATACTACAGTGAAACTGCTGTACTGGACTCAAACAGATCAGTAAAGCTAACAGTGCACAAGAAACGTGTGAATATTTCAGATCCATTCGAATTGTTGGTGTGGGGTGTACCATGGGTCACTGCTCACCAGGCCGTACGCAGTGCTTCGCTCATGTTCTTGTGTGATGTCTGCCACATAAGCAAAGATGACTGAGAATGTGACAGCAAACACTCCAGACATGGAGATTACAGCAAAGTACCACCTGTAAGGTCAGAACACATGCTGCATCATGTCAACCAGAAAAGCCTTCCATCTGAGTGCTAAAGATGGTAAAACCACATCTAACCAAGCAGGCTGCGAGTATGTGTGTTTCATTTATTGTATTTCAAAATCTTGATTTAGAAGTAAAAAAAAAAAAAGGAAAATCAGAAGAGTTGCAACTTTACCTGCATGCTATTATCAGATCAAAGATTCTTTTATGAAGTTACAAAACTTAAACGCAACATAAACCAATAAAATCTAAATCCGATATTTTCCCTGAACATTGTATGACTGTAAGCTGTGCTGCAGTATCTCACCAGGGACTGATCTTCATGAGGGGGATGGGGGCACAGGTGAAGAAGACGGTGAGCAGGAGGAAGGACTTTCGGCCCCAGACGTCCGAGAGAGCGCCTATCAGAGGAGCACTCAGGAATGACAAGAGGCCCTGCAAAGGACCCGCTCAGATTAGACCTGACACACACAGACCCTCGAAAGCACACCTCAGCAGGAACTATTCAAGTTAATATATTACATGACCCCTGACAACTTCCAGCCTACAGGTTCTCTGCTGTATCTGGGGAAGGGCAAGAATTACGTGGTGTCAAATCATTTTATCACATGCAAACATAGCAAGAGTTACAGTCACACTAAACCTGAAGTTGAACTCTGTGGCGAGTGAGATAATGAGTAAGCGCAAGAGAGCAACAAAGACAAGAAGTTTGTGTGTGAGCAGGGAGAGAGTGAGAAACAGACAGTGAGAGAAAGTATTTCTTCTAGGTATCAGCATAGAGCCCTTTACTTAGCAATATTCTAGTTCATTGGTATCTTTGACACACACACACACACACACACACACACACACACACACACACACAGAGTGGTGTGATAAGATGTAAAATTAAGTGAAACAAGCAGCACTGTATGAAGACATACAATGGATTATGGATGTATTCAGGCCTATGATGCTCAGGTCTGTAAACCTTTCTGTAGACCACTGTAATTATAGTGGAGTTTCATTAGTTGTCTGGTAGATCATTATTTTACCTTAACACCATGAATAAGGCCATTCATCAGGAATGTGTGATGGGGAAACGTCTGATGTAGCACCTAAAACACAAACAAATTAGGAAAAAGCTTGCAGAATTCAGTACACATCAGTAACTACAGTCTAGTGCTTTAACTATAATTCATTTAAAGAAAATTCATGCAAAGATGAAATACAACTAGCATTTTATCCTGAATTATTTCCTTTGTTCTAAAGATATGTCTTTCAACTGCTAAGCAGGTAAACTTTGACAGGTATATCTGCTCTATATCTGCCAGTAGAGGAGTAGAACCATGGGTTTAGGGAGTTATACAAGCAAACCCTGACTGCTCCCATATGAATCAACAGTTAGAGCGGACCGTAAGCAAACCTCAACTAACTGGACAAAAGCTCTCCATATAATGTCACCACACACAAGCGCACTTTCTGGAGATAGAAGACATGCAGGAGAGGAAGACCCATCTATGCATAGTACAACAATTTAGAAAGGTCTGTCTAGGAGTTTATTTTGCCCATTGTTTTGTGAGGAAAAAAAGACAGATGGCAGCAATTGTCTTATAACTTATTCAAGGAGAATTTATTGAATGCTTACTGCATACCAATGTTCACTGCCAATTAGAAATTGATCATATTGATCATATATTACTGAGAGGAATGTTACTGCATTGTCTTATAGTACATTTGAAAAAGCCAGCAAATATTGGAATCATATTGTGAAAAAGTCTAAAGGGTGTGTTCATACTTGTCAGCTTTGGTTCAATGAAAATGAACTCTGGTATGATTGTTCCGTTAGTGTGGTTCGTTACAGTAAGTGTGAACGCTTCCTTTCGAACTCTGGTGTGCACCTATTTGCAGCTAAGGAATTTCTGGTGCTGTTTTGATTATCAATTTGACCACCTCTTGCTGTTTCCAGTTGTTAAAAAAAAAAAAATCACTAGGTTTACACAACCGTGATGGGTACATTAAGCCCAGCCTGGTGCATTGTTCTGACCACTGGCTCGGAAAATGTGTCATCTTTTTTAAAAACTTATTTTGGTTCGATTGTAAATTTCTGATTGTGAACGCCAAACAAACCAGGTCTAACATGTAACATTGTATCATTTTCTTGTTTGGTTTAGACATAGAGAACTACAAGTATAAATACACCTGAAGATTTGATGCATTAGTCTACATACTCAAGCTTATATTAAAAGCACCTTATGAAACCAAGCCTACGTTAATAATTAGCGTTTTCTTATTTGAAGCATGTAAACTCTCTGCTGTGGCTTTTGTCTCTCTGTGCAACTCAGTGCTAGGAGAGGATGTTGAGCCTCCTGTGCTGTGTGGTTTTTTTTTCTTCCTTTTTTCAGTTTTACACACCAAGATGTTCCACTTCATTAGAGACAGGAGTGGCTCATCTGGGCAGCTGGGCCTGCAATTTCTTCGCAGATCATGTTTCATATGTGGATTATGACAGTAAACAGTCCTTTAAACACATTATTCTGATATCCGTGCAAACCTTTGCACTTTGCTAAAAACATACACAAAGGGCTGTTAATTTCAGAGGGACAACTGTGTCTCAACTATCTAAACCAAACTATTCCAGTGGTACTTTGCTCCACTCACCAGACATATGAAGCACAAAAATGCACATGTACAACGTATAATGCCCCCCCCCCAGGACTAAAAATAAGAATGCTCCCTGGTCTTGGTGAGGCATCCCCAGGATTAAACACATTGTAGTAGTCCATTGCTTGACATTGATGTTTCAGGTCCCATTAGAATCTCCAAAGGTCTTGCTGATACAGCAACTCATCAACAAAAACAGAAGTGTGTCATCTTGCCCTCTCTGATTAGAAATCAATTATTCCACAATGTCTGAGGGACTGCCTGATTCCAGGCACTGTGAAATACCATGTGCTTAGCATAGATTTCAAAAGACACCATGTAAGGGTGGGAGAATGAACACAAACATTTTGGCTATAAACTAAAAATAAAGAAGATAAAAATCAAACAAGCAGGCACGTCTAGTCTAACCAGCTTGCCATGTACTACACAGAATGTTTCTGTTGTACTTCAGTAAAATGCTCTGAAATCTCTGCACCTATCCCAGAATGACATGGAAGTGGGCTAGTCTGAACAAACGCAGCAAATGCCAAATATACCAAATGTTCCTGCTAACATTAGCTAGCTTGAAGTGTGGCTAGCTAGGCTCTGTTGAAATATACATGCAAAAAAGTGTTGTAACAGTGTTGCAGGAGCTGATGTTTTTGCTCTGAAAGAGGAAAATGTGAGAGGAGAAGGTTACCGTAAGCATGGGAGTTGTGAGCAATCCCCACGCGAAGAACTCGAGGAAGATGACCACCACAGCATGGTAGACACTTGGCTCACCAATTCCCTGCGGCTGAACACATACAACAGCACAGTTAGCATATACATCTTGTTAATTACAGACAACACACCTTGGACAAAGAGGAAGGACAGGAATGATGCACCAGTAAAAAGACTAAGCATCTAAAAATGGCATCAATCTTGTTTCAATAAGGTTTAGAAACCTTAACCTGCGTTTTCCCAACATCACTGGTGTCCTGCTATTTGCTATGCACTTGCCCGACAGTATATATGACAGAATCCTGCTCAGACTGCTGGGGTAGGACCTCGTAGTTGGGAACATGCACAGTCACATTATTGAATTGTGCGATTAGTGTTCTACAATCACGTGGATGTAATCAAACATACTTTCTGGCCAGTAGTTCAAACAAACAGTGGAAGGTCGAAGGAAGAGGTGTGCAAGGACAAAACCCACAGAGGCTGTTGAGAGAGCCAGGAGGGTCTGTTCAGGATGACATCACACACGTCATTCACAACCTGCTTCCATAGGCACTCCTGTCTTTACTGGCACCTGATGTACACCAAGGCGATGTATTGACCAAGTTAAAATCCTGATATGGGTTTTTTTCATTTCAGTTTAATAGGCTTAAATCTTTCCTAAGCTTAAATAAAATCAGCTAGTTAGCCTAATGTGTTTTTATAAGAAATGACTTCACCAAACAGAAAGGGACTGTTGTAATTAACTAGATATATAACAGGGTCCAAGATTGGCATTGCCACGAAGTACAGAGCTGTAATTTCAATTCAACAAAATCACTTTGCTCACTGTAGGCCATGTGAAAGCTAAGTCATGTGACATGTTAAGCAGTGACTTTACTTTGTCAATGAACCATTTGACTTTGATCGTTAAATAACAGTGACTGCAAGTGCAACAACCTGCTGCCAGCAGTGCCTTGGACGCGAGTGCATCACTGGAGCTTTCAAGCCTGCTTTTCCACATGTATATTATGCTGGGTCATATACTAAAGCGGATTTTAAGTACAGAACACCTATGGACATACGCAGTGCAGGATTTAACCTGGGTCAAACATAGACCTCAGGGTCATTTCATTTTGATACTGAGCCTTAAAAGATTGGAAGAAGTAGGCCTATCTATGAAACGATATCCAGATTAAATTTTCATACCAAAATAATGCCTTATTGACTCACTATAACAAACCAACCTGACCTTTGCATTCAGGCATTTGGGTTTTTGAAACGTCTTGTGACGCTACATCCACAAACCACTGACCTGACTGGGTAATTTTGGGCTGTTAGCTAGTAATCTTACCTAGCTAGCTAATCATGTGAACTTACCTCTTACCTGACTAGTTGAAGCACTTCGTCCATGGTGACAGCCAAAACATTTTCTTATAACAAGTGAATGGTCTTGGATTTAGCCATTTAATGACAGATAAAGCATAATTTCATATTGTTTCGCGTGATGAAACACAGGAAAGACAAAACACACCCCGACTTTGTATTGGACCGATTCACTGAGCAGTTGTTACACATCAGATGCAACTCTTAACGTAAAAAATGTTATCTAGCTAACCATTTGGTTCGAAAATAACAACGTCAGTGCAAAGATTTATTTTTTCTTAACCACAGATTAACATGTCCGTTTCAGAAAGCAGCTAACGTAACCTAGCTAGTTTAGCATAGCTAGGTTAGCTATTTAGCTACAAAATAATTTGATAGCCAGCCAGCTAGCTAGCTAATGTTAATAGTCTCTAGTACAACGCCATGTGTTTACATTTAACGCTCGCTAACATAGCTAACGCTACATGGCTGGTTTGGCTGGTTACCTTGTTAGCAATCTTAACTAACCCTAGGTTAGCTAATCAGCAAGTATATTAACGTTCGTTAGCTAGCTAGCTAGATGTCTTGCCAGACGGTTTTCATTCTAATGCTGTTGGTTTAGGACAAACTCCGAATAATTTTCCGTATAGTCGAAGGTATGTTTACTAGCGTTTGTAGCTAACGACAATGATGGAAAGTAGCGTTAGCTAACGTCAAAGGAAAACTGATGTTAGTGTAGCTAGCCCTTTAGCTAGGTTAGCCAGCTAGGGAACAAGCAAAGAAGCATAACCTGCTAGCTATCATAAACGCTGATATGAAAATAAAATTTAACTCACACTGCCACCATCTTTAATAATAATTTTCTTAGCCAGAAGAATGCTGCGGTTCAGCCGCTTTTTCTTCTTTTTCTCTCCAGTCATCCTTAGCTTATATCCATTCTTTTTGCTGAAGTTGGACCTTCCGTTGTAAAGTTAGCTAGATAGCTAAATATTTGTTAACGCTGTCCTTTTAGTACACCTCGCCGTTAGATATTTTACTAAGTTACTTGCTGTTGCCCGGTCTCCACCTCATTGTAACCTGTGTTACTAATGAAAACTGTTCCGCCTAGTATGTACAGTTGATTGGGCGCATCTCATATTCGATTGGTCAAAAAACATCTCCTGTAGCGATATCCCCCACCATCAGTTCATCTACATAAAAATAACATCTTGCGGTGCTGTGGGTAATTTGTGATTTTAGGATGCACTGCAATCTGGGGTTAATGTTTAAAACATTAGTTCGTTTTACAAATATGCTAATATTTCGGCACCTCAGTTAATTTTTTATTACAATTATTTCTTTACTGTGACAATTTGTCATCTCAGTGTGTCATTTATTCCATTTATGTTGTATAGTTAAGTATGCCACATCAATCAATACAAGACCTTTTTCATTTAAATGACAGTGGTGAGATTTAAGTTTTTTAAAAATATTTTTCATAAAATAGACAGAGACAAAACCAACCAACCAACAACAAATAGAGGTCAGGATTACAATCTCAATTTCCATTCTTATATTTTTACTACTTATTTATTACATCTCATCCACACAGGTAGCAGTCACCATATTTTTTTTTCAACATTCTCTTTAAAAAACGAAGGCTGCAAATAAAAGCTTCAATCAGTTATACTGGTAGCCTGCATGGACTGCCTCAGTTCTTACCAAAATCACTCTCAAAAAACATTCAGTATTAAGACAGAATATACAGTCATTGGCCACTTTTTGACCACCACTCTAATACTGTGTAGGACCTCTAGTTGCTCTCAGAACAGCCTCAATTCTTTGTGGCAATTGTTCCACAAGATCCTGGGAACAATCATTACATTTTGGTCCATATTGATATGATTACACATTCATGCTGCAAATTTCCCATTAATTGACATCCTGAAGGAGCTCTATTGGATACAGATTTGGTTACCATGGAGCCAACTTAAGTACACTGAACTTAATGTCTTGATCATGATGTTAGTTTGAGATCATTTGTGCTTTGTGACGTAGCACATTAGCATGATGGAAGTAGCCATTATTACATGGGTAAGTAAAACTCAGAGTCCACATGATTTTATGTACTGCACTGCTGCCACATGATTGGATGATTGTATTCTTATAGTTCTCTATACAGGTGTTCCCAATAAAGTGGAAGGTGAGTGTACATTCTACCAGTGATAAAAGATCAGAAGGATATGGTTAAGGGCAAAAATGACAGGTATAGGAGGCTGGAATGATACATTTAAAGCAAGTATGTAAGAAAAAGTCTGTGGATGCTATTTACAGAAAAAGAAAGTAATGAGACAAGCTGCCTGAAAACATGCTATGATATGTACTATGTAATATCATTCCTAACTACAAATGCAAAATTTTCTTACACTCAGTTTGTACATACACTAATGTTTCCCTGATTTGTAGTTTAATCCAAAGACCAAAAATGTATCAGTGAACAGCAATTGTAGTTATTTTAATGCTAAAACAAAAACACAAATCAATGTTTCCCTTTTCATTGAAAAGACAAAACATTTCTGTCTACTCTTCCACATTTTACATATAAAATATGATCCATGCTTGGTTGTTCATAGAAAAGGCTGTGTTAACCAAAGAAAAATGAAAATAACAGTAGATAAAGTGTCTCTTATAATCAACAAATACAAAACTTTGATTCTAAAAATGTGTTCATATGCCATTTTTTAATGCATATAAATTCTTTAGTCTTGAAATTGTTTTTAGCCAAATATGCTAATATACTTTACTAGCATAAGGCAGTATGCCAAAATGCCTTGGTAATTATTTTCTTTAACCAAATATTACTATTTTAGTAGTTTGCTGCATTGTTAAATTGTGTGTTAAGATTATTTTGTTTTTGCAGTTTCAGTTAGTTGCTAGAGTTCCTCATCTATGAATGGGATGTTGAGGTCAGTGAACTGTCCAACTGTTAAGTCTTGGCTACTGTGAGATGGGATGGATGACAGGAAGCCAGTCTGGCTCTGGGTGACATATATAGATTGCCCACCATCTCTGTGCTGTGATGGCTCTTTTTGGTTCCCATCATTGGGGAGAGCTCTGTGCACGGTGGTGGGAGGCATTGGCAGGCTGGGAGCACTCCCCATACCCGCTGACCTCTGCTGCATTAAAGCAGCTATCTTCTGGCCTGAAATAGAACCTTTAGATTAGACACTGGAGACTTGGACACAGCTGGACTACCCATGCCCCTTTGCTTAATGCGGCTATTTTAAAGCTCCTTAGGCAACCATGACCCTTGTATCCTCAATCTGATGGAAAAATCTAAAGCAAAACACCACAGTCATGAAGACCAAGACAATAGTATAGTTCTAAATGACTCACAGTTCAAACGACTTAGTCATAACTTGCTTAATGAACATGGAGCAGAAAAGCCTTCTTCTGATCCACCACATGCAAAACAAAATTCTGTCTACATGTTACTGACCTTCCAAGTCCAGGCTTGTGAGGTCTTGCAGGCTGTCTGAGCTGACAGTGGACTCCCAGTCCAGGTTGTCATTATCAGAAGTGTCCTGGTCCAGCTCAGGCAGTGTGCAGGCCAGCATGCTTCTGTAGCAGATACAGAGAGTGAGTGAGTGAGTGAGTGAGTGAGCGAGTGAGCGAGTGAGCGAGTGAGCGAGTGAGCGAGCAAGCAATGTCAGCTGGTGATGAAATTGGTCACAGGGCTGGGCACCAAGGTATAGAGTAGTGTGGCCTATGTCTCTGAGCACCTATTCTATAGCAGGACTATGATAAAGTCTTTGAAAAAACACAGGTAATGGTAATGAAGATAATGAAGATTTGGTTCATGGAGGTCCACACTTACTTCTCCTGCTTTATGGATTTTATCCTCTCAACCAGGGTCTTTTCCTCTTCTATGTCTGAATCTGAGGGAGATTCCATCTTTGGGTTGTCCATAATCTTGTATAAATCAGAAAAGTTATCATTACTGAACCAAGGCTACACAGTGTAAAATTCAAATGCAACAAGACAACCTGCAAAACAATTCATATACATTTTAAATATGAATTGTGAGTTAAAACATTTCCTGCACATCCTTTTTCACTAAAATGAGATCACATGTGATCTTTATATACATTCGAGCATGGAAAGTTTCAGGACATGTCAGCGTATCTGCACATCCAATAATCTATTCAGTGTGCCCCTTGATAGGATATATTCTCACAGTGTTCTGTCTACGGAGCTTGAGCCGTTTCACTGCTATGGCCTCTGCCTGCTCCAGCTGCTGGATGTCCTTCATCTTCTCGTCATATCGCTTGATCTGCTCCATGATCAAAACCTCCAGACACCTGTGCAAATCATAATCAAGCCATACATTCACATACCATACCATAGCATAATACAGGGACAGGGCAGAGAAAAGCAACAGTGAGCAAGACTTCACCTAGAAGAGATCACATTAACTAATTACTCTCACCAGTTAGCATGAGAGCTTGCTAATTGATTATGCTCTCCACATACAATGAGATGTCGCCTTTGCAGATTAAAAGTGAATGAAGCAAGTGGGGAGCTCACAGTGTGGTCTTGGGCAGGTCTTTCATGCTGAGTAGTGGGTCAGTCACATCTGGGCAGCGCAGAATGCAGGGTGCAAAGACAATGGCCAGCGAGTTAGCGGACATACGGTTGTGAGATTCCTCCTTGGCCACTCTAAAGACAAAAGGTCAGTGGAAATGTGAAACAGCTTCTGTTACAGCTGGCTCATCTTCCTCAACATATACAGGAAGAATTTACTGATAGAGTTCCTTTGCACTGTGTGTGAAGGTGATGTGTGATTGTAGTTCCTTCAGGTTCTCAAGGACTAAAAGGTGGTTAATACAGATAAATAAATAAAAAAGATAAGTAGCCTACTTGACCAGGTGAAAGATAAGTCTTTCTAGTGTATCGAAATTAGAGGTAGGCAAGTCTTCTAACTTCCTATAGACTGCACGGAGCCTCTCAGATTTCTCCGGCAAGTCTGAGGGAAGGAAGAAAAATCGCAATCGTACATAAACTTGCATTCACTTCAACCAATCCTTGACATCATAATTTAGACCCTTCATAATATAAAAATGCATGACAAAAGCACACAGGAAATACATACCAATGGCATACAGGAAGTCGTTGTAAAGGCTAAAGGTCATGAGGGGTTCTGGTAACTCGCGTAACCAGCTTTTGATTACACCAGTAACTGTGTGAATAGGGTAGTTTTCAAGACATACATCCCTGAGACCTAAAAAAAAGGATTATTGCAATTAGTACATTTATAGTACATTTCAATATATAATTATATTGTAATACTGTTTTTAAATCACCCATTTTAATACTACTGATTTGGCAGACTGACAGTCAGTTTGCTGGAAACCCAACACCCAAAATAACAAAACAAAAAAAATCTGATTTGTCAAGTGCTTTATGAATGGTGCTTTTCATTAGTACACACATTATTATTAATAACTAATAGAAAACTAGTGCAATTGTCTTTTTACACTGAGGGCAGTGTAGTGAAGAGAGCCTGCTGCTCACTCATGTCTAGCAGCTGATGTAGCTCCTTGGCCTTGCAGGCAGAGCCTGACTTGCGGTAGATGCCCTCTATGTACAGCCCGTTCATCTCCACATGTGTCAGCATCATCTCCAAGATAACTGGCACTGGGCTTATGCTGTTGGTCAGAGCCCTAATGTGCACACCAAAGTGGGTAGTTGTTTTGTCTGTTTCAGTCTGTTGCACACATACACACATGCCAAACACGCATGCACACACAGCATTCATGAGACAGTGACATTTTTTTCACCATTGAACAAAACATTTGAGCTAGATATCTGGACATAAGTTACTGTTATTTCTAAACTTCTTATATAGCTCTTTCATCTTGTCTAACTGAGTGAAGACATTCTGGCATCAGCATCACTGCTAGAATTGTAAAGAAGTCTAACACTTTTGTATGTCTAAAGGAACTTATTAAAATAACCTGCTAAAAATTCAAGGCACTGCAGGACACAGAACAGCCTACCTTTCTGGGAACACGCTTGAAGCAGTATGTGATTATCTTGCTCAGGCACTTCTTGTGACACATCATCTTACAGGCTGAAAAGCAGAAAAAACACTTCACAGTTCACAGACCAAAGAGCCGAGAGGTCCAAATGTATTTTGCTAGAGGAGAGGGTTTTTGGAACACTCACAGCTACACATGCAGGCTTTCTCCATGCCCCAAATAAAAGAGCAACACAGGTCACATGACTGCACAATGTTCACCTGACAGGTACTGAACGAATGGTCCAATGGGCTTTCCTACATAGGCAGGAAATGGATTAGGGGTCATGGGTCAGGTAATTGTGTGACCAGAGAAGTGCAAGAAATACTGCATTACAGCAACAAATGCTCTTAAAATGTTAATCTATTCTATCAAATGAATACATACTTAAACAATGGCTACTTACACATTTGTCATTTTCACGTGCCCTCTTGGCTTTTTTCGTGAGCTGGTACATGAAATAAGAACACATGTTGACACTAGTGAGATCATTTATTTCAAAGCTAAATTCTGAAAATGAAAAGTCATGAAAATCTCCATTGTTGGTGAAAAGGTACCTTCACATTGTCTGATTCTAGAGAGTTTCTTTTGATCTCAGCTCTACTAAACCCATCCAGAACTGACTCGAACAGATTTACCACCATGGGCACTTCATCTGGCTTCTTTGTGGCCAGACTGACCACCTTGCTCTTGTAGCCCTGCAGCAGACCTTTATAGCTGATCTGTGGGTTCTGATGATCAGAACATATAGCCCGAGTCAGATAAAATGAAATGTATCAGTCAATTACGTCCCCAGAGGAGAAGAAACAATTTATTTTGACACAAACACTGCAGCATTCTTGGGCTGACACTGTAAATGTAAAAAAGTCATATGTTACATAGGTGGAGCTTACTCACAGCGAGAGAATACATGCTTTTAAGGGTGTCTCTAAACTGTAAGGTCGCTGTAAGGAAGATCAGCTCCGTCTCTGAGAGCTTGTTTACCCGTGACTGGAGATCATTCATCTGCATTCAACAGACCAAGAACACAGACACTACATCACCACAATTCTCAAACAAACAGGGCAGGAAGGTTCATTACAAAATGCACAAAACTCCAGTTTTATGTCTGGAAATTCAGTCTCTGAGTTAAATTGAGAATGCCCATTTCTCTCTACTGTCATTCTGTACTCTGCTTTGCTGTGCACTCACTCCCACCTGATTTCCCAGGAACTCATCCAGGTGATGGAGTTCGCTACAGTCTGTGATCTGACGGTTCATGGAGGCTTTCCATTGCTCTTGCACACGTGTACCACGGCTGATCTTGATACTGGGGTTGGATCGTTTGCGGTTGAGCGGGGCTGGTGCACAGCCAGTGTTTGCATAGTAGGACTGGGGACTTCTAACTGTAAGGCAGAACACAATGTAAGGAGAAAGAAAGAATAAAAGAAAAACATTGGTCCATCTCACCTTCTAAAATTAGGTACCGCTTTCTTTCTATTACGTTCCTACCACCCTCCAATTCTAGATGTTCTTGTTAGAGCTCATCAGCAATTTACCTTGTTCATTGTTCTCAGCAGGTGACTTTGCCATGGTAGGGTTTCCTTCTTGAGGCATCAGACGTTTCTTTTGGCCTCTTGGGAAGTACTTACTAAAGAACGTAGTCCTAAAACATTCAAATAAAGAGAAAAAAAGTTAGGACATTTTGGTCTATGTTTCATAGCTTTATAAAGAAACGTTGCCAATATATGCCAAGATGTACAGCATTACCTCTGGAAGAAAAACAAGCAAGCAAGCAAGCAAACAAAGAAAAAATGCTGCTGTGTGTGCAAGTTGTGAGCAGTTAAGAGAACCTACTCACTTCTCTGGAGCAGCCTGTGGTGAGGGCTGGGCATCACCAGCCCTGTTGGTTGTGATCGTCTTAGACGCATCTGTTTCTGTAGGCTTCTGAAAGTAAAAGTTCTCATATTAGATAAATGACAGCACTGGTTTGCAGGAAAAGCTTTGACTGGGATAGTTTTCCAAACACAGAAAATCCATAATTTACATGCAAATCTTAACTGTCAAATCTTAACTTGACCCTTCATTTTTTTGCCACCAAATTGTACTAGATTTTACACTGCCTTTCGTGTAGTCAGAGAGTGGCCACAGAAGGACCCATATGTAAATTATTGTGTTATTGGGGATTTTTAAGAGAAAACCCTATGCTCTATGACAGAGACTACTGTGTCAAAACCATGTCCAGAAAACCACCCTTTCATTCAAGACAATTAGAGCATCATCAGACTACATTCACAGAAATGAGACCAGAGTTCTACAGTTTTTGCAGCAAAATCCGCACCTTAAAGAAAGATACACATAACTGTAACCCTTTCCCACATTCTCAACACTTCATGCTCCTAGAAAAGTGTGTTCCAAAAAGCAGGGAGTGAATCAATCAGAGAGGAGCTGCACAGCTGGTAGAAAGATGCCTTTGTGAGGAAGAAAGGCATAAGAGGGAAATGACAAAGAAAAACTCAAAATGGGCCCAAGATGATCATCGGTCACATGACACAAAATCTTCAATAGTATTTACACAACACAAAAAAAATCCCAGTAGTATTTTGCTTGTTTCCAGTGTAGATGAAAGCATAGATTAATACGTAGCTTCTCACCACCACCAAGAGTGACCGAGACACCCACAGCATGCTCTAACACACTTTGACCTTTTTTGCTTAGTGATGAGATTTTAGAAATTCCACTTTATCAAACAAACTGTTATTTTGAATCATTATAATCTGCCTTATTACACCAGCTCCTACAGAGCAAATTATTTAGTTTGCAGCTAAATCTTAAACAGATGTGATTAAAAAGATCTGGTGTCAATGATTAGTCCAAATTTTCTTAACTTGGGTGTGTTACAAATTAAGAAACTTGGAACATCCCCAAATTAATGGAAAGATGGGTATTAATAAACTGGATTTATTTAAATGTTATATGATAATCTATTGTATCAGACTAGTGAGATGGTGAGTAACAGAGACAAAAGAAACAAACCAAAAAAGCTTGTGGTCACCAATTTTTACCTCACATTAACCATTTTCCTCACATACTACTACTCAACATGTTTACCAACTAGGCTCCACATCCTTCTGTGTGCGCTCACCGGAGCCAGTAACCACATGTTCACGTTTGTCTGAGACAATGCTAACAAAAAAGGTCAGAAACCAGCTTTAACAGAAAAAGAAAACGCATTCAACCACTATAAGAAGATTGAGCTCGGCCCAGTTTTCTTGGAGACATTAACATTTAAACCTGCATAGCATTCCAGCTTCCACTGTTTACAGCATGGAACATGATGCTCAGAGTATGCATGCAGAGACCCGTAAGCCTTCCATAGCCCCTGCCCACTTGCTTGAGATGGGCTCTTTCGATCACCTGGGCTTTGGGCAGCCCCACAGATGCGCTGGCCTGGAAGGAGCCAGCAGGGCTGATGGGTGGTAGGGGAAAACTCCAGTACTCCATGTCATTGGCATCCACATTCGAAAGCATGAGGCCACTGCGTGCGTGCCCCAGCCGGCGCTTGTGCCCAATACGCTTGCGGCTACGCAGCTGCACCTAGTGATGTCCGAACCACGATTTCAAAAGCTACTTCAGAGATGACAGGCAGAAACGGCTAGTAGAGGCTACTGCATAGTCATTGCAGTGGGCACTTACAAATTTCAGCTTATAGTCATGCACAAGTGAAAATTAGATACATTTTAAAAACACAGTACAGTTAACAAGGAGTATTTTGCTGGTTAGGCCTGCAATTGTACCTACATCAGCCAAGGATGGACTGCTATCCGATTCAGATGAGCTCAGACTGGACAGATTGTCTAATGACATTGAGATTCCTCGACTCCTAAATCAAAACAGTGATATGTGGGAAATTAACAACAAAACATGGAAAAGCACCACGTTACCACAAAAGACAGGTACACACAAATACAAAAAAAAACAAAAACAAAAAACTCCCAAAAGCTATAGTGGATCCAAAATTGAGGAATGTTCTTACTTTAAACTTTTCATGCTCTGATTTTGCAGCTGTTGGTCCTCAAAATGGCTTTTGTCCAGAAGTGCTATCTCACTTCTCCTTTCCCTCCATTTCTCCACCTTCTCCTTCATGACGGATGGCTTGGAGCGCTGAAGGGGTGCTATGCAAGAGCCATCATTTGAAACGGCCTGGACTGGCCTGGTTGAGCTGTTTGGTGAAGGAGGTACCATCTGAATTAGTGCTGGGGTAGGGAGGGTGCCTTTCATCTCCTTTCTCTCTTCTATACCCTGCATGCTAGGTTGGTCCTGACTGGTGAGTTTTGTCAGACATTGAGTGGAAGCAGAAATCTTGATTCTGTTTTCTTGCTGTTTAATATCGATACCATACTGGCGTCTGAGCTCTTCCAAGTTGTTGGCCTCTGGTGAGAGGGTTAAGACGGGTACTGTTGGAAAAGACTTTGTCTTATCATAATGAGGAAGAATTGCATTGCTCCTCCTCTCCTCTGTCACTTCACTGCTCTTGGTACTTTCCAGTATATTTATATCTTCTTCTTTCACATGCCTGGGGGAAAAGAAAAAAAAAAATCAAGATTTGGTTTATCAGAAAAGAAATGAGAAAGTTTATAAACATCTTCTCATTCCATGAATTATTTAGTGGTTTGTTGTGCCATACAGCATGACCAGTGATCCCACACCAAAATTCCATATAATACTTAAAATATTTTAAATATTTAAAACCAGAGCACACCTTTTAAGTTCTGAGCACCTTTTCAACATCTTCAGCTTTCTGAGGCTCTCTCTTTGGCGCAGGTATTCTCTTCTCTGATGAGATTCTCTCCATGCCTTCTGGATCACAATAGCTGCCCTGTAGCAGGTCGATGCATGATAATTGCGCCAGCACCGCTGAGATACCCAGGAAATAACCAAAATCACACGTTACATGTGTTACACTTGTACATACACATAGGATACACATGCACAACCTCACCAATTCACAAAGAGAACATAACTTTAGATTCTGCTGGTGAAAGGTAGCACCAGAGGAAACTTCACATCAATACTTGTATGGTTATTATGGCTTTCCTCTTCATCAAGAAGTTCTTCCTAGACAGGCATGCACGGAACCAGCGCTGCAGGGTGAGAATACGGTGCATCACTTCTCTGTAGAGGCTTTCTTGGAGTTTCTGCCTCTCCACTTCCTTTAGAAACACCTGTGGAGAGGAACAACTTCTCATTTATGAAAAAGGCAGGGAAACGCATCTATACATTGAACTAAATCTTAGATCACAGTGGCAGACATAGAAAGGATTGAGACCTTGGTCTTGCCAATCTGGAAATGGCTTGTGTTCATGCCGATTTTGCACAGCAGGTTGGAGATATCCTCCCGAGGTGTAGATGCATTCTTTGGCAGCAGGACCCTATACTCTTCTGTAAACTCCTTCACATGGCACAAGAAAATAAACTTAAATGACTATGTGCCCGTCACTCAAATTCATCCTTCACATGGATCACATACAAAAAGATTTTTTTTATAAACAAAAGTCTATCTATGAAAATCTAGGCAACAATGTAGATTTCCATTTACTTCACTCAGCAACTTTAAAGCTAGTACTCAATGACATCTCCATTTAGAGTATGAGGGTAACAAATTACCTTGAAGGTGTACTTGACTCCATAACCGGACCTCTTAATGCGAACTGTCTCCAACATGCCCGTGTACCTCAGCTGTCGAAGGACAAGATCTTCATCAAACTGCATCTCCCTCTGAAATAATGCACAAAAATATAACCATACACAAACTAATGACTCCTCTGAATCTGAATAACAAACAAAATGTATAACTTTGTAAATGACTTTGTTTAGAGGGAATTTCCACTTTACCTTCTCCGCATTAGATCTGATACACCGGATAAAGAAGGGTTCTGCTTTCCTCAATGTGTCCAGCAGCCTCACCAGAGATGTCTGCCCAGTGAGGGACATTACATCATTTAATGCACCAAGTTATCCATTAGCATCCATTAAGTCCCATAATTTGCATCCAACCTTTGTTTCACCGCTGTGATTGAATGTCTAAAGTGCACAGCTACACAGGCTTTTAAGCAAAGATGGAAAAGTATTGAATGGTTTGGAGATAAATAAGCTGTTCAGGAGGCAGAGGTCTTGCTTAAGCAAGGAGGAGCAGGAGCAGTGGGCATTTAGCACAACCAACCTGGAACTGGGCACTGATACTTGGGGGCTTCTTCTTCTTATGAAGGTGTAAAAGTGACCTGGTGTCACGGTTATGCAAGTTAAGATCCACAATTAGCTTCAGAGAGCGAGCGTTTATGAGATTCTGCCCAGGATCAAGGAGAGAAGAGTAAGAACAGTGCTTGTTCAGTCTGAGTACTCATGTGGAAAGGATCTTAATGACCATTACACTTAACATTTACCTTAGGTATAAGCTGCTTTTGTCTGTTTGTCCTGTTCTTCCTGGCAAGGGACAAGACAAGAGAAGGGAGAATTTCAAAACATACTGAAGGAATATGTTAAGGAGGAACTAGTCCAGTGGTGTGGAGTGTGGAGAATGTAATATGACACCCACACTCAATGAGAACAGTGCAACTTCCTCACAGAAATGGTAGATAGACGAAGCTTTTGAGGAACTTCACCACATAATCTCTTAATGCTGTGGAGGACTTTTGCATGCAATTCCCTGATTTGACCCAAAGCAGAGAGCAGCAGGAGAGAGAGAGGTTTAGAGGGGGGAGGGGTTATTGAGTACAAAGAGTTAAAAATCAAGATGTGATTAGTAGGATACAGATATTATAACAGATGAGTCACCTGATTACAAAGTGCCCAAACCAAAACCAAGATCCATATCCATCTCAGGAAGAAAAGCATCAGGTGCACTTTAATTAAGGATCTTAATTAAGACCTGGTACTCTAGCTATGATAGACTTTATGAAGATGGCTTATGAACTCTTAGTATTCAGATTAGGTGAGAACCCAAAGGGCTTGGCACAATAGAGCATCTGTTTGTAAAGCATTTGGTTTTGAAGTTCACACGAAACCAACTTACTTCTTACTCTCAAATGTAGCAAAAATGTCCTCAAAGGCCTCTAGGGGGTTGTCCTCCGAACGGTCAAATGAGAAGTCTATGAGTGAGCGCTGGCTGTGTAGAGCAAGCAGACACCAATTTACCACCTGCTTCTCCAAGCAGAAGCTATGTGGTGCTTTAAAACCTTGCGATACTTTTTTCAACTTATTCATATAAACAGGATATGCCTGTAATCAGAAAATCTAAATGGAAAAAAAAGCCAAAAACAACAAAAAAAAAAACATCCCATATAATAAACACAATTTAACTGACTGTAGTTTATGCTACAGAAGAAATCTCTTGGGAGACTCCAAGATGTACTGCACTCTAGCCCAGACCTTCCACTCTTACCTCATCAGTCTGCCCATGGCTACACTGGGGGGCCTCATTTCTTGCAGGGAACGGCGCCCATAGAATCTACGAGATTCTAACAGTACAAAGAATTTGCAGCACCACACCACACAACAATTATCATTATTAAATAGAATTAAGATTGTTCACTGGTATTCATTTTAAATAAATTAGACAACGATGCAAATGCACTTATAACAAAAAAACATTTCTGTACAAAGTCCATAACAAATACTTCCTTGAGGAAGTAGAATTTCCATTTGATTATATTATGTATTTTCTTTGTCGAAAGACACAGAGACTGATAATGCACTGATACTAAAGTGTGTTGTTACCATGACATTTTGCGAGTGATCGTCGGCCCATCTCCTTGAAAGCCGCCAGTGAACGAATTGTGGCCCGAAGAATCCCCCACCTAAACACAGCCACCGGATCCGAGCCAAGGAGTTGCCTGATGTAGCTACACTCACTGCTCCGCAGCAGGGCCACAATGTCAGGCCGCATGTGGTCTGTGTTCTTTGCCCTGAAGTCCTGTAAGAGACATGTATTAGGATGAAGCTTCATCAGCTTGGTTTCTGTAGCAGGGTGCACTGACTCAAACACCAAGGACTTTTCCATTTTTCACTCCAAGAAGAATACTTCTTGCTAGAACCTTCCCTCTCTAACTTTCCGTATCTTACCTTTATCTGGTATTTGACCTTGCCAGCATAGTGGAGGACTATGAAAGCAGGCTCAAGAACTGGAGTGGGCACAAAGAAAGGGTTATCCTGATGTTGCCGCTTAAACTTCTCCAGCAGGGTATTGTCTGTGGCATGGGGAAAACTGCAGACAGAGAGTAGTAATGTGAACACCTAGCCTTTCTACATCAATCTTCACTGAGGTTTAAAAACCGATGAGCTGAGTGGCAGATGGCATGAACTGAGATTAGCTGGACTTCTTTGTGACGGTGAGGTTAGCGGGACTGTTGTGAGGTTAGTGGTGCTGCATTGTGCAGCTCCCTCACCTGCTCTCCTCATCCAGCAGGTAGAGTAAACCAGTGGGTTTTTTGCTGATGAGGTTAATGCAGCCAATGTTATCAGTGTAGTCAACAGTGGTCCAGGTGATGCCTTCTGCCAGGTATTCCTCCTGTAAAGCAGCAGACTGTGAGCAGCACAGCGATTCAAAGTCCCCCATTCTTACAGAGCAGTTGGAGCTCAGGCAACTCACCTGCTCTAGCCTGAATATGTGCTGACTACAGTAATGCTGGAGCTGTTCATTTGCATAGTTAATGCAGAACTGTTCGAAGCTATTAGTCTTGAAATCTTCAAATCCAAATATATCCAGAATACCTAGGGACAAGCACTTTAAGCAAAAGGAGATACAGAATGATTACTACAGCTTTCTGAATAAATGAATTCAATACCCTGAATAAAAGGTATTCAATTACTACAAATCATGACAGCACACTAAAAGGCACACTTAATCATGCCTGGATATTAGCTTCATTATCTATTCTTTAGTCCAGGGTACCTGGCTTTGGTCTCACAATTTCAACGTTTTCACCTGCTTTGTTCTATATTATTAATCACAGTAATAATTCAGCTAACATTGTGATTAGACAGGAAAGCTCAGTACCGGTACAGATTCTTCCATGTCTCTCTTGTTGAGAAGAGCATAATTAATGCGCAGTACAATCCAGTCAAAGAGCGAGCTGTACAGAGACTTGGCCATGGAGTCTCGTGCCGTGACGGCCTAAGGAAGAACGTTGATAAAAGTTCATCAAACCCAAAGCAGCCCTCATTCACACAGACTGATCACACAGTTTTACAATGCAAGTTATAATGGGTATGAATTGTTCTTAGATATTATAACAAGATGAGCACTTGGTGGAAATGTTTATATTGCTATATTATTAAAAGAATCAAGAAAAATTAACCATATGTTAGATCAATGTCTTCATTAATAATTACCAGTACATTAACTGACATAACTAACAATCCAGGCCAGTTTTCTAACTATATCTTAGACTCTAGTATGCCAGTTTTACCTGACTATGAGTGTACGGCAGAATCAGGACATCATTGGCAGTCATTGCTTTCCTTTTGATCAGAGCCTCCATTAGGAGCTCAACCTTGACCTGCATTTTAAGACAGAGCACTTAGAGAGGAGTCAAAATAGAGGTAGCCAGCCAGCCATTCTTCCTGTTGGTGGCAACTGATCAAACCCCCATGACATTCATATTTATGCAAGACACAGCAATTACATACACACTGCTGTAAGCCAGGTGAGGACACAAATAAAACATGAAATTTCAGACTAAATGCAATAATATGAGAAACGTTGTTCAGGTTCCAGATTGCAGTTAGCTAAGCTAAACCAATGCAGAGGAGCATGGCCAACAGTAAAGGGAAAATGCTACCTTAAGAAGGTCACAGAGAGTTGAGAGGACGTCTGCAGGTCCCACTGTCACACCCTCTCCATCTCCCTTCTGCTCATAGGTCACATTACCCAGGTACAAAATAGCAGAAAGCACAGATAATATTCTATGGAAAGACACACACATTTTAAAATAATTATTTTTATAGGCAATAATTAGGCATATTATATGAATTAATAGATTAAAAGTGTGTATTCATATGGAAAAAATCCAAAACATTTGGACATGAAAAAGTAGAGGGACAAATATTTTCACCCACACAGCAAACACCTAGAATGTGTTTAAAAATCTATAACATCTAAGCTTTAATTTTCTAACATATTAAACATGATCAGTGGTGGTCCTACAGGGAGAACCTGTCCCCTGATAAAATGGTGAAACTATGAAATAATGGTGAAATAATAGACAGCAAAGAGATGGTCTACAGTCTTTAAAATTCTACCAATAAATATTAATAAAGATACCAATTAATGTAGCCAGTACATCTTATTGCATGATGGGTGTTTCTAATGATGTTTTCAGTGTCTGGTTTTGTACACAGTCTTCATCCATTGCAGTGTTTGGCTGTATTTATTATTTTTATTTCCATAGTTGCTCAATCTACACCCCCAGGGACCTGGACACACATCTTGCTCTTCCATAAATACAGACTAGTGCAATTTAAAGAACTTTATATAACTGCAATAGCATTTGGCAGATTTCCTTATCCTAAATGAATTATACTGGACATAGTATTTAATACGATTCTCTGCAGGAAAACGTACATATTGTTATCAAAATTTGAGTTCTCTTAACTAGTCATGCTCCCATAGAACAGTATGAGAAAAATGGGATTGGTGCTGACTACTCAGTTGCTAAAGATAATCCTTACAGCAAGGTTAATGCTAACCCCAAGTAAAAGTTTTGTGAATCTCATTCCATGGACATAACACATACTTGAGCATAGGTCTTTGACAGTTTCATGTCAGATTAGGTGTAGATCTGATGCTTCCTGCCATGTTAAGGTATAGATGCCTAACCAAAAATATAATATCCAGGAGAAGATACACACCAAAATTGTTCTCCATCTCACTCTCTTTCTTACTCAAATATTCTATCAATCATACAGAGCTTACTTATTCTCCACTTTATTTTTAAATTTTAAGTAGTTAAAAATGAAACACTACTAGATTCAAAGTACCCGGCATTTTCCCTTTTAAAATGTACCTAATTCAAGTCTTAATGCACTTTAAAATATGCATGTTCATACTGTATAAGGCTTAATCTGTATAATGTGTCATTTACTATACAAAAATCCAATTCAGGATGTGGGCATCAAGTTCTAAAAAAATCTAAGACACATTACTGAAGGCTACAGAAACACATTGCCGAAGGCTACAGAAATGTATATGTCTGATTTTTTTAAAAAGTAACCCAAGTGCCTGGGAGTTTATTGAGACTCATTAATAAACCTGAAACATACCTGATGTTATATGGAAAAACTTTGGCAACTGTCAGTTGCTTTGACAAAATAAAAGCAATAATAACAAGAAAAAACCCTCTGGAAAACAAAAAATAAATAAATAAAATTCACTTACTGTTTCTTGGTTGCCGGCAGAAAGCCAACCATTTCCATGGCCTGATGAAGCCTGTTAAACTCACACTTGATTTCTGCTTGATCCTCCAATTGAGGGTTATCCTAAAATAAAGAGAGGAAGAAAAGATCTCAATGTTTTTGGACCATTTCAACAAACCCAAATACCCAAGAACAATACAAAATCTCCCAGAAGCCACAGAACATTCCAATGGCCAATGTGAGCACACATACTAGAAACTAGACCTAGCACCACATCATCTAGTACACCACATTGGGGGTGCATTACAGCTTGAGTACCACTACTAATCTAAAGCATCTGCAGTTGAATTTAGTTATTATTATTTCAGCCCTGTGAATCTAAAAGCACATTTATGCTATCAGAGGCCTGATCCACAGGAATGCACATAACAGTTGTTAAAGCAGAATGAAATGGCTTTATGGTAGAGCAGGTGTCCTCTGTGTAGCTCAGTGGGTCACTACCTGTTTGAGATAATTATAATCTTCTGGTGCCAAGAGCTTGAACTCCTCTTTCTCTTCCTCAGATGAACCAATCAGCAAGTAGTAGAACACATGGTAATTCCTGTAGTGTAGGTGAAAAGAAAAGAAAAGAAAACAAAACAAAACAAAAAAAACAAACATTCTAACATCCTTTACTAAGGCAGTAGATATACTCTTACTGAGAATGTTTGTATAGTGAAATCCAATGTCTGGATCAAATGTTGCGATGATCCAGTGTTTTATTCCTTTACCTTTCACTGCTCTTTCTGGTCACAAGTCGGCACTTCTCCAGCAGGTACTTCTCAATCATAGCTCTGAAAATTAATCAAACCGTGTTTGAGAAAAGCAAGCTTTGTGCATCTTTCATCTCTAGGCAGTTCCATGAAATCATGTGAGTCTTACCCTCTCACAATGCCTCCCTCCAAAAAGTTCACCTGGATAAACTTCCCAAAGCGACTTGAGTTGTTGTTGTAGGCTGTTTTTGCATTACCAAAAGCCTGTTGAAGAAGAAAAGGAATAAAGAAGAAAATTTTTTTTATTTTTCAACACCTTATTAGCTGAGCTGTAACTGATTTACTCCAGTGAATAAAAGGGTAGTCAGCATAATCTGGTGTAGCAGTTTCTGAGAAATCTGCAAGAGAGACACAATTTGAGGAATATCAAACCCTGTTAGTGAAACCAAAACTAACCATATGTAGATATCTTATCACATGGTGAGAATTAGAAAAGTTATGTGTCATATTACTAACTTACGGGTAATCACCAGTTACTTTTATAGAGTTATTTCCACTAAGACCGCAGCCAAAAAGTTTCTCTGTACTGCAGAGCACCACTGTAGTCTGTTGGGTAAAGTATGTGTATACACACATTTTAGTTGAAACCAAAAGCCAGCCCTAGATGTGAGTATTTTACTGGTTGAGGTCTGATTTGAAGAATGCGTTCACAACAAGAAGCGGTGGTATAGCTCAGCTCCTGTCCCAACAGGCTTGGGTGTGGCTGACACCTTTTCCACATGGAACTGTGGAACTTCCACATGAACTTCTCCTCTTGATGCAACTGAGCCTACCTTTAAATCACCCCAATCTACAGATTCAGGAATGAGCCAACAACCTCCCCATTTTTCCACAGCACCGTGTGTCAGTCTGATTGAATGTATTGTATCTGGCCATAATATTTTAATGTTGTTACTTCCTCGTCCATGCTATGATGGTCTATACCAAAGCACTTCTGGAATGGCAATTCTAAACCTGCAAACTCCACTTGATACATTTTCTCTTTCAGTCAAATCAACATTGGTAAAAGGTCAATCAATGTAGATAGAAGATTAGGCTTGTGATATGTGTGTGTGTGTGTGTGTGAGTGTGAGAGAGAGAGAGAGAGAGAGAGAGAAAGCATCAGCTGGTATGATTAAGCAAGTACTAGCATGTTTGTGATTGCTCTGGTATTCTGAGAATGCCACCAATCTTCTTGCAACCTGAAGACCTATCCCTCTGTCTTTATGCAAAGAAGTAGCCAATCTGTAATACTGAATCCATTAGTGCGTCAAAAATAAGATAATCACTGACTCTGAATTCTGTATTAAAATACAGGCCATCTGTATGTTGGTGGTGTTCACACACACACACACACACACACACACACACACACACACACACACACACACATTGCTTTGCAACATTTACTCATAGTTTGTTCACAGAAGAACTGTATTAGATGCATATGAAAAAATCCAACAACAACACAATTATATGCTGTAACAAACAGTTCAGATTTGCTTAGTTATTGAAGACAGTTTAAAATGTCCTTAAACATGTGTTCTCTATCGATTATAGGTACTTCTCAAGTACCAACAATTTAGAAAACATATATTCATAGTACATTCAAATGACAAAGAGAGGATCAAACGCCCTTCTAATACAATTACGCCAAAGCAGCAGAAACCTGAGACCACTGACCACTCAATCCCACTGTATGAGACCCATTCTAAATCCATTCTTAAACACATTTTTAAAGATTGCATCCACCCTTGACTTATTCTAGTCTCCGCCCTTTGTGTATTTTTGAAAAATGCACAGTAGATGCACAGTAGGGGCTGGAACGAGAGAGAGAAAGAGAGAGAAAGTGTGAGTGAGTGAGTGAGTGAGTGTGTGTGTGTGTGTGTGTGTGTGTGTCTGGAGGTGGGGTATTTTGACTGACAAGTGTAGTGGGAAGGAGAAACCAAGGGAGGAAGGATATCAACATTGGCCATCACACAGATTAGCCTTATGCTAAGCATCATAGCTATAATAGTAGTGTTTAATAACAAAGCAGTTTCAAGACAGATAAGTCTTTTGAAGTGGAAAATTTTCTCCACCAGAATCCCTGATGATAATGAGCCGAATCAATTATCAGTTGATAACTGAAAGGTTTTTAGGACCCATTTACATATAATTGAGAAAGATCATCATTTCATCATGAATTCAGGGTGTGGTTACAGATTCAATTCCACTGAGTTTTCAGGCTTTTGAGGATTGCAATTTTTGATTTGACCAGTAAAACATTTGTCGAACAAATGACTTGTATTACCAGAATACCTAATCAAGCTGGTGACTGAATATATTTCTGAGTCAAATATGTACATTTAGGGTTTATTTTCACTTTAAACCATTCCAAATCCCAGAGATGTTCGGAATTTGCAGGTATGGTGGGTCCCTGGAAGAGCTGTGTGCCTTCAGAATGTGTTCAAAGGCAGGTCAACCAAAAACACTGAATGGAACACAGACAGCACGGCAGATATCCCCACAATATGTTAGCAGTGATCAGTTGTGTTCATCGTGCTGTCAGTTGTGTTCACCATGTCACAATATTTCACAATGAAATTGTTCTCCTGCATCCCAGAAACAGCAGTGGAAGGCACAATTTTCTTCAGGCACCACTTCCATTATTGTGCCAACCATTCCAGGACAAACAGACCTTGATGACTAGGCTATTTTCTGAAGAAGAGGTAAAAGTTCCCAGAAATGTCATGTAAAAAGTTGTTCTAAAGTTAATTATGACATCAATGTGTGACCTGCGGATGATGCGGATACCCTTTTTGGTGAGTTTTATCTCAAAAAAGTTTTTTAATTAAAGAAAATGATTTTCCTAATCTGCCAACTATCATTCAAACCAAATTATGTCTTCGTGTTCCTGGGCATGGCAGATGAAAGACAAAGCCTCTGGGGAATCCTGAGAACTCGCGTGACCTGTTTGACATTTCTTTTTTTCCTTTCTCTCTCTCGAACCTGAAGGCCATGCGGTATTAAACCCTGCCTTTGCCAGAACTGCCAGATCACAGATAATGAGTGAAATTACAAGAACAGAACAAAACATACCAGCATGTCCCACACTCACTCCTTGTGGAGCATAGGAAAAATGACAACTGGCTAGTGTAAATTTTAGTAATTAAAAACCATTTAAAAGCAGTAAAACACCCAATCCAGAAGTAATCTAGCCTACAAAGACAAACCAGAGAAGACAGGAAAGTTTAGTTATTTCTTTGCTGCAACCATCAGTATTACTCTTTTTAATGCAGACATCAACTGTCCCTTGTTTCAAAACCACATAATGTACAATATTTGTTAAAGGAATAAATGTCATCTATTTAAAAACATGTAAAGAGAAAACAGCTGAAGGCTGAGTTGGCTGTAGATCAGACAGCTTCTCTTTAAGATTCTAGAAGCTTTTCTAGAACTTCATGCTCCCTGACATTCTTGAGTAAAACATATGAGCTTCAAGCATCACCTCTTTTTTTTCCCACATCGTTTTAATCCTGCGTTTAACAATGTATAAGGGACTACAAGCAATAAGCAGTATTAATAGAGTCAGAAGCTGAAGAAAGAGTCAGATCAGTTTTTCTACATTCAAACAGCCCAAGCAGGAACTTAAAGGGGGCAACCTGTGCTGTCACTTACTCCGAAATGGGTCCGAGTCAAAACCTAGGTCTCAGCCAAAATATGAAACCTTCTGCCACACTTGTCCCTGTTT
Organism: Electrophorus electricus; assembly: GCF_041902795.1. Taxonomy (NCBI): domain Eukaryota; kingdom Metazoa; phylum Chordata; class Actinopteri; order Gymnotiformes; family Gymnotidae; genus Electrophorus; species Electrophorus electricus. The sequence goes on from NC_137516.1 coordinate 11,741,586, forward strand.
TTAAATAAGTCTGATTGAGTAGAATTTAAATACATTTGGCTTCTGAGGACTTTGCAATGCTGAACACAACTTAATCTGTTTCGGTTTACTTAATTACTGCCCAAACAGCATTTCCTAACACAGTGTGAGTAACATTAAGCCACTGCTCGTATTTGATCATTATGTATTAAAGTATAAAATAAAAGAAATAAAAATCTACCCTGATGTAAATGATGCAAGAATATAGGATGCGACAAATTGGTTAAATTGTAATTCCTGTTAGTGGTCATTACTTCCATTTTGCAAAGACCATCTGTCAGAAAATAATGTTGCAAAAATATATAAATTGAGAATAATGACTCAAAATCTGAGAACCATCAAATTGCCTTCAATGTGAAAAGGTTAAGAAGCAAATGGCTGATGTATCTCATTAAATCATCTTTATACATTAATCTAAATGTAGAGCTCCACAGACTGGGTTTGCTGAGTACTGAACAAACCCTCCTGTATTCTGTAGTGCTGTACCTCAAGCACAGGGCCTGCGCCCAGGATGGTCCTCTCCACGCTGCTGGTGCAACCTTTTCGGCTCATGGCTGTCAGGCAATGGATCAGGAAGTTGGTGCTCTGCGTTTTTCCCGAGCCACTTTCCCCAGAGATGACGATGCACTGATTGAGTTGTTTGTTCAACATGGTGTGAAAAGCCGCGTTGGCAATGGCGAAGATGTGAGGGTCCAGCATGTCCAGAGTATGGTTCTCATACATCTCCACATACTTGGGGTTGTATATTGGCAGGAACTTAAAGGGGTTGATGGCAATGAGGATGTTGCTTGCGTAGGTGTAAATCTGGTTCTTGTGGAATCGGCAGCACAGAGTGTCCAGGATGGTTTTCTCATTCAGCACAGGGAGGTTGCACAGATCATTGCAGTCCTCTGGCTGGGTCATAAGGATGCCTTCTGTTGCAGGCCTGCGAGCTTCTCTTTCATAATTGCTGGCTGCCATGTGGTCATACCAGCCTGATCTATCAGTGTTTTCCATCTGCAGGGCAAAAAAGTACCCATGGCTTTCTGAGATCTGGTCGCGGACTTGCTGGGGCCAAAGGAGGACTCTTTCAACAGGTAGGTCACTGGCTTGCAGGACCCACTCCTCCCTTCCAAACTCCCTCACCTCCACCAGTTCGTAGGGTTTCGACATGTCGAGGCCCAGAGTAGGTGCAGCGTTATGGATGATGCTGGCTGCAGTAGTGCCTCTATCAACTTTAATGGTGCAGCATGGGAAGGTTTTGTGGTCCAGCCTTGCGTAGATCTGTAGAACATATGCTGACTCATGCTGAGAGGCTGCTTCATTGCTCTTCAGGATATTCATTGTAACTTACAGTCGCTATGCCTCACCACATCACCTGCAAATGAAGGAGGTGTGTAGGAGTGTGAAGGAGAGAATGCAACAAATCAGAGAAAAAGACCTCCAGTTAATGCATGTTCATACTTGTTCATACTTGTAAACTAGGAAGTGCAAAGTTCGATACACTCAGTAAAACCTGCTCTCCCCAAACTAAATGGAGTAGCTTAAATGGTTAATTATTAGTACTTATATAAATAATTAAGTCATGCTTTTAAAAAATGCCTTGTTGGAAAGAATTGGGTGGTAATGTCTGCTAATATTTTCCTTTCACGCAGTTCTGTGAGATCCTAGGTGTTAGCCCAACATACAGTAAAAGCCCACCTTTAATAGCAGATGATTAATACACACGGCTGGCGTTCTTACCAGTCTCTACTGTGAAATTTACCAAAGGGTGCTGTGAAGCAATAATTATGGAAGCAGAAATATGTGGACGTCTGACGCCCAGACTCCAGAAAAAGTACAAAACAAAACTCGGTGAGCCAAATTTAGAAATATTTTGTGGATAAACTTACCTGTTTTAATCTGCTGTTATTCGATTAGCTAGGGCACGAATCCATATCCAGTGATCAAAAAACTTTAAACTTTCTTCGTTTTGTTTATTAAAATAAACTTTGCAAAAACACGTTGAAACCAAAAGAAGCAGCTCACTTGCAACATATACATTTACTAAAAACCAAAAAACACCTCTAATTAAGAAATCAACGAACTAAGATGAAATCACGACGTCAGCTAACTACATGTTTACAAAAGCTTTGAATTCCAGAAGTGTTTTTTTAAACTTCCTAGCTCGGTAACCTACCGCACTTTACGCTGGCCTTCGATTGCACTGCCGCGATGCTCGCCCCTGTAGCAAGTGTCAGCGCTGTAATGACGCGATAGTTGACTGAACACCTAAACAGAGCAGAGCAGGCCTACTGCTGAGTGCAATAAACATCGCTTTCAACTTTTTTTCAGTGATGAGCTGATGAGCTATTAATCAAAAAAACTAAATTAAAGAGAAAAAGCAACACTTTACTCGTGTGTAAGAACTGAAGTAACCTCTTCATGGTTCTCCGTTAAACAACGAAACCAAAAACTGGTGAGTCATTTAAGGGACAAACGAAACTGTTCATGCTAAGTTAATGTTCTTGTGAAACAACGCTTAACTTCGTTTGAGCCTGTTTGGCAAATATATAACGAATAGTGAATATCAAATAGCTAATGCCTAATATATCCAATAAATCGTAGAGGAAATAGATGTACACCCAATAAACTTGTTGACAGACTAATGAAACGATTCGTTGACAAATGAAAAGTGCTAACGTACGCACCACACCGTAAACCTATATATTGAGAAGCACGTTTCCCTATACTGTGGTTTGCGATATTTGGGAGTCTGTAGTCTTCTTAAGCTTTTCCGAAAATGCACTAGATGGCAGTATTCATCACCGATTTCATGCTACAGAAGCCTAAACAGACACTACACCAAGTCGTCACGTTTTCTAGGACATGAATCCTGACCAGCTCCATTGGTCAACATTAACTCGGCATTCCACATTATGATGTATGTTATGCATGTAGAGAACGCGTCCACCCAGCCTCCTGGGACTTAAAGTGGAACTTAGACTGGCATTGCTAATCACCAATTTATTTATTTATTGCATTATGTTTAAATATACACTATATGAACAAAACATGTGGTCACTTTATTATGCCTATATGAGCTTGTTGGGCATCCCATTCTAAAACCATAGCCAGAAATATGAAGTCCCCACCCTTTCCATATGCAGTTAATACAACCTCCTTTTTCTGGCTTTTCACAAATTGTTGAAGTGTGTCTCTAGAAATTTGTGTCCATTCAGCCATAAACGTATTTGTGAAGACAGGCACTGATATTTGACGAGAAGGACTCGTTCACAGCTGACATGGAAATACATCCCAACGGTGCTCAATGGAGACTGTGTTCTTCCACATCAGACTCATTAAACCACATTGTTCTGGGCCGGGGCACACTGCTGGACCAGATCTTCTCTATACTGTTGCCACAAAGTTCAGTGCATATAATTGTGTAAATTTGAAGAATTAACATCATCCTTCACTGGAACTAAGCAGCCTAGCCCAAACCCTGAAAAATAGCCCCAATCCATTATTCCTCCACCACTAAACTTTGCTGTTTGCATTATGTGTTCCAATAGGTAGCATTCTTCTGGTATCAGCAAAAACTCCTCAGACTTCCTCAGGGTGAACAGTTCATGTGAGGAGTGTGTGGGGTCTTTCACAATGTTGGTGGCTTTCCAGATGCAGCGTGTTATGTAGATGTTCGTGATGGAGGGAAGAGAGACCCCAATGATCTTCTCAGCTGTTCTCACTATACTCTGGAGGGTCTTGCGGTCAAGGGCGGTGCAGTTCCCAAACCAGGATGCTTTCTACAGTACGACAGTAGAAGGTAGGATAAGTGATGGGAGATGGGCTTCCCTCAGCTTCCGAAGGAAGTAAAGACGTTGCTGGGCTCTCTTGGTGATGGAACTGGTGTTCAGGGTCCAGGTGAGGTTCTCCACTATGTGAACACCAAGGAACTTGATGTTCTTGACAATCTCCACTGAGGAGCCGTTGATGGCAAGCGGGGAGTGATCTCGCCTTGCTCTCCTGAAGTCAACAGCCATTTCTTTTGTCTTGTCAACATTCAGATACAGGTTGTTGACCTTACACCAGCTCACCAGTTCTCGCACCTCCTCTCTGTATGCTGACTCGTTGTCTTTGTTGATGAGACCCACCATGGTCGTGTCATCGGCGAACTTGATGATGTGATTTGAACTGCACAGTCATGAGTCAGCAGTGTGAACAGCAGAGGGCTGAGTACGCTGCCCTGGGGAGCACCAGTACTCAGTGTGGTGGTGTTGGAAGTGCTGCTCCCAATCCGGACTGACTGAGGTCTACCAGTCAAGAAATCCAGGATCTAGTTGCAGAGGGAGGTGTTCAAGCCCAGTAAGCTCAACTTTCCAATCAGATGCTGAGGAAGAATGGTGTTGAATGCTGAACTGAAGTCTATGAACAGCATTCTTACATAGGTGCCCTTTTTATCCAGATGTGTGAGTGCCAGATGAAGTGTGGTAGAGATGGCATGATCTGTAGAGCGGTTGGGGCGGTACGCGAACTGCAGGGGGTCCAGAGAAGGGGGAAGCTGGGTCTTGATGTGTCTCATGACGAGTCTCTCGAAGCACTTCATGATGATGGATGTGAGTGCGATGGGACGGTAGTCGTTGAGACACGACACCGTGGGGGTACGGACACTCCTTACAAACGCCTCTGCTTGTGTGTGTCCGGGCGCGCCTGTGTGTGCGAGTGTGTAAAGGACCACCTGTTGTTGTCTCAGAGGCTTCATGCAAGTTTCTTTGACAGATTTCACAACTCTGAGAATTATTGCTCACTGAGTGGTCACTGCGTCCATTTTAGTGGAAGCTTGCTTGTGTACTGCTATACAAATGAGCACTTTAAAATAATAATTTAGAATTTGTTTTTGGTAACTGTGCATGTGTGTGTTTTTGTGTTTTGTGTGTTCTGTAAGCTGTCTGTGCTTGTGTGTGTGTGTGTGTGTGTGTTTGCAATGGCAGGATGGAATGGTTCTCATTTCCGTTTGCTAGTGGGTGTGTGGCGGACATGTGTGTAGGCTCTTAGTATGGCCCCAAGCCCAGAGTGAGACACACACTCACTTCAGAGAGCGGGACTAGCCCAGGAAGATACACACACACACACACACACACACACACACACACACACACACACACACACGCACGGGGACGATGGTGGTGGTCTTGAAGCATGTTGGGACCACGGTGCAGCTCAGAGATATTGAAGATGTCTGTCAGGATGTCTGCAAGCTGGTCAGCACATTCTCTGAGCACACGACCCTGGATGTTGTCTGGTCCAGCAGCTTTCCGTGGGTTAACTCCACGCAGAGTACGCCTCACATCAGCTGCCGTCAGGCACAGCACCTGGTCATTTTTCAGAGGGATGGACTTTTCTGCTGCAACATTGTTCTGTGCTTCAAACCATGCATAGAAGTCATTCAATGGCATCACTGTCACAGGAAGGTGATGTTTTCCTGTAGTTAGTAATGGCCTGAATGCCCTCCCACATGCACCGTGTGTCACCAGTGTCTTTGAAGTGTCCATGGATCCTCTGTGCGTGTGCACGCTTTGCTTCCCTGATCGCATGCTTTGCACGCTTTGCTTCCCTGATCTTGTTTTCCTGAGAGCCTCTCTGTCACCTGTTCTGAAGGCTGAGTCACGGGTCCTCAGTAGCATGCGCACCTCAGCAGTCATCCATGGCTTCTGGTTTGGGTGTGTGGTGATGGTCTTGGAGACAGTAACATCATCAATGCACTTGCTGATGTAGCCAGTCACTGATGCTGTATACTTTTCCAGATTAACAGTGCCACCGTCAGTAGCAGCCTCCTTGAACGTGATCCAAGTCGTCTGCTCAAAACAGTCCTGAAGAGCAGAGATGGCTCCTGCTGGCCAGGTTCTCACCTGCTTCAGAGCGTCTGACGATCGGTCTATATGCAGGAATCAACATTACAGACATGTGATCAGAGTATCCGAGGTTGGGGCGGGGCTCCGGCCGGTACGCACCGGAAATGTTTGTGTAAACGAGATCCAGCGCGTTCGCTCCTCTCGTTGCAAAGTTCACATATTGATGGAATTTAGGCAGTACTGACTTGAGATTTGCGTGGTTGAAGTCTCCGGCGACAATAAACAGTCCGTCTGGATGAACGTTCTGCAGTTCACTAATCGCTCCATACAGCTCCTGGAGAGCCTCTCGTGTGTTTGCGCTGGGTGGAATGTACAGCGCGATTATAAACACGGAGGTGAAAAAAACACAAGACAGGGAAAACACGAAACACTGAACATGGAACCCGGGAGGGACTGATCGTTACAGAATGCAGCATAAGTGGGCATATATATATATATATATATATATATATATATATATATATATATATATATATATATATATATATATATATATATATATATATATATAAATGCACAAAATATTCAGACATTACCTGCCCATGTTTTAAAATTGGTCATTAATGAAGGAGGCTACAAGGAATAAGGTACAGTTGTTCTGTGTAAAAGTCAAGTTACTATAAGTCATGACTAATCAAGAAAAAAAACTGATTGTCATGTTCACCACTCCCTGGCATCGCGGTTCCCACCGCAACGCTGCCTGTTTTGTTTACTTCACTTCCTAGTTTTGTTGCTTCATGCTTCCTGGTTGTTTCATTCTGTTCTACTCCCTTATTAGTATTTGTGAAGTCTCAATGACCTTTTGTGCCTTACTGTGCTAGTGGTAACATTGTGTGTTCTCCTGGTTTATTGGCTCACTCATTGGATTACTCTCTTTGCCTGTTCCCTTTTGGTTTTATTTGCTACTTCTGGACATTACCTTTGTATGTGTATGACTACATCTTTGGACTGCCCCTGTTCTCTATTATACTGCATCTATTATACTGCATACAACTCTCTCTGTTTGTTCCCAGAACCTGACACTGGTAGTCTATTGGTACAGCTGCGTACGTGTTCCTAATAATCTGAGAACTCAGTGTACAGGTGGAACAAATCTGCAATCATAGGACAATACAAGCAGTAAATGACTTTCCTTAGTTTTGCTGACACTTAAGGACAGGTTGTTCTTCATGCAGCTCTGTATTACTATATGTTTTAACACTGTTGGTGTTCAGACCTTTAAGTTTGTCAGCCCTTTCATGAAGATGCAATTATCCAGTACAACACAGTTGCATATGTGGATCAAGGATATGTTGCCGAAATCTGTGAGGTGGGATCAAGTTCACTGGCAGATACTCTGGCATGACGTCAGGTCCATCTGGATAGTTGATGAGAGATTTGTGTTCCTTCCAACACAGCTGGTGGAAAAAGTGCCAACTCCAAAGTGATGTGGAGGAGTATCTCTTCCTGTGCTGCATTTAACTTTGATGTTTTCATTGACTTGCATTTATAATCTGTAGATGGTTTTTAAAGCACCAGTTTGTGTAACACTGCATTATTTAATTTATAAATGCAATTAAAATTGACCATGATACATTTCATTTTAGTTAATAATTATAATTATAACCATGTACAAATCAATGTAGTAAATAAATTCAATATTATTTACCACACATACATTTTAAAAAGACCTTGTGTCACATTGTAAAGATAATTATCTAAAACTTTCTACTGCATAGAGAACATGAATCTATTACTAAATTAGTTATATATTGGACAGTTATTGCATAAAGGATATTTAATATTGCAGTGGCAGGTCAGCTTTGTCAGATGACATGCAGTCCCTCTCAGGGGATCACATTTATAAAATGTTTTATTTCAAAATTGCTGTAAATGTAAAATTAGATTTTAAGTGTTAAAAGTGCTTTAGAGCTTCACTGTGGATCAGTATTCATTCTCTTAAGAGTCAAGTATATTGGTTGATTTAAAAATATATTAAGCTACATTCTCTACTGCGTTAGGGCTTTTAATTAGTAATCACTGCAGCCTGAATGGAGATCATGAACAACCAACAGAACTTGGATGTTCACTTTAATGGTGACTCTGTTTCTATAACTACTGACTAAAATTTTGAACGCAATATGCAAAACATGGTATGCATATAAACAACCAAAATGAAAAGAAGTAGACAGAATAGTAAAAGTATAGTAAGAGAATATTAAGATCAAATTAATTAATTATTTAATAGACCAGTTTGTTATAATTTGGTTATTAACATGTGGTTCATATTCATTAATACATTCTGGACTATGAGACATTAGCTTGAAACATGACCCCCAGAACTCCTAGAACAGTATGGCACAAATGAATTCTTAATGTCATTTCCCCCACAAGTCCACCTGACAACTGCTTTGTGATGTATAAACAGTCATGTGTATATCTTGGTTACAGAGGATATACATGGTGTTTCCACTGTAATCGCACTGAGTAATGGCCCCCTTCAGAGTAGGCCTCCTACCAGTATTTAATAACATTAATTGAATGTATGTAGAGTGGTTGTGAGGATGGAGTATGTAGGGCTGAGAAGAATAATACACACAGCTTACAATTTGCAATCCAATTAATGTAGGGAAAAGATATCAGTCTTAAAGAACATACATAATCATCTCAACTTATTTTTCAAACTTATAATTAAACTGAAAAGGCAATAAATTTCCTCCCATTCTCATACTACTACCTTTAATACTCCCCATCCAGGAAGTAGGCATAATATGTTGTGCCATATATTATTACTACTAGCATTAGGTGTTCCTTCTTCATATTTCTTAATATTTTCTACAAATAAACAAAACAAAATATCCGTATCTTTTGCAAATGTATATGAATCAAAGAAAAATACACAAATATAATCAGATTTCCTCACATAATGTGTGTATGTATGTCAGAGGCTATGAGGAAACACCATATTTCTATATTTGCATTTCAGTTGCTCTGACAGGAAATGAACTCTTGATTCCCACATTAACCACATTTTGTAAATGTTTCAAAACATGCATCTGGTTTCCATAGTCACTGATTTTATTACCTAGAGACATAAACAAACAGAAGATATGATGTCCTTGCATGGTAATAGTATGCACAGCTGTTGTTAAGCACATTATTAAAATTTTTAGTCCCAAGTAGAATTCCCAAGATTCCCAAGTAGAACCTTGCAAAAAATGGTTCTCATCAATACTGACATACATATTATTCTATATGTTTGAAGTAAAGAACATCCTTTATTGAAATGTATATTAGTAGTTTACATTGTAAAATTGTAGTGTTTACATTGATAGCGCAGTGGTTAATGTACTTGACTTGTAGTTTGAATATATCTGGTTCAAACCCTAATCGCTTAATGATTTGTAATAATTGTAAATCGCTTTGGATAAAAATGTTTGTGTTAACTTTATTTACTGTATGCTGAGCCTACGTATATAAGTCTTTCAGTTAATCTGAAATTCTACTGAGAAATTAGATTCATGTTAAATAAAGTAACGGATTTTCTTATAACGGAAAATAGGTGAGAGAGAGAGAGAGAGAGAGAGAGAGAGAGAGAGAGAGGTTGAATAAGCAAGAGATTTTCTTTAACCTAATTTGGATCCTTATGGGCGGAGTGGGGTTTTCCTCTGGCGTTTTCGTCGTAATGTAGAGGCCAGATGAAAAGTTAAATCAAGGCGTGCGCCCATTTTTTCTGATCTCGGCACTGAATGAGAAAGATAACGGAGACAGTAGACAAAAACAGGTAAGATGAAAAAATCCGTTTTTTATGTTCGGAGAAAAGAGGAGTCCTTGATTTTTATTTGTTTTGCTTGCTAGCAAACTGCATACTGTAGACACCATTGACAATTCGTTGCTGTAAGTGGAGGTTTCACGCGCTTGATACATTAAAATATACATTCCATTATCTTAAGGCCGACATAGTCTGTTAGAATTCAAATTTCCGTCGATTTAGTCCGTGGTTCTCATCTTAACATTGGTGTTTATGTGCTCTAACAACATTCGCCAGACTAATGTGTTGCATCAACTACGTTTTTGGATTCAGAGTTTATCGCAGTTATTCGACAGAGACGCACCGCTGGGTGCGGCGCGTGGGGAGGCACACCCACCGTAGAACGCTTGAAGTAGACATAGAGAGATCGTATGATCTTATGTATCACGAATACAGGGACGTAGTTAACGATAGTGGTGAGTGATTAAAATTGGTTGTTTTTCCTTTACCCATTTTTGATTACAAAAAATCTTAGTTTGAAAAATGCACTCCGTATGTGTAAAGGAACACAGTTTAGTGTTGTATGTATAAAAGCTGTTTGTGTGGTTAAAACTGCTCTGTGCAGGATGTTTCGAAACATACAGTATATACTATTCGATGAATCAGCAAAATCAGTACATTTTTAATTAACTTTTTGAAAAATGAATGGAAAATAAGGGTGCAGGTATATGTAGGCATACTTCTCGCTAAAAAGACGAATCTATGCTGTCTGTGTTTTGGCCAATTTAACAAGATTGTGGTTGAAATTCAGTTAGTGATGGCGTCTCATAGCCTGCAGCATGACCTCTTGAGATGTTCAGTTTTTCTTTTTTTGTTCTGCTATGGAAACAAATATTAGAAGTTTTTTCTGTCCAGTGACAAGGCTGGAATGTCCTCACCATGGTGTGTTTAAAGCCCCTTACTGTAGCAGAAGGAGTTCCTTCTACTTCTGTGATGGTGATATTGAGAACCGATTCAGAGCAGTAACATTATTTCCATTCATGCTTTTGGTCTGTTGGCAGTATGGAGACTAAAGAGACATTTCTTCCGTAGTTTTTCTTCTTTGTTTCTTTCATAGTGAGTGCTGATTTTTCAGCAGGGTTGTCACTTCTTGAAAGTATGTAATCAAAGGAAAACAGGGAGAATGGTGGCAAGGGGGCCAAACAGCATGAGAGATGAGAGTTGGTATTTGAGTAAGCGGGCTACGTTAAGCCAAACACTGAGCATGTCTCCCTCACGCTGCTGTTTGGAGGGATCCTCAACATCTGGTGTACATCAGCAAGCTGGAAACTCTGACACAGAGCTGAGAGGGAGTGTAAGTGAGGGAGCAAGGAGCAAAAGAGGGAGGGAGAGAGGGAAATGTGACTCACGGCTCTGCAATTTCAGTCTTTGTTTAAAATTTGAGTCTCTCTAAGGTGAAAGAACAGCCACATTTACTCAAACCCTTTTGCTCTTTCTCTATATTTGGTTCTGCTTTCATATGTCTCATCAAGCCTCTCTCTTTCTGTCTCTCTATCTCTCTTCTCTTTCTATCCCACTTTTGGTGACTCCTCCCTATTGGCCTCCTGTGTAGGATTAAAACAGGTATGTCCGTACTGTTTATACCAACCCTCAATGTGAGTGTCTGTGTGTGTGTGTGTGTGTGTGTGTGTGTGTGTGTGTGTGTGTGTGAAAGAGAGAGAGAGAGAGAGAGAGAGAGAGAGAGTGAGAGTGTGTGAGTGAGTGAGAGAGAGAGAGAGAGAGAGAGAGGATTCCATCCTGCTAAAGTGAAGTGTAGGAGAACTAGCAGGAGGGGCTTGAATGCTCCGATTGTGCTGTTTGCTGGCTCCTCCTACAGAAGCTGATAGACAAATGTATTGTAGGGTTGAGTAAAGATTTTGCTGGCACAGAGTCTGTCTAAATAGCTGGAATATATTAGTCAGAGGCTTTCACTGAGCCACGAGTTGCAGTGGTGATTAAAATTTATAGAAGAGTAAAGGAATTTGTTAGAATTTTACTTACTGTGTAAGCAGCATTGTTACATAAATGTACAGTACAGCAGTTCAAACTTCTGTGTCGTGGGAAAAGTAGAGCTACATACATTTGTGTAAAGTAGATCTACAATGTTATACATTGTTTGTATAAAGTAGAGCTACAATGTTATTCAGCTTTTGTTTTGTATAATAGTAATACATAACACAGTGGATATGTTTCCTAACAGTGTCTTCAATGTCATCAGGGTCAAAACTTTCAAAACATTTTGTTACTAGTCTTTAATTCTCATTAATTCTCATTTTATATGCAAATGCTACTTCCTGCTGATCTTTCTTTCTTTTGTGTTTCTCCCATGCCAGAAACCCAGAAGACTATCCCCATCATTCCTTGCTGTCCACCTTGTGTATTTCATCATGGCATTGGTATTCCGCTCCACTCCTCTGCTGTGGGCACGTGTCGCAGCCATGGTGTTCACGTGTGTTGCATTCAGCGTGGCTCTGTACGGAGCCTCTCTCACGCATGGTACCGGTGACTGGTGTATCTTCTGCTGGAGCTTTAGCTTTGCGGGTACACTCCTGATCATCCTGGTGGAGCTTTGTGGCCTGCAGACCCGTGCACCCGTCTCCTGGAAGAATTTCCCGATTACATTTGCCTGTTATGCCTCTCTTCTCTGCCTCTCCGCTTCCATCATCTTCCCCCTGTTCTTCCTGAAGGGGTACTCCGGTCGCAATGAGATGATCAACTGCCGCATTGTGTCCACAGTGTTCTCCTGCCTCGCCACCATCGCATACCTGAGTGAAGTGAGCATGAGCAAGGCACGCCCAGGAGAGGTGGCTGGCTACATGGCCACCGCACCTGGCTTGCTCAAGGTCTGCGAGACTTTCGTGGCTTGCGTCATCTTTGTCTTCATCAGCGAGCCGGTGTCGTACAAACAGAATGCCGCCACCATGTGGTGCCTGTCTGTCTACTGCATCTGCTTCATTCTGTCAGCAGGCATCATCGTGATGTGTGTGGCCGAGTGGACTGGCTGCCTGCCCTTCCCGTTTGCTCGCTTCCTGTCCACCTACGCCTTGCTGGCCGTAGGCATGTACCTGTCCACCACCATCATCTGGCCCATCTACAAGTTCGATGACAAGCATGGCGGGAGCAGCCGCAGGCCCAATGCTTGTGGCTCCAGCATGGGACTTTGTCCATGGGACAAAACACTGGCCATCGCAGTGCTCACTGCACTCAACTTCCTCCTGTACCTGGCTGACTTGATCTACTCTGCTAGACTTGTGTTTGTTACTGTCTAAAGGGTGTACAATGTGAGGGGGGGGGGGGGGGTTGTGTGGTAGTAGAGAGGTAGAAGCTGACGGAGGGTAAAGCCTGGTTTATGGTCATTGAGGCACCTGTAGTATTATGGTGAAAACAGCACTCTGCTCGGGGTTAAGTGCCACTGGCACCAACCAGAAAAATGAAACCCTGTGGAAGCCCCATCAACACCATTTGCATTACATGAAAGATGAATGGTCAGCAAAGAAGAGGTTGGGTGCTTCCTCTGAAAAAGGATTGGTCAGAGGAGAGAGGATGGGCATTCTTCTAAAGGATGATTGGCTAGAAGAATGGAGTTAGGTGCTTCCTCTGAATGGTGATTGGCCATAGAGGAGGGGGCTCTGAGGTTTTGCCGATGCTAAGCCTGAGAAGGCAGAGATTACTGTGTCACCATGAGCATTGCAGATGCTGTGCTAAGCACACCGACCATAACTCAAGTTTGGAATGCAATTTGATGAATTGGCCTGTTTAAAAAAGATATGTTATGAAGATTTCTGAGTGTTATTTTTTCAGTATTGCCATTTTCAGTATTTGCATTTTAATATTATATATCAGTTCTATCACTTTTCAGCAATTATATGCCATCATATACTATACCAAAGAAGCTTTGGCTTAGTACTTTAAAAATGTAGTACAATAGGGTAAATTTAAAGAAGCATATTTAAAATTCAAGCTGTTACTAAGAACATTTAGATTTAGGCCTGTCTTTGCCTGTTTATGTAAATGTTAGTGAAAAGTACATTGTTGCTCCATTATTTGCTCTGCTACTGAATCTCATGGCAGTTTATTTAATCACATTAAGCACAGAACTGTAGGCTGTGGGTATCACATTACTGCCTTAACATCTGTCCCAAGAAAATTCAGATTCACATTAATGAATGTAAAAGCAAACTTTTATGTGTTATAATACTTGATATAATGCAACATATAGCACTGGTGCTTACTGACAACATAAATATGTGCTTTTTTCACTTTTTGGTTTAAATTGTGTTTATTTGTCTTGTCCCCATACTCTAGAAATAACTCCTAGTAATCTGAGATGGAGAATTAATTGTATATGCTGACATGTGTACTTTTAACATTACATAGAATTAAACCCATCAATGGTATTTACCTATCATTTTGAAAATACTCTTCAAATAACTTTCATTCTGGTTGCAATTTTACAAGTATTAGTTTTATGTAAACACAATATGTAAACCAAGGATGTGTTGCAGATGTGAATGCTTTGTGTTCATATTCTTGTATGTAAATCTCTGCTGTTCATATATTACATTCAGTAAGCTGTATTAGTTGCACAATCACCTCACACCAACCAAGTATCAAGCAGTGTTTGTTGTGCAGTGTGTCTGGGGTCTGTGTGCGGCTGTTACTGCCTGATACACTCCTCCTCAGTGCGGGAGGGAGAATGTTGTTCACTGTGCAATCAACCAGAGCAAAAGACACATGTGCCATGACGTTGTCACCAGACCTCTCTGTTCCCTCACTGTGTGCAGAGAGAGGTGCACACTGTTGCATTGTGGAAATCTAGTTCTGAATAAAAGTCATCAAAAGGAAAAAAGAAAGCATTCTTCAATTTACTGAGTCTGACTCAGACTCTTTTTCATTCTAGAGAGTGTATGTTGAAAGCTGCACATGTAAAAAGTGAAACAGAGTATCTGCTCACCATGGGTGGGCTTCATCGATATCTAACACCATTAACCCGAAACAAGCAAATATCAACACACACACACACACACACACACACACTCACACACACACTCACTCAAAAATAATCATGAGCTCTCTAGAGCTGCCTACAGAGATAAGGCATCTCTGAGCACTCATGGATAACACCAGCATAAAAGGACACATTAGCATTTTACAATTCTGACTATATTCAAATACAAATCTGAAAGTCCTGATTAAACGAATATAAGCAACCATTGTTAGTTGTAGCAGAAATATGCCTCTGAGCTTGTTATTCATATTCTAACATGTTTTGCAGTATGAAATTTAGCATTTTGACAAATGTTCTAGTCTACTGGCTTCTTATTATTCTCCTGTGTGTAGACAGTCTTAAAATTAGAGACAGTGTGTCACACTTAAAACTCAACTTTTTTCATCAATTAGAGCATTTCTCAATTTTAAAATACAATGAAAAGCAAAGCAATTCAAACATAAACAGCAATGAATAATACTGAACCTGTGTGTTTTCATGGAAAGCATTGATTTTTAAAATGTTAAGCTTCAACATAAATCCATAAATACCTAGCTGCTGACCACAGGCCACCTATGAATTGTTTGAGATGTAAAAGTTTAGATTTTGTAGGCTATAACCCACCTATTGTTAACCTGGACTCAACAGGCCACAGTGACCACAGTGACCACTGGAGTTTCACAGATGTACCCAAGCAGCATTATGGTTCCCATGGGGATAGCACCCCCCCCCCCCTCCCCCCATTTTAGTCTCTGTCTTGTCGCATTTTGCAATCTCCTTCCTTTACTGCTTGCACCTGTGTCTTGTTTCCCCTTTATCCACCTGGACATATATCCCTTGTCTCTCTGTCTTTACATACCTACCTAATGACTGTTATCACAACTCATGGAAGGGGGTTGTATGCTTTGAAAAGCCATTTTAAAATGTGTGGGCAACTCGTCTAATGACACCCATTTCATTCTTTCTTTCCCACCTTCTAACACTTGCATCTCAGCATGCTTGACTGACATTATGTCATGGATGACAGCCAATTAAAAAACAAGCGTACGTACATCACAGGAACTCCCAACCCTTACCTATTGTAAGGTATGTCTGTTAAACCCTTCAACCCTTATACTTGATCACAGTTCTAGGTACCAGCATTGATTCTTGTATTTCAACAGTACTCTAGTTCAACAGTAACTTGAAGTCTAATCTACTGTACTGGCTAGTATACATTCTTTGAATAAATGACAAAGCACCTTTATAAACTGCTGTGGATAAGAGCATCTGCTAAATGCAGAAAATGTAAATGTACATGTAAATGGTGATCACCATGTTCAGATCATATGACCATAGATGGGGTAAGTCACCATAAAAACCATCATTTCTACCATAGACATAGTCACCTGGCCTGTAGTGTATTTATTGTTATATCTACCTAACAAGCCAACTGCTTGTGATTGAATGTCAAATGTAGAAACAATTACAGAGTAACTACGATACTCAATACAAGCAGAAACAACAGTGGCATTGGAAGCAAAAAAAAAAGAAGAAGAAGCAAAAAGGCTTTTGGCAGAAAATCAGTTAATATTGTTATGGAATTCATTTAATTTGTTTTAATTTATAATTGAAATCCCTATTGGGGCAATTCATTTGGAGAATAGTTATAAAAACACTTAAAAACAATATAAACATTGGTAAAATATGCTTAAAAATACATAAAGAACAGCATAAGAAACAGCATACAGTTCAGTAATCTGATAAGTGATGGGTTGAATGAATATTTGTACCTATTTGTCTTCATTAAGGGCGTTCTATAACAAGGTCCAGATGGGAGAAAAGGAAAATCAAAATGGAGTGGATGCTGGAATCCAAGAGTATAGCCAGGGCCTTACTCACAGCCCTTCTGTTGCAAAGTTTAGCTACACTTCTCTTCTATAATCCAATAATCTTGCTATAATGATAATGCTATTTAGGCTTCTTATATTTCACATTCAAGTTAGAAAACAAACAGATCACTAAAAAACATAAAACAGACAGGCTCCATAAGTCATGTAGAAGACTTGTATTTCCATTAAGGCTTTATCAATGTTACTAAACCTAAGCTTCCTCAAAGAAAACAAATGCTTTAGGCCCTTTTTCCACAAAGAATCAATCTGGGGTCCAAATGACAATTTATTGTCAATTATTGTACCTAGATGCTTATTAATTAACCAACTCAACCTCCATTTCCTTGATATCAGTTTTGTCTTGAGTATTGGGTTTTGGACTTAAATCAGTAAACATATCTTTAGCTTTGGCTACATGGATGTGTATGTAGCTAAATATTTGGACAAAGATGTAATATGCATTAGCATAATTTTGGTGCTAGCATGTATGATACTTAGCATTACCTAAAATTACCCAAGATAGCAGGCTGTTAACAAAGTTGTCATTCTAAAAATAGTAACATTGACTAAAATTCTGTAATTTTGTAACCTAAACCTTAAACTAGTGTGGCTGGGAAATAGTTTTACGCTGGTACTTTATTGATACTGTCATAGGCAGGACACATGAAACTTGTGATTTTGAAGTAAAATATAGGTATTTGGACAACTGGAAGCACATCTTGCTGTTACTGAGCCTCAAAACATCTGTGGTGCAGTGAATCCTCCCACCACCCCCGATGCTGCCCTGCTGTGGCTATGTATATACATGAAGCATTAGTTCATGGATATATCAGACCTTCTACTTCTCGCTGCTACTGGAGAAGGACTTAAAAATCCTTAAGATACAAACACAATCACTGCTACATTTAGACAACATAAAGTGTAATACAACCATCTTTTTGTATTCAAATTTCTCTGTTTCTACCTTTATTTTTTATTTCAATAATTTATTTAGTTTTGGGAGCACAGCACATTAAGGGAGACTCATTTACAATGTAGCCAAGCAGGGATTATGAAGTAAAAACTATGAAAGTAACAGATAGCTATGATGTAAAACAAAAATAGTAGAATTAGTTAAAACACTGTATATCCATAGATCACATCACCATAATCAAGGACTGATAATGTTGCTACCTTTTATGTTACAACCCTTTCCTTAATGTACAGTGGGAAACATTTTATTTCAATATAGAAATATAGAATATAGAAAAAAAGTTTTTGCCTTTTAAAAGTCCATTTTTATACATTTAAAACTAGTAAAAAGAAACATGCAAAACATCAGAGCACTGTAATTTCTCCATTGCTAGCACAAAGAAAGCAGAACAATATAAAATACTATCATGTGTGTAAAGATGGGCTTTGTAGTCTGGAACAGAAGCAGCATTTAATATAAATTTTAAATAGAGTTGGCCCTAGAATTGACCCTTGAGGAACGCCCTTTGTTGCTGATTGTAACAATTGCACACACAAACGAGGAAGAGGATCTAATTGCAAGAGGTTTTTTTATTTAGATCAAACAGATAAGTGGGGTCAGGCAGGTATTCAGAGTTGATAACACGGGGCAGAATCCAGGGGTTGTCCAGGGGGCAGGCAGAAGATGAGGTCTGAAACATAGGCAGGAGTTGAAAACCAGGAAGACAAAACCATAACTGAACTGCTTGTACGCAACATTTTGTGATGTGAGTGTGAAGGAGGGGAGCTTAAGTAAGGGAGCAGTGATGAGACAAACAATGATCACCTGTCCTTATTCATCACCTGTCTATTTAAACCTGTTTGTTCCCACTTGCACATTGCAAAGTATTGCTGTGATCATTACATACATAATGAGCATCCTTCCTGTTTGTACCTCTGGGTATCAATCCATTTTGCTGCCTGGCTTATCCCTATCTGGTGTGTTTGTTTTGTTGGATTGATATCTGGCTATTTACTGATTGAACTGTGTCATTGATTAGCTCTCTACCTGCTTTCTGTGCTCTGGTTACCCTTTTTCTGGTTTTGGATCTTTTCGTGGCTGATGACTTTGTCTCTGGATTATCCCGCTGTTAATAAAACCAAGCATTTTCCAAAGATCTGCAAGCATCTATTTCTGGTCCTGTTCATTATAGAATACATCACCATCATGCAGTTGGCAGATATGGACGCTCTCTCTTTTGCCATCAGCAGTCAAGGAAAACTCCTTGGACAGCATCAACAAATGTTCAAGGGGATTGCCCATTCTGTAACTGCTCTGACACAGCAACAGTAAATCACATAAACATTTACAGCTTATTGCGAAGAATATGAAGTAGCTATCTGTAACAGTTCAGTCCCTACACTCCTTGGATGTTCCTCAGAGTACTGCTATTACTTCTGATAAGATAGGGTGCATTTTCCAGGTAAGCAATCCTGACAGGTACAATGGGAAACCTAAATATTGTAAGGTGTGTCTATTAAAATGTTCCCTGTACATCAACAACTTCCCCCTTGCCTTGGACCAAGCATGAATTTCCATATCACGACTAATGGGCTATGTGGTCAAGGATGCAGACTGAACCTTATCACTACTTTGAACAGGAATTTTGTGCTATTTTTGAACACCACGAAGGAAGGTTTAACAGGGAGTTACTTGCCAATATGTGCCAAGGTAAACGTTCAATAGCAGAATATGCCTAACATTAGCAGCGGGTAATGGATGGAATGAATTGTAATGGTTGACTTGCAGGCTGTAAGGGTTGGTGCCAGGCTGAGGCCCCCACTAATTAGGCTTAACACCCAACAGCTGGTCTAGACCTTATATAAGCCCAGTGACCCAGTCATTCAGTACTGGGTCTTTACCAAAGTTCTGAGCAAAGTTCCTAGCCGGTATCTTCAGGTATCGAGGTGTGTGAGCCCTTTTGCTACATCTCACTTCTGTGCTGTGAGGGTGTTTGTGTTAAGTTAGCATTTGAAGAGTGGCACCACTGGTTAGAGGTTGCTTCTCATCCCTTTCAAGTTCTAACTGACCACAAGAATCTAGAATATATCTCTGTAATGCTAAAAGACTTGACTCTCATCTGGCCTGTTGGTCACTGTTTTTCTCCTGAGTCCAATTAACATATCAATCCAGTACACGTAATACTAAGGCAGACTCCTTGTTCAGAGCTTTTAGTTCAAGTGTGCACAGCTGTCCTAACCCCTCAGAGGAGAATATACTACCCCCTGAATGTTTAGTAATTTCTGTCAGATGGGATATTGATGGGGACATCAACCATTAGATGACTGGCACTTCAATTCCACCACAGTTGGAATTTGTTGTCCATCCAACAAACGATATGTAACGCCTTCCAGCAGGGACCATCTATTTACATGGGCACATTTATCACTTACATCTGGTCATCCAGGTGAGATGAGAACACAGGAGCTCTTATCCAGACATTACTGGTGTGAAAGCATGACAGCTGACATACATAGATATGTCATACCATGCACTGCCTGTTCCCAGATCAAGACAACTAAAGCCCTGCCTACAGGTCCCACTTCTTGTTCCATCCCTTTCCTGGTCACATCTGGCTGTGAATTGTCACTGACCTCTCTCCATCTCAGTGGTTCATGACCATCCTTATGGTGGTGGCCCAGTTCTCCTGGGGAGTCCAGTTTATTCCATTTGAGAGATTATGAACCACATTTCAAACTGCGGAGGTGCGGTTCAGTTGTGTTTTCCCCTTCTTTGGAGTCCCCGAGTATATGTTTTTTGCTTCTTTGGAGTCTCTGAAGATATGCTTGTAGCCTGGGCATAACTTTGGGCAACTGGTTGTCATTCAAAACTTATGTTTCAAATCTGACCTGGTCTTGCAGATTTCTCCTTTGTAACATACAAAGGATTCAGCCCTTTCTCTTGCAGGACCCTGCCCAGGTGCTTGTGCATTGTAATCATAGAGCTAGACTACTGCAACTCGCTCCTTGGCCGTCTTCCTCTAAGAGCCATCAGACCCCTACAACTTGTCCAGAATGCAGCAGCATGACAAGTCCTTAATTTTCCAAAGTTCACACATCACTCCTCTGCAGCGTTCCCTTCATTAGGTTCCAGTAGCTGCCCGCATCAGATTTAAAACCTTGCTCACCTACAAAGCCAAAAATGGAGCAGCTGCTCCATATATGATATCAATGGTCAAAGCCTGATCTATACTGTCCTGGCTCCCAGATGGTGGAAAGAACTTCCGCTGGCTGTCTGGACATCAGAGTCCATTGCAGTCAAATGCAGACTGAAGAGCCATCTATTTGTGGAATATTTAAATGACTACTGATCCTGCATCTATGTCAAGTAACCGAAACTCTTGTATTTATTGTATCGTACTGTTTGCTATTGCACATTTTGTTGGTTTGAGAGGGAGCTTATACACTTCTAGGCATCATCACTGATCCCAGCATTCTAGTTCAATGGTATCTTGTACTCTAACCTACTCTACTGGCTAGGATGCATTCTATTAGTAACTGAAAAAGCACTTTTGTAAGTCACTCTGGATAAGACTGGATACCAAATGCCTCAAATGTAAGTGTAAAATGTAAATATCATATCTGATTGTCCACAAACCTGCTTTTCCAATGATGAGTGCAAGTGAGTAAATCAGGAGCTTGGAAAGTTCTTAAGAATATTCTGCAAAAGTAACCAAAATGATTGGTGTCATTTTTTTACCTTTCCTCCAAAATTCTCTCATTAGTTCTGCCACTGGATTAACACCATTTGAGTTCTGTCTCGGTTATCAGCCCCATCTCATGCTGTGAACAGCTGATCCCTCTGTCATGCCTGCAGTCTATGACCAGATGTGAAAATGCGAGGAAGTATGGGAGAGAATCCACTAACACATCGACTATGCCATCCGGCGTCATAAGAAGCACATGCATCAACGTCGATGAGAGGCTACTACATACCAAACCCAGAGATCGGGATTGCCTATGTTGCTCGGTCTATGCTGTCCATCAGCTGTTGGACTCCAAGTGAAGGACTAGTAGACTACAATACCTCATGGATTGGGAGGGTTATGGCCCTGTGGAAAGATCCTGGGTATCAGTGCAGGATATCCTGGACCCAGGATTGGTGGCAGATTACCACTGGCTCCATCCAGCTTCATCCAATAATCAGGGGATGCTGATCTGTTGAGCGTGCAACCATTGGAGGAAGTAGACTGAGTGACAGGAGAGCCGCTATTGGATGAATGACTCCAGATTGGGGATGGTGACAGTACCCCCCCCCCCCCCCCAAGAAGTCTGGGACAGCCAAGAATTGAGGACACCCTCGGTGACCACCATTCCTGCTCCCAGAAAAGACTTGGTGCTGGACCTTTGTACAACCACAGTGCTGGACAGATGAGATGGAACAAGAGCACTCACTCACAGGTACTGCAGGAGGGTTGTCAGAGTGCCTTCTAGCGTGACCCCTGGGATGAGGCACCGATGAAGCCAAAAAAAGTAGTTGCTTACCATTTTAATTCATTTTCAAGAACAAATCTCTCAATCTTCAGAGCTTGGTATGACACATGCTGGCATAACTACACTTCATCACTTCCTGTTATTACAAATGGGTGCATCTACATGGCATTCAGAAAGCAAATTACCCAACAGATCTTCAGCAGCCATGTTGTAGACAGCTGTAAGTCCAAGTGACTCTGCAAATCATGCAAAGAATTCTATCTAACTGCTGCATGTTTGCCATCAGTATATTTTACTACTTTGATGGGGCCAGTCGCTACCAAAGTATTATGCTCAAAGTGATTAAGGTTCTGATCCACAATCGTGATAAGTCCATGGAAGCAGCTGTAGTCTATAATGACTGAGAGGAAGCAGTGGAGCAGCTCCAGCTCCAGATAACAGAAACACTACTAATGTGTACTATTCATCAATGTGTTAAACAGCTTATGGGTGCTTCTGTCTTCTTTCATTATCTAAACCTAAGCGAGTACCTGCAGGTCACACCACAAAGGAACTGAGCCTTAAGGACCAGCATGTGCTCACACTGCTACCAATAGCCACATGGAGAGTGACTGTCAGTAGCATCCAGCACTGTGTCACACTCTGCAGGCCTCAGAGGAAAGTGTCCTAAATAATCTTTGAAAAGTTGAGCATAGGCTTACTAAGACTGAAGGAGAGTGGAATCTTTCTGTAGATATATAAACTAGAAGAAGGTAGCACAAGTTGTACCTGGGAAGATTTGCTAGTCCAGAGTTCTGGTTCATTTTCCCACTTGGTGCAGCATAATGACTTACAGTGGAACTGAGAGAATCCACTAAAGTCCAGAATCAAACCGTTGTGTTACTGAAGATCAAAACAATGCAATAATAACGATATAAACTACAGGAATCTACTAAATATTAATTAGTCTTAAATGTACACTGATTTTGAAAAGACTGTCAGCTGAAACTAAGGTAATTTGCAGGTTTAAAGGTTAATTCTGTGGTGTATTGGCTTCTAAACAGATAAACAGTGACTACACTGGTTGTATACATGTATATAAAATTAAGTTCAACAACTTGTACTGTTCTTGGTTTACACAGTTGAAAACCATGTCAAACTGTTATGCAACCTTTTCATGCTTATTGAACCACATGCTTCTCTTTTTCCATCTCTTTCTGTCTTCCTCCCCATGTTAACCAAACTCCCAGTTGTTAACCCTGTTGCCTATATAAGTCCCTGAAACTTTTCCATTGACATGGTGCTGGTGCGAAAATGTCAAACTGTTCAATGCTTTTCCACTGCAAAAAACAAACAAAACAAAAAAAAAACAAATCTGTGCCATTTTGGCTGGCAAAATCAGTGTCATTCTGGACATAAACTCATAATGTGTCATGTAATTGTAAATTAAAATTTTCAGAGAACTGTACACATG
The DNA here is from genome assembly GCF_041902795.1 of Electrophorus electricus. NCBI lineage: Eukaryota > Metazoa > Chordata > Actinopteri > Gymnotiformes > Gymnotidae > Electrophorus > Electrophorus electricus. Next base: position 11,764,978 of record NC_137516.1, read on the forward strand.
CATAACTTTAAAATAATCAAAGCAGTTGTCAGCATTTATTTATTCCAATCCCACTGCGCCACATAGAGACATTGAAAGGATCCGTTCTCTATTGTCAGATATGCTCCCAAAGCAAGAGTAAACAGATATGATCCATTTTATATATAATAATAATTATTATATATAATGATTATATTATATATAATAATTTTATATATAATAATCCATATGACTATTTTATGATATCAGTTGAGTCCTGTTTCCAAGCTAGGGAATGGCCACGTAATTGTTCAGCTTTCAAATCAATGGAAATATAAATCTTTACAAGCAAGTTTCACTAGTTCCTAGGAACCAGCTCAAGCGCTAGTGCTTTTCTGGTGAAAACGTGATGAGAGACCTTAATGTGTCTCCACAGTACAGGACAATAACAGAGTACTCCACTATTGACTACTTGAAGTATTTCCATTACTGGTAACAACTGCTGGGCTCCGACAACATGATGGTAGACTCAGTGGAGGTATATGGCCATGAACATGGCTGTCATGTCCAAAGGGTTATGCATTGTGGCAGGCAAAACAGTATTGTATTTAGGCTCCTTGGACCAAGCTTGATCAGGCTGGGTGTATATGCACAACATGCTGTATTGCTGGACCCATGGAGTCTCCTCAACAAAGTCTATGCCATATCCATCCAGCCCCTCCACCCAGCCTCTTCACTCAACCCCTCCATGCTGATTTGAACTGACATGTTACAGTCTCTGCTATGTTGTGTGAAATTAGTCGAGTTTAATATTCTGTTATTACATGAATAAGTTGTAACATGTTCATGCCTTCCTCTTGCCATGTTCTGCTGCCTCTGCTATTCCTGTCACTGGAATGTCCCCCAAGGGAAGCACTGTCTGTTTATGTCTGTTATGCATTTATTCATGTGCTCTCTGTTTAGACCCATTAGAAAAGCAGCTGGCCTCCTCTTAACCTCCCTGATGGTGCCTCTACATTTACAACATGCTGATAAAGGACAATATACAGCCCTTTCAAGTAGACTAAAATAAGCACTTTGCAGTCATGCTTTACTTAATCATATATTTCTTTAATTGTAATACATTTCTTCATTATGTATAACTTATGTTTTTAAATGTTATGTCATTATAATGCTACTTATTATTATTATTATTATTATTATTATTATTATTTATTATTATTATTAAGTCATTCTCATTTGACGTTTTAAGTGAAAAGATTAATCTTTCGTGAGTGTGTGTGTTTTTTTTTTAAATACCCTGTAAAGCAATATGTGCTGCTAAATCATGATCAACCTAAAAATAAAGATTGTATAGATTAAATATTTGTTTATTTATTGAAGGAAATAAGAATTTGGCTGTTGTATTGTACTGTAATGGTAAAACTGGAATCTTTTGTCACTTGCAATAGTGCACTTTGTCGAAAGGCAGCAAGCTAAGGAAAGGGCAGGTCTAAAAATAAAAGGAAAGAAGCAATGCCCCCTAGTGGCGTATAATTAAAAATTGCAAGTCCCACTGAGAAAAGAAGTAAGACATCAAGTATAAGACATCAAGTATTGGCTACATATACCAAATAGTAATAGTAGATAACAGTAGATGTTTTGATTGAACCAGCATTTGTTCCTTTGTCTTTTTACAGATGTCAGTGTTAACTTACATCACTGTGCGACTGGATCTCCAACTTCCTAACAGACAGACCACAATCAGTACGGGTGGGCAACTGCGCCTCATCCACCCTCACCCTCAGCACTGGAGCTCCTCAGGGTTGTGTCCTAAGCCCCCTGCTCTACTCACTGTACACCTACGACTGCACAGCCACTTCCAGCTCTAACATCATTGTCAAGTTTGCTGACGACACCGTTGTCGTGGGTCTGATCTCGGACAACGATGAGAGGGCCTACCTGGAGGAGATTAAACACCTGGAAAACTGGTGCCAGGAAAATAATCTCCTCCTAAACGTCAGTAAGACAAAGGAGCTGATCGTGGATTGCAGCAAGAAGCAGGAGCGGCACTACCAACCTGTGAGGATCAGTGGAACCACGGTGGAGACAGTAGATAGTTTCAGGTACCTTGGAGTTCACATCTCGCAGGACCTGTCCTGGTCCCGCCATACCAACTCCCTGGCAAAGAAGGCTCGTCAGCGTCTTTACCACCTCAGACGCCTAAGGGACTTCAGACTGCCCTCCAAAGTACTGCGGAACTTCTACACCTGCACTATCGAGAGCATCCTCACGGGGAACATCACAGTCTGGTTTGGGAATAGCACCAAGCAGGACCGACAAGCACTCCAAAGGGTAGTGCGTTCAGCAGAGCGCATCACTCACATGGAACTTCCTGACCTGCAGACCATCTACTACAAGCGGTGCCAGACCAAGGCCAGGAAAATTGTGAAGGACCCCACCCATCCCAACAATAGACTCTTCTCTCTGTTGAGGTCAGGGAGGCGCTTCCGCTCCCTGAAGACCAAGACAGAGAGGCTGAAGAGGAGCTTCTTCCCACAGGCCATTCGGGCCCTGAATCAGGGAAACTGATAAACTGTGGGGACCACCACCACCACCATGTAACATGACTGTATGTCTGTACATCTGTATATATAGATTTATACTCAATTACCCTGTTACACAACAACTGTAGATATGTTATTATACAAAATGGATCTGTACATTCTGTAGATTGTGTACATATATACCCAACCATATACATTGTACATTGTGTATATAATCATAATATACATATATTGTACATACATTGTTAATATATTTTTGTACATACATAGAATATATATATTTATCTGCATATATATATTTTTCTCTATGCACCCCTGTTTCTCTTCCTCAGTTTGGACAGAGCACTCTCCACCATTTCACTGCGCGTTATACTGTGTATGACTATGTATGTGACGAATAAACCGAACTTGAACTTGAACTTGAACTTGAACTTGAAGATGGGGGGGGGGTATAATTTGTGGCTTGGAGGAAGTGCTGAGCTATGACACCTGGTGTACGAGATCTTACTGCAAATAACATCTTCTGTCTCGTTTGGAATGCCCATCTACTGAAAAGATACAGTTGGTGCAGGTAACACCTATTGTGCAGGTAGCACAAGGTGCTGGCAACATCTAGGTCATAGGGTCAATTCGCTGGAGGCATACATGATGTCATACTGATAAATATATGTAAGTCACTCTGGCTAAGGAGCATCTACCAAATGTTGAAAATCAGGCACCTTGAAGACCCCACAGAAAGGTACAGCCATATGGCTCAGCTGGTCTCTTCAATGTGCGAGATAAATGCAAGGGTGAGGAAAGAGTGGAGGTCAGACGGTAAATGGTATTCCTGTAGGGTGGAGCTGACTTGAAAAGTGGAGCGAAGGTAATCTGTTATGGAAAAAAATACTTTTCAATACAAAATGAAAGTCTTTATGAAGAAATTAATATTGCTCTTTTTTTCAGTAAGTTCAAAGAGTAATTTGATTTTAGATACATGTGGAATGTATAAATGATGAGTAACATCACGGGTAATGTTGTTTAAATAAGTCTGTCCACGCAAAAGAACATGAGCAACAGTACATGTTGTGCGGGATTGTTATTGGTTCTCTCTGGTCCAGTGGAAGTCCAGGTTGTTCTTGGGCAGAGATAAGATAAACTGTTATCCATTGAAACACAACAGAAGCAGGCAGTATGTAGGCCTGGTGCTCCTTTGTGCTTTGGGATCAGACAGCAGAAAAGGATTTATGAAAAAATATTAATGATTACTTACAGGGAAATCCTCAGAGAGAGAAATTAAAAGAAATTAGAAGTGTAATGGTGGTGTTAGTTTTCCATCCAGTGTTGACAAGAGGAGGATGGGTTCTCCTTGTCTATCTTGGCTCCTCTCATCCTATATAATAATAAGGTTTCATCCTTTTGTGCTCTGGGAATTTTTTTTTCTTGCCATTGTCAGTTGCCTTTCTCATTAGGGTCCTAGACCTGGATTCTCTGTATACATGTCTTCTGCCCTCAGCATGTGTACTTGGACATTGCCTAGACAGTTCTCCAGACAGCATACAGATTTGAGGTGTTTTACTGAAAGCCATTTTGTAAAGCTACAATAGTTAAACAAATTCTCACTTGGTATTAATCAGCAAGTAGAAGAGTTGGATGACATTACAATATAGCTAGAGCAACCTGAGATTATTTTTCTTTTACAGGTCCTTAGAGTCTGACTAGATAAAATAAAGGTGTTACAGCATAATTCATCTTAGAACCAGCTTCAAATCTTAGCTAGGTGGGAAATAATAAACTTTTTTAAACAACCATAATACTCCCAGATATACTCAAAATCCCATAAAATACAAGTGATGGCTATAATTTACAGATTATGCTTTATCAAAGGTGAACACACAAAGTATGAATGTAACAATACAAAAGCTTTAAACAGAACTGCTACTCTACAACATAACTGTTTTTGCCACAAAGAGGCAGGAGTTCATATACCTGCTGGGGCCAGAATAATATGAATAATATCAGTTGTCATTTGCAGATAAAAGAAACATTTACCAGATCAACAATTCTGTTTTATTAAATCTAGAGCCATAAAATCTTATTTGCTGTTGAAGGCAGCTCATATATTCTAGGAGCTGTGTGAAGCAGTGTGTGAAGCAGCACTAATACAGCACCACTCTAGCTCATAATGGCCTGTTTGGGCTGGTGGTAGGTGCAGGAGGAAGTTGTACTAAATTGTACTACACATTGGCAGAGAAGGAATAATTGTGTTTTTTTTCTTCAATAAAGTATGCATACCTTTGTTTCTAATATCTTAAGATTATTTTTCAAACAGATCCCTTTATATATTGTGATATCCTAATTCATTTTCTAATAAAAATCATTTTTATTCACAGATAACACCACAGGGATTAATAGGATTCTTGATCTTAAGGCTAGGACAGACTTTTTTTAAGGTGTAAGTTTCAAATTTTATTTTCCTTCAGAGCATACATATGTGTGCTTATTATTATTATTCTTTTTTATTTTTTATTTTTCTGGATTTGAAAATATAAGGGTTGTAACAGGTGCTGAAATGGTGGGCACACCTCTTAGTTTAGTTTATCTCCACTAGAGGGCATTGTCCCTCACTTTTAGTCATTGAAGTACTTCCTGTAAAATATAAATGAAGGTTTTAGCTAACAAAACCCATACACACAGTAAATTTCTGTAAACCCCAAAGAATGTATAGATGGCCGACAAATATCTTTTTTTTTAATTTAATTTATTTTTTTTTTAAATCAGGCAGTATCATCTTCTTTTTATTGACTCTATAGTCTTTAATTATTTTCTTTAGCTGACTGCCAGTGTTTTGGCGTGACTTCCAAAGTAATATTTTTAACTTAAACCCTAACTGTGTGACGCAGACAGTAATGGTGACTGAGAGGGTACCACTGGCACCGCAAAACCACCCAGAGAGGTTCTAGACTGTGCCAAAACCCTACTAGGGGCACATAACCTACAGTTGCTTTTCCTTAAGACTTGAGTGGAGTGGGAGTAGGGTGGACTGTGGCACTGATCTTCAGGCCATTAGAAACTTGTGGAAAGGCATTGTGGCCTCACTGACACTCCTGAAGTCTGTATTTTACTTCTGAGTGTCCTTCAGTGACTTTACTAATCAAGCTTTATGCAAGTGTGCCTGGACAGGCGGTTTTCAGACACTGATACTGTGAATCTCTTTCACAGACTATAGGCTGCGGTTTACCCAGCACATGAAGCCAGACGACAGCACATAGGAGTACACGACCTCACTATTACCAAATTGAAGAGTCACTAAGCAGTGTTTATAACAGATAATGTTAAACTGTGATGCGAATCAAAGGAAAAAAATAATAAATAAGAAATACATATGAGGGGACAGACACTGCAAAGATAATTTATTTTGAAAACAGATTAAAAACATTAGTTCTGTTCAGAGTTGCAGTTGCAATGAAGTAACAGGTATCTATAAACATAATTACAGTTGTACCCTTGTGTTCTGACTTAGCACACAGCCAGTACTGCATATCGCATTATTTGACCAATATATAAACAAATATAAACTTGTACATAAAGGAGTGATATGATATTAATAATGCACTTATTATGGCAGAACATTTTGGCTTATGAGAGGCAGAATGTTGTTATCCAGGTCTGCTGTCTATGTGAGGCCCGGTCTGAAAAGCCCTGATGTCTTCACCAATGAACTCATTCACTGCAGGAGAGGAGGATGATGTAATCCATTTAACATTCATCCATTAAATCATTAAACCATATTCCATGCAAATAACTAAATGAGTAATCTATAAAGGAATTGTTTATAATTATTTTTTCTCTCAGTAAGTCATAGTAGCTGAACTGACAAAATCTACACACCACAACTAGATACTACATGCCATTTGTGCGCATAAAATTGTCCAGTGTTGAAGTAACACCTATGGTGTTCATCATTATGTCAAGCTGGACATAAATTAGCTCTTAATTCAACATTGGGGTTTTGCTGTGAAAGGGTCATTCCAACTAGAAGTCAGCAATAACAGATCCTTCAACATCAACACCCAGCAGTATAATGATCTATCTATTCTTCACCAGTTGGTCAACAGGCTAGGTCTGCACCTTGAGCATGAAAATACAGAGTGATGAAGGAAGTATTGCCCATGCGACAAATGAAAAAAAACACAGTACAGCACATTTAAATGTAACTTCGGCACTAATGCCGGTGTCCAGACTAGACGCTACACTGTGCACGAATATCTGTGTCCGGTCTAGCCACTGCACTATGTACAAATGTATGTGTTCAGTAACTCTGCTGTTTGCTAATGCCTGTGTCCTGACTAGTTGCTAAGTTGTTTACTAATGCCTATGTCCAGACTAGTCACTAAGTTGTGTACTAATGCCTTTGTCCAGTAACTTAGCTTTATGCTAGTGCCTGTGTCCACTCTAGTGGCTATGCTGTTTGATAATGCCCACATCCAAAAGCTAGACACAAAAAGGTGTACTAATGCCCATATCCAGTCTAGTCCCATAGCTGTGTATCTAATGCAGTGTCCAGTCACTGTTTTATAATGCCCGTGTCTAGACTTGTCACTAATCTGTGTACCAGTCCCTGTGTGATACTCGCCTTCCTCCAGTGTGATGTGCTGCATTGGTGGAGGGCTGGTGAAACCCAGAGGACCCTCCTGTAGCTCCAGCGTGTCAGCAGCCTCATCGTCCTTGGCAGCTGGACGCTGCTGCTCCCAGCCGTCGTATGACACGTAGGGAGGAGCGCCTAACTCCTGATAGTGCCTAGGCTTGGATGGAGGGGAGGAACACATCTCCTGTGGATAGGGGCATTGGGGGTACGGCGAGTGAGACAGAGGAGGCAGGGGGGAGGAGGAAATGGGGCTGCTGGCAGGGAACGGGCTCAGAGAGGAGGAGTGGGAGGGAGAGGGGGAGGAGGAGAGGTAGGGAGAGTCCAGCCATGGAGATGGAGACGGGGCAGGCGAAGGTGGCTGTGGGGCATGAGCATATAGGGGAGGAAGGAGCTCAGTGAAGCCTAGCTCCAGGCTCTCGAAGCTGGGGTTTCGCTCATTCAGTGGCCCCCGGCTCCCACTGTTATCTGGCGCCTCATGCTTGGTGCCATACTCCTCCTGGTAGCCCTGTGAGGGGTAGGGGAATTCGCTCTGATAGGGAGGCAGGTGAATGGACATGCCTCTCTCATCAGTGGTTGGATCAGATCCCAGATGCAGAGCCCTATCTGCGACACCGATGCCCCTAGCAGGACAAAGAGTTACCCCCTCCAGGGGCAACAGAGATGGATGAGACAACAAAGGATCCTCTTCTTTAAACATGACTGAGGGACAAGGGGAAGGGAGGGAAATTAAAAAAAGAATCAGACAAATGGGAGACAGCAAGAGCAAAAGGAATGTAAGTGCTATAGCTATAGGACTGGGACAATAAACAAAAAATGCATGTTTTTCTATATATGGAGAATCTAGTTTACTTTATTCTGATTTAAATTTTCTAAAAAATTTCACTGAGGCAAAAAACCATCAGATTATTGCCAAGTCTTGCATTCATGTATTTAGTAACTGCGCGTGTGTCTACTCACATGTGTGTGTGTGTGTGTGTGTGTGTGTATAAACCATTGTCCCACTCAATGGAGAGGTTTTTCAAGCTGTGTGTGTCTGTGTGTGTGTATGTGTGTGTGCGCGCGCGCGCACATGTGTGTGTGTGTGTGTGTGTGTGCGTGTGTGTGCATGCGCGCATGTATAAACCACTGTCACACTCACTGGGGAGGTATTTGAAGCAGTGTGTGCTGCTCCTCTTCCTCTTCCCATTAGACACATACAGGCAAACAGCAACAGGCTGACTCACAGATGCATCACTGTATGTGGGCACTCGCACACACAGCACACCCTAAAGTATTTCAAATACATATTACTACATAAATTTTATACACACAAACACATAGGCATTAGATATATCCAAAATTCAATATTAAATTCACAGAGAATAGAGAAACACACACTGCATTAAACTGCATTAAGCCTCAGTAGCAGCAGGGGAGGTTGCATAAAGCTCTTTGGTGTATAAGAGTCTGGTGTCTTTACCTCACTGCTTTTGTCCTGGTCCACGTGCGCTTCCTCTTCCCATTGGAGTTTACCATCTAAGATTCAAAGCATACTCATCTGAATACAGTGTGGAAGACACAATGACATCACTTTGGCTTTTATGTAAGCTATTCTGCAAGTCTAGATGTGTCACTGTCATATCTATAATGTATACTGCTACTCCAAATACATCATTATAAACTTGCATAAACAGCAGTAGGACCCTGATGCTACAGACCAGAGCCTCTCTCCATGAAGAACACTCTCGATGTAGGGAGGAAGTTGGTCCCTCCCACCAGAAGCTCCTCCCCTCCATCCACAGAGCAGGAAGTCAGACTAATGGACTCCACAATAGGCAACTCCTGAGCAGAGCGCTGGGCTGAATACAGGAAGTGGAAGTCATGCTAGGTGACTCCAAAATTGTCTCCTGCTGTTTTCTGCATAAAACTGTTTTCTGCATGCTTTAAGTATAGGTTTAATGAATTTGTTTATTTGGTATCTCAGAATAAGCAGTTCAGCTGAGTGTGACTGCAATAGCATTATCAGAACAAGTTAAAAATATCTCTTAACTGATGTGCTGCACTGCAGTACATAGCCCTCCCCATTATACATAAGAAAACAGAAACATGACTGAGATGCACGGCTGTTGACTGTTAAAAGTGGGGAAAGCTGATAAGCTGTACTCACAACACTCGATCGGTAGGGATGCCACCTGCAGAGCTAAGACCCGCCCTGATGGGGCGAGAGGCGGGGCCAAAGGAAGGTGCGTGCGAAAGACCAAACGCACACGTGTGTTCTTCCTCCCAACATCTGTCTCTCCTTTCCTCAGCTCAATATCTGAGTTTCTCAACTTCAGGATCCCAGCACAATCAATGCTGAGAGGAACAGAGAGATAATTACACACTTACACATGCAGGAGCGAGATTTTAGGCACTTAACTGAAGGTGTATTTGTTGCTCACAGTGCAGTCATGTTAGTCTCAGGGTTCATGGGGATCTCCAGGAGTTTAGTGCCAGCCTGCATGCTTTCTTGACTAATTGTTCCCACGGTCTTCCCTGTCACCCTGGGAAAACACAGAACATCTCACATTCACCTGAAGTATTCATCCAGTAAGGGACTCTATTTAGGGATGCTTCAAAATGCTTTTCACACAGTTTTATGACAAAATGACTAATTTTTTATGTCTGACAAATATTTTAAGAATCTGAAAGCTGGGAATATTGGAAGAACAACAGTACCTGTGTATTTGATAGAATGGATGAGGCCGAATTGATCTGTCATCTGCAGTTCCCACAAACACCTGTAAGGAGAGAGGTTGTCGCTCTCCATACCCTACCAGCTACAGGAAACAGAAAAATGATCGCCTGACAAAACATATACTGTCCCATGTCTCAAAACATCCAGAAATACCTAGGTGACTAACAGTGAAAGATAGTTAATCAGGACTAGTTCGCATAAACACATTTGCAGAATGCTCTTTTCTATCATCAGCTTTCATTCTTTGTTAGACACACACTTGCACCATACTCAGTAACTCAAGGTTCAGCAGAACCACCTTCACTACAGGATGTCCTCCCGGCGATGCCTTCACTGCCCCTCGACTTCCCTCAGTTTCGTAGTGGGCACGGTGGTGAGGGCGTGGCTGCACCTCAATCCGCAGCTCATACTGGTCAAACTGGCAGGGCAGGGGCCAGTCGAGAGGCGGTAACGCATTAGACCTGAGGTAGCATGCAGCAGAAAACATAAGATTTGCCATCGAGTACACAGTACTTAGACATTGAGGGACTGTGTGGGTTTGTTTAGTGTTTTAACCAGGAAAGTGGCCAGTCCAGTCTTTATGTTGCAAAATAACACTGGCAAATGTAAGGTAACCAGCATAACAAACAAAGAGAAATATGTATATTTTATGTAACCTGTTTTTTTTTAAAGTAGGCCTTTGTGACACTTTGGCAATCTATGTTAATTAGCAAGCTAGCTGTTGATTAACTAGGCTTTTGAATTCTGTAGTGTATATGAAAGCGCCTTATGCTGGTATTAAACAATTCTCTAATTTTGAAAAAAATGTAACAAAAGGTTTTGGAACAATGTATATTTTAGTCTACAAATTGAAATAAGAACTTTTTTTTCTGACACGTTTGTCATTCCTTTTGTCCACACAAGGGTATGTGACATATTAGTGAATCTTAATCTTTTAGCCAAGTAAGCATCAATGCATGACCTCATTAAAGCAATTTAACTTCAAAACTATTTAAAAAGTGACAGCATCTCTGCTGTAATATACAACACTGAGGACGAGAAGGATGCACACTGGACTCAAACCTGAATATTGGACTGTGGGCACTGGCACGGGTCCTACCCCAGCCCAGGGCAGGTGGCACAGACAGGTAGTCCATGCTCAGTGCTGGTGGCTCCCTCCTAAGTTGTGCTGGCTCTGAGATGGGGCAGGGGTTGGTGGGAACTGTATTCTGATCCGATTCCACCTCCCTGGAGGAGACCTACGTTGGTAACCATATAAATACATGAGAACCCATATTTACACATGGGCATGTATAAGAAAAAAGAAAAAAGAAAATTAAATAATTAAAAGAAAACAGTGAAAAATTAAAAGAAACATTAAAGGAATTAATAGTTTAAAATAAAAACTAAATGATTCATTTATGGATAAAGTTAATTTAAAGACAATTTAAAACTGTATTTCTGTCCATCAAGGAAATAAAGATTTATCTGCACTGAAAACCAGAGTGCATAGTTAAAATGAGCACAGTCGAGGCAGAAAATCTTAATTAAAGGCCTTATGAAATAGAAAAGTCTTAACTTTCTTCTTGAAAGTGTTAATTTGTTTTCCTGCTCTAACACATCGGGCCCAGCACATGAAGAGCTTCACAGTTACCTGATTAGTTGCATCAAGACTGTTAGAGAAGAATAAGAATAAAATGAGCAGTGAGTGTGAGAAGTTTAGGAAAAGGATTAGGATGCACTGTACCCTATCACAGCATGGACATCACACCTGCAGCTCACCTGCTCTAAAGATGTCTTCCTGGTCTTCTGTGGTATGTTGAGCTCACAGCTGCTGGTTGGCCCCAGACAATGCGAAGCACTCTCGCCTGTCTCCAGGAGGGAGGGGTGCTCCTCAGAGTAGCTACTCCTGCGGGATGAGCTGGGGGAGGCCAGTGGAGAGTTCCTTCGCTTCTTGGCCCCAGGAGAGGTGGGGCGTGAGGAGGGTGAGAGGCAGAAGTGGGCAGCAGCTTCGCTAAGATCTTCCTCCTCCACCAGTAGTGAATCACAGCTGGATGCAGGACTCAACCAGCCACGGGAGGAGGGACTGGAGGCAGGGCTAGGGCTGAGGGAACCTGCCCCTGTCATGCTGTCTCGATAGCAGAAGGGGTCGAGCAGGGGCAAATAAAGTCGCTCTCTGTCCCAGCCACTGCTGGTATCCCAGTAGCTGCCTCCTAGTACACCAGAATCATCCTCTGGAGAGATTGTTGTGATCTGAATACTGGGGCACTCCAAAACCCTAGACTCTGAAACCTGAGAGAGAGAGAGAGAGAGAGAGAGAGAGAGAGACAGAGAGAGATAGAGGGGGGTTGATAAAGACGAGCTCCTGGGAACTACTGTTCATATGTACAGAGAGTATTAGAACATATCAAAAGTTGCACACAAGCAGTGTCAATAATATTTCCTGATTGTCCATCACAAAATACCAAAGAACCTCTTAAAGCTTCACAGTTCCAATTCTAAAACACCAAACACATTCCAAACACATTGACTCAGTAGTCCAGATGCAAACATTCAAAGTAGGGTTCCATCACCTGGACTGAGCGAGCAGGGAGACTCTCATATGTCCCACTGAACTCCCGCACCAGTGCCCGTCTGGGAGGCGGGGAATGCATCCCAGCCCTGTTACTGGCTGATGATGAAGGGGATGGGATTCCCATTGACTGGCCAATGTGCATGGAGGTCAGGTGGGTATCAGAGACTGGATGTTAAAGAAAGTGATTTTTATTAGAGAACAACCATTGCAGTGTGACAAAGACTTAGCTTTAGAAATAACAAATGATAATGAAGCATATGAGTGGACTCACACAGGAAAACTGAGAGTGTGATCCCTATTATAACACTCCACATAAAAGCGCTACCCACAAGAAGTTCCAGAGGGTTTGTATACTGAATGAGATTCCCCTACTTTGTTGCTCTTTGCTAAGGCATCATTAAAGAATAACATTTGTCTGAGGAGATAACAGGAGTAAAGACCGAAAAATGTATCTGCTGTCTGTATGACCAAAAGGTTGATCCTCCATTCCCTGTTGCCAGCATGCAGAAGGCAGTGGCCGGAGTGACCCAGGTCTAGGTTCGTTCATTCAGAAATCAGTAGAAATGGCTAGGAGAAGAGGAAGCCAAGAGATGTAGTGGAAAGCTGGAGTTAGTTAGTGCAGCTAGCTTCATGCCAGTTTAGAGGGAGAGGATGGGTGTGTGCCCAAGTGGATGCCATGAGAGGAAAAGGGGTAGAAAAAAGAGGGGAAAACGAAGGAGATGTATGTGTGTGTGTGTGTGTGTGTGTGTGTGTGTGTGTGTGTGCGCTCAGTAAACAGAGACAGGAGGTTCTCTCCAGATGGCAGCTGTTAACGTTACTCACACGCACAGCTGATTAAAGCCACATTGTGCTCTACCCATTTCTTTCTCTCACACACATACACAATTTCAACACACATAATATTGTATAACAAGTTTTTTTTTTTTTTAACATTACACTGAGATAGTGAATTTCTATACAAGACCCACTACACAACTTCTCAGTTTATCATCATTCAAAGAAAGGTACTTACCAGTGATGGACTCATGATGTTCATCCCGCACTCCCTCTGTTTTCTCCGCTGAGCTGTGTTGTTGATCGGTGCTGTGCAGAGCGGATGGGCCGCGGAGCTGGCTCGGCGGATCCTCCTCGAACACCAACTTGAACTCGAACTCCCCCTCCTCCCAGCCCGAGCCCGGCGCGGCCCCCATCCTCACCCCCAAAAAACAATCAGACAGTAACGATAGAGCGCAATCCACTTCTGTTACCCAGTACTGACGAACACAAACCAAAAGAACCAGAAACCCTTTCTTAAACTTTGAAACTTGAGTTGTCTCCAATTTTCACAAAGATACAGTTTCCTGGGCTGCCTTGTACTTTTGCATTAATTTTAGGTTATCCTCAATCCAGAAGACGGTGTGTGCAATAGTAGATTTACATAAGCATTTTTTCATCGTGCGCGTCGTTCTCGTAGTTTATTCAACACGTACTCCTTTAAATAACCTTTTGTTTAAACAGCGTCGCTCTCGATTTCTCTTTAACGAAGATTCTTACCCCAGTCGCTATTAGAACTTCTTCTCACGAACTTGGATCGTTCAAAATAAAGTGACCAACCATGTTCGCTTGAACTGTATCTCCACATGTATTCGCATTATCTAAATTAATTCCTTTAATTTCAACTCACGTTATCTTTCCGCTTAGTGTAAAGAGCAAAAAAGTTTTATCAAGTTTTTTCGTTCTTTACCCTTAATTGCCTTTGGGTGGATTCCTTAGACGCGTTTACTGCGTTACTCTTTCTCTCATTGGATATTTCATTTGTCAATCAAAAGACCCCCTTTCCCCCAGTTTCCTATGCCCATTCTCGCCGCGCACGCTTCATGAGCTTTGATTGGCCCGCATGGAAAACCACATCTTTGGGGAGAATTATAACTTCATGATAACCACAAGAATCTGTCCAACACGCATCCATCAAAGGAGAGAAATGCATTCTCCTCTGGCTGATATAGAATTCCCTGGACAAATGTCAACAACTGAAGCTGTGCCTGGAAAGCAGCAGTGTGAGGAAAAGTATTTCAGACTTTGTCCAGGCTTGTGTAATATTTATAACGTATTGCATATCCTGGTACCTCCCTTCCCCCTAGCCTGCTTGGTGTGGGCATTGATGCTGCCTCTGGACATGAGAAACAATTCTCATGGCCACGACACACCAAAGCCAGTGTCATTCTCTCCTTTCCCTCATATTTTGCCCTTTTTGGCCCTCCCATCAACTGTATCCTTTCTCTCTCCTTTGACCCCCCCCCCCCCCCCCCCCAATCTGTTTCTCATTATCCTCTGTAGTCTGCACTCTGTCTGAGACGGGAGACGAAAAACTTAAATAAACATGTTCTCTCTCTCTCTCTGTTGCTCAACCTTTCTAGCTCTCTTTAATTCATGCTCTCTTGATCTCTCTCTCTTCCCACCTCTCATTTCTTACATTATCTTAATGCCTCTCTCTGTAAAACTATCACTGGATACTAAAACTATCACTGGATTTTCACACATACACACATATACACATCGTCAAGAGGATTCATGCTCTGCATACTGCTTTTTCCTTGATTTTTCATCATGGTTTTTGATGGCGCTTTATTTATACAGTTTAATTTCAAACTGAATAGTTTAGAATTCTGTTCCGCTGTAAGGGCCGTTGTTAGGCAAAGGAAGCGTAACATCTTGCACCTCAAGATTCAGACACAAATCTTATACTGGTAGTTAACTAAAATTAGTGAATGAAAGCTATGCTGTCTGTTATATATTGTGCTAGCTGTAATAATATACTGTCAGTATACTGTCAGATGTGTCATTCTGATAACAGCTGTACTGCTTGGCATACATTGTATTTTACCTTATAAAATATATTGTAATGAAGCTTTCCATCTATTATTTTGTACTATTTCCATGCTGTATGAAAAGGTATATAGAGATTAATGCTATTGTTAATACTTTTTATACTGTTGACATTATTTTATGGTCAAAAGCTATGTGCAAATTGTATTGTAGAAATGTAACCATGCCTTTGATACTATGATTATCACATGTAAAACCCCTTTAGAATCGGGTTTTATTTGGATAGACGGAATGTAATTACAGACACCTAACATTTTCTACGTGGAACAGTGAAGCCTCACTGTAAGTGCTAATGGAATGATATTCATCTTGCCCCATTTTGGTTAAATATCGACCCCGTGTGGCCAACAGACAGAGAGGTCGACTTTCCCACAAAGTCCTCTCAAGACACGAGGTTGGGAAATGCAGCTGGCTTTAATTCTATTCACAAAACTAGGGTTAAAGCATTATTCCATAAATCTGTAAAATGTTAGTGTAGAAGAAGAGAAATTACACTCAGGAAAGGGATCTGTACATGGTGACCTGGAGGTCACAAGTGAGGAAATGGAGAGACAACACACAATCCTCAGTGTTTTCTAATTCCCATCAGGGCAGACTGTGGGAGTTCAGCTGCCCTCTTTCTTAATACTGATGTGTTGAATATAAGATATGCACTGAATATGGCAAAAGTTAAATATTTATAATGAGGAAACTGGGAAGAGTAATCAAGGGAAAGAAAGCACTGTAACAATATACATACATCCATGAAACTCAAGCAGAAATTCACAGTAGTGAATCATTGAAGAATTACTAAGAATTACTTCAGTTACTAAGAAAAATTCATTTTCCACTTTGGGACAACAAAATGAAGAATAGTAGGCATAATAAGACTACTATAAAGAGAAATATACCAGCAAATCTTAAGAACATTCATTCCATGTTGTGAAGCACTGGATCTCAGCGAAAGAAAGGCTGAGAAAATTCCCTTGCTTTAATGAAATAAAGAATTTTGAACTAGTATGTAAATATTATTAAAGTTTCTAAACACATCATTCACTCCCCAGGTCCATACAGTAAATATAACAAATCAAAGTAGCCAAATCAGCCTGTTTTGAAATCAGTTTCTTTGATATCATCAAGAACAAATTCAGTTAAACCCACTTACATTGCAGTTCTCAGGCATGTTTCAACTCCATATGCTTTTTGAATGATGCGCAATACAGGGCAGCCAATCAGAACAGAGCTCATTTATCTCATATCCATCTTAAAGGCACAGTAACAGAAACAGCCTGTTTAATTCCAAGAGATGAAGAGGCTAGAAAATGGTCACATAAAAATAAATTGGGATTTTTGAAACATAAATGATGTCCACAAATGTTATAGTAAGTGGATATCAAGATAAAATATAAAAGCAAAATTCAAGACCTAGAACCCAGGTCAGTATTATGGGAAGAACATGGGTGGAAAATGAATTACCAAATATTCAAATTCAACTGACAGAAAGCTTATTTACTGACTGCAAGCTTCAAATGACTG
The DNA here is from genome assembly GCF_041902795.1 of Electrophorus electricus. Taxonomy (NCBI): domain Eukaryota; kingdom Metazoa; phylum Chordata; class Actinopteri; order Gymnotiformes; family Gymnotidae; genus Electrophorus; species Electrophorus electricus. Next base: position 11,781,759 of record NC_137516.1, read on the forward strand.
CAGCTAATAGACAGAGGACTAGTAGAGGTACTTTTAGAACTGAAAATCAGATAGGGAATATTGCCATTCATGTGTCAATGCTATGTTAGCCATGAATCTAGTCTAGGTAAGTACTTTTCCTTTTCTTATTTGAGTTCAATTTACTTAGATAAAAGTTTTGACTACCATCATTCCTATCCAGACATAAAACCCCTAAGCTGTATAGCTATATGTTAAAGCAAACATTAACCCTTTGAATTAAAACAGGTCCTGTTCAAAATTAAGGTTTTTTTCCCTGCAGTTTTTAATCTCCCTCTGGTTAACAGTGACATTTTCTAAGTTAAACACACAATCAATTAATAAAGCCTAAGTATGTGTATGTTAATTTGTATGTTTAAATGTCCATATTAATTCAAATGTCCATGCATGTAGACTGTGGTGGAGGGTAGTTCCATCACATTCCACTCTTTTTTGAAGATTCAAGTGTTCTTTAAAGGTTATGAAAATTCCTATTCAGAATTGAACATCATATGACACATAGCTGAAATGAGCCCTGCTGACCTAGAAAGAGATAAAATACAGAGAATGAGTGTTGATCTGTGTGCATCCAATTAAGCTCAGCTCCATTCGCAGGAGTAAAATGAAAACCCTACTCTAAGTCCAGCAGAATGCAAATACCATTTATATTAAGGTAAACCTTTGTTTCTAGCCTTCAACTTAGTTATGACAGGTTAAGCGACTATTTCTAATTCTCACTGACCTTTAGTGTATATACAGAAAACAATCTGCTCACATATGTGTTAAGTTCAGCCAGGCTTAATGCCACAATGATGCATAGGTGAGCTGGTGGATTTCCACTTAGATATTACAGATAGATAGTACAGGCCTGGCCAGACAAATGCAAATGACAAAATAATTTCCAAATATTCAGTCACTTTCCCAGACCACAGGAATATGTACACAGAATTTCTACCACCTGATGTTATTTCTGCTGTTCGATGGGGCCAGAAATCTTTCAGAGATGATACCATGTCATGGCTGGCTTCACTGAAGTTTAATACATTTGAAATTATTGATGAAATAAATATTGACCATATGGTGCTTGTTTTGTCAAAACATGATGAGTGATCCTGTCCTCAAAGAAATCATGCCGAAGGAAAATGGGTGGATCCATAATGAAAAACATCAGACTCCCCTGGGACAAGGGACAAGAATGCTTGTTCATGAGTAGAACAAACTGACATTAGAAGAGGTAAGTCTGTACAGACAGAATAACCAATGGAAACAGCTGGTTTTACCTGACTAACTAAAATCAATTGTCCTGAAGAACCTCCATGACAAACTGGGTTGTGACACAATTATTCACTTGACTTGTGAAAGGTTCTATTGGTTTTATATGCAGTATGAAGTGGAAGATTATGTAACTAACAAATGTTCCTGCATAAAGAAGAAACACCCAAAACAGGGAGAAAAAGCAAATATTTGGCAAAGGAGAAAACATATTTTGATCAACATGTGACAGGAATAACTCTGCATCCAGGGGACAGTTCTGTTGGGAAATCTGTTGGAGAAAGTTGGTCCAGGAAAACTCATAGCATATTGGAAGAAAGAGGTTCACTGTGCCATAGAGACAGTCAGAGATGGACAAGTGTGTAAGATTCAAACTGAAACTGGTAACAAGACAATTAGAGTGCTACATCAGAATCTCTTGCTATCTTCTATCTTTTGACTAGAAGATTCCCAGGAGAGGACAATAGAGCAGGAACACTATTGTGTTTTGTATGTTTTATCAGGTCTTACATAAGCTGATCCACCTTTGGGTGCTGCTGGGAAACTGAGGTATGTGTATCCCAGGGAGGAGAAATGAGATGGAGTAAAGAGAGTTATGGTCATAGACACTAAAATTCTCCTACTACCTTCAAATTCTGATGAACACCACAAATATTGAGGGCTGTGTAGAACTGAGTATTGATAGTGCAGATGAAACGGCATGGTACCATTCTTTAACAAGCCCAGATTTCCAGTGACTGAGAACCATCCTGGAAGTCAAAGACTTTGGCAAGAACCTAATCCTGATCTAAGGGTAACAGTCAAACAGTGTTACATGACTATAATAACAGTACCACAACATATGCCAGAATGCAATAAAAAAAACTGAAGAGCATGTCCCAGAGGAAGTTGCCACTGAAATACTTGCAACAGTTGAAGCACGGATGTCACCTCAAAGAAGGAATACAAAATAGTGAATATGAAGAAAAGCAACAAACAAGATCAAACAGACTGGTGAGACCAAAGGAAATCTTTGACACAGTAAACCACTGTATACTACTAAGACATCTAATAGACTGGGTTGGCCTAACTGGTATTGCTCTGACTAGTCATGACTACTGTCACTCTCAGTGAAAGTACCTCTAAACACAATGTGCTATCCTATGGTGTCCCCCATGGCTCAATGTTGGTGCCAGCCCTCTTCAATCTTCATATTCTTATGTTGGCCAGTTAGCAAATATAACATTTCATTCCACCAGTATGCAGACTATACACAATTATATATGTCCCTAGGCACTGACCACTGGGGTTCTGGAGTGCCTAACAGCAAATGCCCAACACTGCATCAAAAATCCATGTGTTACATTTGACTATGACCTAAACCTTAAATGCCATGTTAGCAATGCCTCCAGAACAGCGGTCTAGCATCTTTGTAACATAACCAAGTATCCTCACAGCCACTGTCAGAAGTATCAGAAGTATCCTCACAGAAGTATCCTCACAGCAACTGACTGTGAACTAGAGGCCAGAGTGCTAGCATGCACAAAGATGACAGATAATATTACACCAATCTTTAAAGAGTTGCACTGAGTAACTATGCCATCCAGAATTGACACTGAAATGCTATTTACTTTCAAGTGTTTTCATGGTCTTGCCCCTCTTTACCTCAGCAGTATGATCATGAAGCATACACCCTCAAGAGCCCTCAGATCAACTGATAAAAACATGCTGGTGTTGTCCACCACCTTACTAAAATTCAGAGGCTGCCTCCTGCTAGAGGCTGTTACCATGGCCAAAAACTTTGGAAATATCTCCCAGATGACCTGATGGCCCTCAACAATTTAATACTTTCAGGAAGAAAGTTTCTATTTCATAAGGACTTAGTTCTGCCTCAACTCTTCTACCATGCTCACTTTGGTTTTCAATGCAGCTGCACTTATACTTTATTGATGGGCAGAAATACTATTCTAAAAGTTATTTAAATGTATTCATAAATTAATCATTTAAATTGTCTTTATTTTGTTTTTAAGTTATCATTATTTTAAATTCTCTTTAAATTTTTTGTTTAATTTTAAATGATTAATTCCTTTAATGTATCATAATTTTTCACTGTATTGTTAAATTATTTCATTTTATTTTCATGTTCTTTTTCATTATGGTAAATACCTTCTTGAGTTCATAGATCTCAGGAAGTAATAAGCTTAATTACGTATTCTATTTTTTGTAAAGCACTTTGTAAACTGTTTATAAGAAAGTGCTATACAAATAAAGTTTATTATTATCATTATTATATAGCACTCTTGAAGAACCAATGTATAGACCAACTTAAGGTCAGTCCTGTCTAAAACCAGATGTGTGTCAGAGGGTACAATGCCAATCCAGTTGTCATGTTTTTTTGCCCTTTGGCAACCAGTCACATTCTGAGACCAATTATGTTTACATGTATACCACTTGCAAAAGTAGTCTTCACTGGTTTTACTCTTTAAAGTATTTTTCACTCTACAGTGAAACTCTACACTTCAGGTACTGTGCTTCACTCTACAGTGCAGGTACTGTACTATCCTCTAATGCACAGGTACAGTACTGTACTACACTCTACTGTACCGGTACTGTACTACACTCTACATGATAGGCACAGTCTCTTATTTTTCACTGTTCAGATAAAACACAAAAACATTATGAAAATCTATTTGACATTATTATTTCTACTGAGACAGCCACTTTTAACTTCATTAATGGTTACATTTGCCAGGCAACACTGTTCGTGTAACTGTTTCGTATTTTAAAGTTCTTTCAAAGAACTTTATAATAAAAGGTTTCAACAATAAATGGGCCTGTTTAGTTACATACAGCAGTGCCATCCAAAAGAATGTTTTTTATGCTCAAGGATATTTCCTGCTAAGCACAGTAGAGGCAGTAATTACTGTAACTATAAACCTGTCTATTAGGGTGTGGTGGGTAGGAAAGATGTGGTGCAAGGTGTAATGAGAAAAATATTTAATAATTGAAACTAACAATGAACTTGGGAATGAGGAATGTGGACCAGATTTATAATGAATGTAACTGATTATGCCACCCATTGGCTAATTGTAACATGCAGTGGCCCGAGTGCCGTAGGGCGAGGGGCAGGACGCACAGACTCCTCCGACTGGGACGAACTTTTATTCACATTTAACATGAAACACTAATGGCACTCACAAGAATCACTCATGATTGATACAAACAAGAAACAATTAACATTAAACACATACGGTGAACACTAATACAATGAACATTGACTATGTTACATCTGCACGTTATGTCGACAATAACCCGCACCCTGCACCCTTTAACACGGGTTTATCTACATTGAGACAAACAAAGTGCAGGTGTGATTGCAAACACAGCCCTCCCACTGCACGTGGTGGGCCAAACCACGTGACTCACAGGAGGCGAGCGTTCCGTGACACTAATTAGGAATCTACTAACATAAAAAGGCAGCTCAGGTTCTTTTATGTGCACTAGGAACTGCATGACCATGTTGACAATTTCCCAAAATCTACATTCATTATTATTTCAGAAAAAACCCCCATAATAATACAAAAAGAACCCAATTAAAAATGCAGTGAAAGATATAAGAATCTAATAGGATTGGTTCTGGAACACGGATTCCAAGTCAAATATATCTTAGAGCCACACCTACAAGCCCTTTTGATTTACATGGGTCACAGGACTGGGTAGTCTAAAACTGGGTATCTGCAATCCTAAAGAGCACACTCAAGGAAATTGTGCCAGTACCAAGCCAAGCTATGCATAGATGAAGCTATGCATAGATTAATTATAGCTATGTATGCTATATTTAATTTAGAATCCAACCTAACGGTGTCTCACGTCCACACTATGTTGGCCTAATCAACTATATTTCTTCCTGCAATAACCTCAGAACCACTCCAATTTACCCTCCACTAAACACCACACCAGCGTCCTGAGGGTAGACTAATCTAACCCCCAGTACATGCATAGTCTCACTTCAACAGCAGAGTCTCATCTCCATAGATGGGCTTCACAGCAACTCTAGAAAACTGGGACAACTGTCTAAAAGGTCAAAGCATCATTGCAGCTACTAGCCAACTTTCAGCAAAACAAGGGACAACTAAAATATCAGAGCAGCATAGTAGCAACCAGCATACTCCCAGCACAAAAGGAAATGCTCTTCACCCTTTCTACTACTTAAAAACAGTCAGAAAACTGGGCTAATGGATTGCTAATAGATTTGCTAATCTATAATACTCTGATTATCATGGGTGCAACTTTGATTTGTGCTGGGTGTTGTGATGTTGTATAATTAGTATTGGAAATGTGAGGTACACCTGATTATAAACTTCACAATCAAGGATTGGGTCTTGTAGTGTGACATAATTGAAGAACAGCAATATGGTATCTGGGACACCCTATGGCATCCTGACAAAAATATTTAGCATATCAGAATTTTTATTTGCTCATGTAGTCTGGCACTTTCTATGACATGTTCCTTGTCTTTGACCAATAGGATGAAGAAAGAAGGATGCTGTTGTTGCTGTTGATTTCAGTTATAATGATTGTGAAACCACATGATATTAAAACATATCTTTGTATCTTCATTTATCAATTATCTGCCCTCATTTGGCTCAGCCACCATGAGGTCCTCTCTGTTATGGCAGAAAATAGAACCATCGATATCTACCAAATAAGAATGTGAATTAATCTCAGAATAGCCAGTATTCTCTAATGATGTGAGGTATTTTTTCAGTCATATCTGGCCACCTTAGAGTTTAGTGCCTGGACACTGACAGAGTGTCCATCTTCCATCAAACCAACAGGATGGCATTATGAGAGAGTGCCCGATGAGAGAATCCAGAAGGTTTGGTGGTGAGGAACAGTGTGACACGTCTTTCCCTCTCTCTGAGCATGCTGCAGCCTGTGTATAGTAAGCCTTTCCTTTTATAAGAGGAGGAAAAAGTCTGAAATCAGAGATCAGGGGAATGGAATTATCCACTGGTGACTAGAAAGAGAGAGAAAGAACAAGAGACAAGTAGAGAGAAAGTTCAACAGACATCAACTTAGCTTGCATCCTTCAGTTCTGCTGTCTACATTTCTTCTGAATTCAGGGCCATCACAGTAGTGAGTAATCAATATGGCAACCCTCCTTTGTTTCCTAAATTCTTTCCAGGCTCTTCCCATTTTGGCCAGTGGTTTGAATGTGATTCCAGCTTTGTGTTGGGGTATGTTTACAATCTTTGGCTTGACCCTCTAGTCACAGGCCTGAGGTCAGTTGATGGAGTAAACAAAAGTAGTTGTGATGGTAGACCTTAATTCATTTTCTCACACAGCCTAAAAAAGGACTTGGTTGTTTAGCTCTTCTTGCTCTTCAGTTCTTATTGGAGACGTATTCTCTCTCTCTGAATACATAGCACTACCTCTTTAAATTAATTTTCACAGCCTGTCTCTGATAGATGAGTAATGTTACATCAGTGGACATGAATGTATCAGAGTGGCATGCTTAGTAAAGTGTATTCTGTCTACCTGGCAAGTTTTAACAACCTTCCCCCAACTTGTGTTAACTTACAACTAACAAACACAAATATCTCAGTGTTTATGGCCTCCAGATGGTTGTATACCATGGGGAAGGGATATCTGCTAAAAATAGCAATGATTCCAGAATAAATGACAGAAAGTGAATAAACTTGCAATGCTTCTGTAGGAAATTCAAGATTGCATACACTCACTAAGCACATGTGAACACAGCGTGAAGTTTAAGATGAAAATTCAGAACATTAACTGTTTAAGCATATTAGTGAAATTAGGGCTTAATGTGTAGGACATTATGCATGCATAACAAATCCAGGACTTTTATTTTTGTTATGGATTGTAATATGTCGATACATTATGCACCGATGAGATATTACAGTTTTTACATCAGGTAAAACTTTCCAAAATTATATCACATTTTTTAAAAACCTTTAAATATAAATAAAAATCTCAATTCACCTAAATGCATCTTTGGGAAAAAGCAAACAGTTGGCTCAAAAACATGTTAGTTTTTCTTAATGACATTGCATTTAGTTAAACATTAATCCCATTCTCAGTGCTTTAAATGCAATTTTCTGCAACACTCCAAACCTTAGCTTTCTACTTCAAAACACAAAAGGTCACAATCACCAAAGCATTTTTGATCATTGTGCAAATACTTACATAATGAATACTAAATACATATATCAGGATTGGACTGACTGCATAGTGTTGTTGACCATAACTAAAGATTTTCCTATTCTCTCCCATACAAATATGGAAATAAAAAAAATCATTATAGTATTCATATCTGTCTGGCAATAGTAATGAAAACAAAAACATGCATAATCTTTAAAAAACAAAAGATATGCAGTGTTACAATTACAGTGCAGTGTTACTCTCCAATCTGTTGGGCCGCAACACTTCATCATCTGATGTCCTGCTTTCCAAGACATAGGGGGAAAACCTTCTTGTAACATGCAGCTGTCACCACCCTCCTCATCCTAAACCTAGCATTCGCAGATGGTGGCATCATGTGTCTCACACTATTCTTTGTGGAGTACCTAGCCAAGCATTTGTGGGTGTTTGGTCAGGTGTTTGGCTTTTCTACCTGTGCAACACTATTATGTATGCCTCTATTATACCACTATTGTCCACAGGCTGGTGGCTGTGCAGTAGCCTCGCATGTACGTCCTCGCCCATTGGAGAATTATACTCTGTGCTCGAAGCCCTCTGGGTCCTCTTCATTCTGGCTCTCCCAGCTTTTATCTCCAGGGAGCATAGGAATGCCAAGGAACTGTGTGTGTGTACTCAATCATACTGAGTGCAAATATGTATGTACCCCCTATTATTCCATAAAGTACTACTAGAAAACAGTATGGAATATTTTTGGAGAATTATCTGAATGTTACCGTGTTTTTACCATATGGATAAGATAAAAATATGGATAAGAAATACAGTCAATTTTTAACCAATATCTAGTTAATTCAAGTGTAGGGAAACAAGTGCATTTTTAGTTTTAACCTCTTTAACATCTTTTAACCTTAACCTTGGAATGTTAAATTAGAAGTGCTTGGCCTAATACACTAATATTCCCTCTAACATAGAATATCTAGCATAATGTGCACGTACATGTTTTCATTTTACTATTAATATTATGCGGAACAGGCTTTGCTCTGCATGGACAGTGCCACAACTTGAGAAAAAAAAACATCTTAAGAAAATACTGAAAAATTCAATGCAAATTATATCTCTACAAAATATTTTCCTGAGAATACACAAATACAGTTACCCGTAGCTGGTTAATCTCTTAAGTGTTTAAAGATGATTAAAGTGCTTTTATCAATATATTTTGTCACATGGTTGATAGGGATGTTGAAACGCTTTTTTGACAGCCTAAGACCAGACACAATATTTCTAAAATGAGAATGAAGCTCTTCAAAATTACATTGTGAGTCAAGTCAAAATGGAGCATTGATTGTGAAGCCTGCAGATAAAGGGGATGGAACTGTCTCAAAGACATTCAGGTTATATAGAAGAAATTAGAAGATTTTTGTTACTCTGTTTTATAAAAATGAATAAATCTTGAGATTTTAGCAGATGTTTTTGAAGCTGAGTGCTGAATTTCTTGCCAATGCACAAAGGACAAGACAGATTGGTGATAAACTTTGTGACCTAAATTCATCAATGAGCACAAAAGACCTTTGATAGTTAAACTACCATTTTACGTAAGCCATACTGCTGATTTAACTAATCTGTATCCCTAATGGTAATATTCTTTAGGCTACAAATAATGTTACCAGCCTGAATGCCAATATTTTTCTTGATGACATATTTATTTTCTTAATGACATTTTCATAATTAACTGAATATTCAACAACTTCAATTTCCATTTAATGTTTAGTATAAATGTTCTGTGAATTTCCTCAACACTAGAGTTCTGTATGGGACTGATTCTTTAATTACCACTCCTGCCAGCTCCGACTATTACTCATCCCACTCCCATCTGTCAAAAATCTGCAACATTCGTCCTGCTCCTGCCTGCTTTTTCCTGCAGTCTTGTAAGAGTGTAAACATCATCCAGTGTTTAACATTCTCTTTCCCCTGAAATAATATAGCTAATGGACAGCTGTCTGATTTAATTTTACTGTTAAAAGGTTCCCTATTATGTAAAACTGAATTTCCCTTGCTTTTTTGAAATAATTTTGAAATAGTATCTAAATATTGTTTACAAGTTTCAAAACACACCTTTAATTCCCCCAGTCCATACAATTCATGAAATACAAGATGTAAAATCAGTTTGTTTTGAAATTACAAGAACAAATTAATTTATTCATCTATTCATCCTAGAGCAGTTTAGCCCCACCCACTTACATTGCAGTTCTCAGGCATGTTTCAGCTGTGTGCTTTTTGAATGAGGCACAATACAGGGTCAGCCAAACAGAACATTTGAGCTCATTTGTCTCATTTATTTATCAAAAATGCACAGTAACAAAAAATCCCTTGTTTAATTCTAAGGGATAAAGAGAAGTTGGAAATTGTTTCTATAAAATTTGTTAAATTATGAGTTTTTTGTAACAGACCCACACAAATCCTGTAAATGGACATCAAGGAATAATGTAATATAAAAGAAACATGTAGGATATTATCCACTGAAGCATACGCTGTTTATTCTGAGTAAACACAAGCCAAAAAATTAAATACAGAACATTTATAGGCTATACATTGATTCAAACAACATAAAATACAAAATTAAATGGCCTCCATAAAAATAAAAATACATATAAAAATGGCAAGGAGGCTAGATTAGATTAAGGTATCTTAGAAAAATAAGAATGTAGTTTGAACAAGCCTTAACCAAAGACTGTGAAATACTCCTATGTCCATGCAGATGAATTCAGCACATTTTCCTGTTATTCCTTCTTTAAAATATTTGGCACTTTGATATTCACCCCACCAAGTCAACTAATGTTTGTGCCTTTTGAACTCTGCAAACAGGACACTTCAAGCCAGAGGTACCCATGTGTGGCTGCTGTTCACCAGTACTTTATATTTGTCAGAGCAAGCAAATTGAAGCTGATGTCTATCTGCATTAGTTACAACTGAAAACTACTGCCATACGCCAGATTTGCCTTTAGCTGGCTTAATTGGGTGCATTTTCCTTACTTTACAGCACTTTCCACGGCTGAGGCAGACTGACCCTTTCAAGGCTCCTCCAATTATGTAACAATGCATTTTTTGTGTTTAGAATGAGTTTATTCCCTCCTTATTTTTCAGATATTTCATGCTATACAATGTTAAGTGATATTTAGACAATTATCAGTGTGGGATTTTTCTACATGTGTCTGCATTGGCACTGTAATGTTTAGACTAGGACTTCTAGAAAACCAAAGCAGACACTTCCCCCCCTCACTACTTATTGTGCACTCTATCGTTTAGTATTGCAATTGTGTCTGTTGGAGGAGGATGCCCCCTTTGAGTTTTGGTACCCATTTCTTCACTACTGTTCTCTTTGGCTGGCACAATAGGGGCTATATAAAATTAGATTTGAGTTAGACCTTTTTAACATTGTCCTAGTGTCATGGGACATCATCTCCCCCATATAGTAGTGCAGTTACCCAGAGTGCACCAGTGTTCATGGATTGTTCACAGCATGCAGTGGTTTACTACGGCACATACCAACCTATGTAGTAGGATTGCCTGTATAACAAAGGGATTGGACCAACATTGCAGTACTGAACCTACCAAATGATCACCATGATAATGTAAAGCCAACCAGAATAAGTCTCACACTCAACAAAAGTTACATCATTTCATTTTTAAATTGAGGAATGGGAATATAGCTGTAGAACTAGGCATCAAGGTCAACACATTTGAAGAAGTCACTTCTGTACCTTAAGTTTTTATAGATGTTTAAAGCTGGTCAGGCATTGTGCCCAAGTGTTTGGCTTTCAACATGAACAGGAGGCATTTCAGTTCAGACACTAGTGGAAATTCCTGCTTCCACATGGAAAAATAGTAAGCAGCTATGTGAGCATCCTCCATCACCAAAGAGCAATTTCAAAGGAAAAGTCCACAGGAAGCTCATCCTCACCCTTAGTGGCACTTACCATTTTCTGATTAAATATTAAAAAGGTAGGGTGTAGTTTCTTTTGTTAAAGCAGCCCATAGAACCTGCCTGTTCTAGGCTGAAAGGAACACTTCAGTGTCTTAACATCCAAAATCAAGACTTTCCTGAAGCACTGCCCAGGTTGCAAATGGGATGAACATCTGCTGTTGCCCTACATGTCGCTCACTGACATCTGGAACTGAACTCCAAACTGGATCAGAGACATTTCGTTGTACCATTTTGTGGAATTGTCATTATGGCCATGGCAATACTAAGGGGATGACACTTGCCCACTTGTATGATGCACAATACTCCCACTTACCCTACATACAGCAACAGCATGTGGCTGCACTTTTAATTTGTCTGTCACTAAATGATACCCTCCTACATGGGGGAACAAGACTTTTTTTTAAGCCAGCCTTCACGTGGTCTCCAAAACCATTTCAGAATTTAGGAACAGCATTTGCAACTTTTTTGTAACATTTCTGAAGCAACTCCACTACCACCCCCAAGATAAAGTACCAATTTTCAATTCCAACACTGGGATTTTAACCATACTTTATTTAAATAGATTAAACAATTGTGACAAATGGAAAAAAAAAATTGTAAACCGAGACCCCCAGCCTTTAGGCAAAAGTACACAGTGGTTACGGGTCATTACAAGATCTCACCGACACTGCTTAAGGATTGCATGTACATTACATGCATTCTTGTGTACAAATGTCATACCGGCCAACCGTCAAGTCACGTAGCGGAGACCTGTTAAAAAGGAGAAATAAGATGTTCATGGTACCAAATATGTAAGGTACACAGAACGCAAGTAATCACTACATTAAAGGTGATGGACTCGCTGTAATAGAAATAATTGACAAACATACCCATGATGAGAAACGGTTGCCTGTAACGAATGAAACGGAAAGAACGTCAACGAATGAAGGATTCACCTTCACGCCACCCCACATCACTTTCATTAACTAGTTAATCCTGATCAGTGCAGTTAATTGTGTAATCATTATTACTCAGGTGAAACACGGACTGCAAAAATCATCAAATCAGGACAAAGCTGTATCGAGACCCATCAAGCCGGCACAAATATAACAAATTGCGACATCTAGCAGTATAGCCTGCTAGTTTGGATGGATGCGTGTACCTGCCGATTCGGTAATAGCAAAACAGAAAGAGAACTCTGAACACTAATGTACTCGATCTTACCTTTATATTGCATGCTTCACAGGGCCTCACACAAAGAAGAAACACTGATCAATCTGCAGAAGCGTTTTAATAAACAATGTTTGCTATTAAAACACACGTCTAAGCAATTGTCTAGCTAGTTGTTTGTTTAAACACATAAGTCAACACAGCTAAGTAGATCTTGACGGTAATTTATCTAATAAAAGGATTAACTGCAAACTCATTTTTTGCAGCCATCTTAGTCCTTGACTGAAATAACGCCCGTTGAAGAAAGTTTTCAAAAATACAATAAAAAAAGACCCACAAACACCCTTGTAAACGCAACACTTAAACTAGCTTAAGCGTGCTCATCTTAAATAGGAAAGAACGAAACGCTCCCATGTGGTCGTATTTATCTGCTCACCAACCACGTGTTTGTTTCGAGAAATCATCACACTTCCGGCTGCTCACCTAATCAGCGTGAACAAAACCCATTAAACATATTTTAAAATAAAGTATTCATTTTACATTCAATACGTTTCATGTGCATGTCTTTATGTCATAATACCGTCTTTTATATCTTTGCTTATACAGGCTATCAATAATGATAGCTAAAATAATGGTAATAATGGTAGCTAAAAGGAGAAAATATCGGAAAAATGTCATTTTTAAATATGTTGTCGTTTTCACTTTTGCCACAACACTTATTGTACATAAGCGTAACTAATATGTTTTGTGTGAAAGGCAGATAAATTAAGGCTTTAATTAAACCTGATCAAATAGAAGAATCAATATTAATACTTCCCAGGATCTCTTGACTTTATGGCACGCCATTTCCCTTACCAATATGGCTACCTCATCGTTCCGTCATTCGTCACATGGGAAGTGCATAAAGCGCTGCTGAGGTCAATAGTGTTAAAAATATTTGCTTATCGCAGGCTGACTAGCTAAACAAGCAAAGAAAATTTTCTGTCACCAGGCAACAAAATGAGAGTATTGATTGGTAAGTTATTTTGTGGAATCTCTTTGAACGTGTTTTATATTTTTGGCTCATGAAAACACGCGTTGTACTCTTAGTAGTGCAGACATTGGTATTTTTTTTACGTTGTTCTACTCCATTAGGTAACATCGACCTGTAACCCTACTTGGATTTTAACAGTATTTTTAAGAACTAGCGTTAAAAAAAGTAATACCTTTGTCTTATTAAGTTTCTAAGGTGAACCTTTTTGTAAGTCCAGTGAGTGCAGTTCTGTAGAGCTACGCAAAAATATAGGTTGCTGAGCATTCCTGGTGATTTTAAATTTTCTTACAATTTTCCTCATGCCCACCTTTTCAGGTGGAGGGTCAGGTTTTGTCGGGCGTGAACTCATCCAAATGCTAAGGGGCAAAGGTCATGAGGTCACCATCATTTCCAGACAGCCTGGCCCAGGAAGAATTACATGGGTATGATGCTCATGGTGTTTACCATTGATATTCTATTCAGTTCTCAAACACCAGCAGAGTTCCACAATACTGTTTCAGTTACAAACCTAATCTGTTTTCTGTGGGTAGTGTGAATGAACGTTAGCCTTGACTGTTGAACAGTCCTGTATGTCTTTTTTTATGGTGTGTAATTGAGTGTATGTTGATATGCAAATAATGAGCATATTTGATTAAATAAAGCCCTTCAGCAGTGTGGCAGGGCTACTATATAAGTTGTTGCCCCATTCCTCCTCTAGTGCTGGGTTTTTGTTTTTTTTGTTTTTTTTATATATCACATGCAGTCCAGTCACACACCAGTCAAAACCACAATAAAGTATAGAAATATAGACATTTCGAAGACACATTTCCTAGGAAATAAGTGCACACTTGCTAGCTTCTGAAGAAGTGTACTTTAATGAGTGTGTAAAACAATGTAGACATTCGTGTATAGTTCTATTTTATCTGACTGGCTTACCTTAGTGATGGACTAAAACTAAAACGTGGACTATTTGAGGTCCGTAAGGACAGGATTGGGAATCTCTGCATGACAACCTACAAAAAAACTCAGATTATCTGTCTGTTGCCCTTTTTCCCCACATGTGTTTGCTCTAAAGGCTGCTCTGGAATCTGGTGGCCTGCCACATTGTGAAGGTGTGGTGAATCTTGCTGGTGAGAACATCATGAACCCAATGAGATGGTCAGTCCTTATACAAATAACCTTTTCTTGTGGACTGATTTAGGCCTGTAATGCCAATGTAGATGTGTCAAAAAGTAGATATGTGTAAGTGTTGCTAGTGTCCTTGCTTGCATTGGATTTCCTTCTATGCAGTGGTTGGGAATGGGTTTTTTTAGACTTTGAACATCTCCTGTTTTTTCCTAATAAATTATCATTTCCTATCCTCATTCAGTAATGTTGTAATAGTTAGAACAAACAGAATATCCACTCTCTCCATGGCGATAAAATGTGTGGTATCACTTTCCATTACATAACCATTTTATGTCTATAATCTGTAGGTTATTTACACACCATCTCTGGCTAATTTACTTTAATCACATAGGTGGAATAACCATTACAAGAAGGATCTGGTTTCCAGTCGAGTAGACACTACGAGAGCTTTAGCTCATGCTATCGCTGCCTCCACTACTCCTCCGCATTCATGGGTCCTGATCACTGGTGTGGGTGAGCATAATTTAGACCTCCCTGCAAGTTATGTGAAAATTAAATAATGGATCTTAGTAGATCATACATTATGTAATTCTTGGCCTTGATCATGTTTGTGTTCATTACCATTCTTGGCTGGCAGCATGTTACAAGCCCTGTCTTCAGACACAATACACAGAGGACAGCGAGTGGGTGCCTTTTGACTTCCTGTCTCAACTGGTGAAAGAGTGGGAAGAGGCAGCTCATCTCCCTGAGAATGCTGCCAAGAATACCAGACAGGTGGTGATTAGACCAGGTATCCTACATGTCTTTTAAGGACTTCAGTGTTCTTTACTTCTGATCCTAGAGGGCCCCTACACTTTGCTCTGGCACACTTGTCTCATCTTAAAAGGCCCAATAATGACCTTATTTTAGCTCACTCAGGTCCGTGACCCTCCAGAACCAGGAGTGAAAAACACTGGACTACTTGATGAGAGCTGTGATGATGAAAATACAAAGATTAATGGTTAACAATAACAGTTGATTGCCAAAATGTAATATGATCTGCTGTTGGAGGAACATGAGTGGCCTCTTTCTCAGGGGCTGTGTTGGGACGAGATGGTGGGGCAATGAAGCAGATGCTGACCCCGTTCCGGCTGGGACTTGGAGGACCCCTGGGCTCCGGGCGACAGCCCTTCCCTTGGATCCACGTCTCAGACCTGGCTGGGATAATCGCGCAGAGTCTTGAACCCTCAAGATCTCCCCTTTCTCCACACCCAGAAGTGTTTAATGGAGTTGCTCCATCACTCAAAACCAACTTTGAATTCACCAAGGAGTTGGGGCACCTCCTGAAATGGCCAACCATGTTTCCTGTGCCGGGCTTCTTCCTGGACACCGTGCTGGGCTCAGAGAGAGCGGTTATCCTCACTCAAGGACAAAGAGTTATACCAAAGCGAACACTGGAGTCTGGTTACAAGTTTCAGTACCAAGATCTAAGGTCGGCCTTACAAGAAATTGTTCGAAACTGATTGTTCCCAAAATAGTGGTTATGAAATGTAGTTCCTGTACAGATATGCCATGGCTAATTGATGCAGAAATGATACCATGGCAGTCCATGTATAATAACACTATAATGATCTAAATATATAGTCAATGAACAATGTTGAAGATAAGACTTTATTGATCCCAAACGAAATTGCATTGTAAATACTCTGTGAATGGATGGTCATCTACGTTTTCCGAGGTATAAAATAATTTGTACAGACACCATATTGCTTCAATTAATTTATATTTCTGAGCTTCGACAGGGAAACTGTTTGATCACTGCAGTGATCCTTCCTGCAATACTTCAGAATTGCATTCAGTCTTTCCCCACATTCTCTACTGCAAAAATAACCAGTAACATGGGAAGGGTCTTCATCAGTGTTAGCTGTTCAGACCATGGTGTCTGTACCAGCGTATGAGTCATGTGTTTCGTCTGTAGGATTGTTTTCCTCTGCTTGGATTACTGGCAGCTGGTCTCCCCAGTCACAACTCCGCGCACATCGGTACATATGTCTGTAGGGGTGGGGAAATTGGTATTAGGAGACCACACCAAAATCCATCATTTGCCAAATGTTTAACTTGTAAGTTGCAATATTACACATCACTATTTAAAAGAGCTTTGCACAGTAAATGATGTATTGGGTTGTAAATGAAACTCTGTGCAAACATAAAATTAATAGTAGTGTATGTCAGAGAACATAAGGTACCGTCCATGGCGGCGTTTAGTGACAGCGAACTGTCTGAGTTCTCCATTGGAGCAGCAGACCTGGCACTGCACATGCCTGGACCTGCGATGAACCGGGCCGGTCAGCCGAGCCCAGTCCACCTGTCCTACGCTTTTCTGCTTCACCCTGGACATGATAAGGTAACTGAACTTCTCCTGCTCCCTCTCCGGATTCTTCTGGTTAAGAAATCAGTCAGAAAGGAAATATGGGGACCAGCTGAAGTGTTTAAAGCAGTGTGTGTTTTTTTTTTTGTTTTTTTTTTTTTTCCCCCCTTCTTTTTCTGAACTGGGACCTCTGTGGTACAGATAACTTACCCCTCGTAAGGGCAGAGGGTAGTAGGACTGGATAAAGTTGCAGGGAACTACTTTCTGGCTAAGCAGCTTAGGACAAGGCATTTCATGAGTGCACTGCAAACAGACCGAAATCAGAGACACCACAGTAGAGTAAGTGCATACTGAGGCACAAAACACTGAAAAGAGCAAAGTGATCATGAGTGGTAAATGATAGGTAGCAGGAGTCAAACCAAACACACAGGTGCAAACGTCCTTGATCTCCTAGAGTCAGGAGTCACCTTCTCTTCACTCTAAATGTGCAGATAAAGAAATCACAAAAACTACCACATCATGTAAGTATATAGTTCATATTTTTAGCCCCAGAACATGCCTTGCTGCTAATTAAGTAGAACACAATTATACGTACCTTAAGTAATACATCTCTGGCTTCCATTAAGATCTGGTGTCCTTCTTTCGTTCCATTTTCCACCAGTACCTCAAATTTAACCAGATGTTTATTATGGGAAAAATATATGAACTCTACATGTGGATAAAAGTTAGCAATGGTCACTAACAAGATAGGAGCTGGTTTTCCTCCAGAGTGTAAGAACTGTTTCTTGTCGATCATGCTGGGTGGCCATCTCTGATAAAGAGAATGCTGCCACCACCAGGTCGGCCTGGACCTGCATGGGAAACAACACTAATGTCTGAAATCTGAGGGATCTAGTTTCATTATAGCGACTGGTCCAGGTAAACATCTTGCTGAGCTGAACCCAGAATAATATTTTCACTTAGCTCAAACCTTTATAGCATGCACAAATGGTTGTTGAATATTTGACTTTCCACATGCATGTATATTCATAGAGAGCCTCTGAACTCACCTTTGGGGAGACAGGAAAGAACTGACGGAAGTAGACGTGTTTGATAAGTGGTTCACCTGCCTCAATGCCCCCTGATGAACCACAAATACAGTCAACATCTCGTCAACACTGTTGGTGTCTAGACTGTTTTTCAATGTGTGAATTTTCTCTACCAGTAAGAAGCTGTTCTGCCAAGGTGTTCATAGCTCCACAGGAATCTACACACACATACTCCTTCAATGAGACTCCCCAGAGTGTGTGTGAAGCCCTGGGGAACACAGTTCATTTGAAAAAATACAGACTAATATTAGATAGTCAAAAGAAAATTACCTCAGTCTCCGATCATTCATCCTCATGCAGTACAGTTATTACTACTCGTGACTGAATGTATTTTCTGATTTGGTGTGTCATTACAGCATTTATTCAAATATTCACTAAAATCTACACTGACAAACTTCGTACTGTCAAGGGCAGTCATTTGATAGGGTCTTTGTTAGTACCTATTTAAAATAACTAAAACTTGTTTAATCCTAGGCTACAAGGCTACTTCAATGAGAAATCCAGAACTAAAATTAAAAAAGATATATATGAATCAGCCTTCTTTCTCACCAGAGAGCTGTTCCAAGCCCTGAGCCAAAGTCCAGCAGAGAATATGGTGTAAATGCAAGATCTCTTTTCTTTATCTAGAATGGGTGAAAGTAAGTCTCCATTACAGATGACCTAAAGTAACTTTTATCATTGGCTCCCAAAAAGCAAAGGTGTATTTGTGCTACCTCATTTAATGCTCTCAGGACAGCAGCATAGCCACCTGCTAATCTTGCAGCCATGTATACCACACCCAGCTCTTCATCATACCTATGAGTTGGGCATCTTACACATCAGATTGCACAAATCTTAATAAGTACAAGAGCTCAATGTGAACAACATCTTTACCTCAGAGGTGTCCAGTGATATGTCGTCCTCCTCATTTCAGTCAAAACCTTTTTTCTGATTTGAGCTTCAAAGGAGTGCTTATCTGTATCTGAATAGCATGAACACAATAAACCTCACTCAAAAATCCTTACTATGTGGTCTTGAAATCATTCTTTTTTTTTTTTACCTCTTTGTTAAAACCAGTTTTTTTTCTCTAGTCCATCTATAGCTCACCCCTCTGTTGCTCCTTTTCATTCCACATCCATTTCTTCTCTAGAGCAATGGCTCTCTCCCTCAGCTGAGAGGCTTCAGCTGCACGCTTCCTACTCCACAGGAAATTAGTAAGCCTACCAGCCCGTTCAGTCAAATCCTTCACTTCAGATTCTACAAATTTTAACACAGCAAACAACCATGTATTAGTGAGCCATATTCTGTCAGATGCTTATGTTTATGCTTTCTGTTACTCAAAGCCATGCTAACTATTTGAAATGCAGCAGGGGAATCTATGTAACCATTTGTTGAACCACCTATGACATATATTGATGGTATCCAAGCTGGAGCTTTAAAGATATGGTTCCTTTCTTTCAGTTTAGTCCCATACATACAAGGTTAAGACAGTATATGTAACAAAAAGAAAACAAACCAATAAATAAATGAAAGGGCATCGAAGGCTTGTACTCCTATTTAACTAGAATTTAACTCACTGTGTATGAGAGACAGAGCTCCTCTCTGGAGCCCCTCAGGTAGACATAGAGTTTTGAGGTGAGTCACCCCAGGGTGTTTGCGGTGTGGTGCGCCTTTCAGGAAGTCAGGCAGGGCTACATCTGATGCAGTACTTGCGCACTGGGAGGAACAAAACCAACTCAGGATGTGCTGCTTAGAATTAAAACTATAATAACTGCCAAAGGCAAAAATTGGCTACCACTATTGTTTACATATTTCATAGCATATATATTGACAATATGAAATAAATGTAAAATTAGGAAAGTTAGATTAACTAAAAAGTACATAATGTTATCTTTTAACTAAAATGCCAATAAAAAGGCGAGAGGAAAGTTGCATTATATAAATTTGAATTAAATGAAGCACAACAGAGAAGCATTACCTGCATGTGTACAAGGTCAAAGTAAATGCACAAATGCTTCATATTTTGCTTCACAAAAGGAGCAACTGGTATCAAAATCCTTAGCAAATTTAGCAAACACTTTAACTGGACAGATCCTATTAAGTAATGTAAACATGATTTTTAACATACATTTAAAAGGCAAAGCTTTTGAAATAGTTTTTCCAGGGTATGTTTTCCACCAGACCATTCAAGTAAGATAATATACGGCAATGAGCTATTTTGAAAAAAAGTGCTCTAATATTTTTATTATTGTAATGGTCTACAAAGAAGCATATTTTTCCACAGCTGACACAAGAGAAAATAGGAGGAATAGAAATGGAAATATCAAAAAGATTTTTGATTGTTTTGAAAACAATATTCCTGTTATTTCATATGAGATATGTGGATGAGAATTTATGCTTAAAATGAGAGACCATGAAAGTAACATCTGCTGGTTAAACCTTGACAGTTTGACTGGGATTTTTGATAGGAATCTTAAGCCCCAATAGGAAACACAGCAGGGAAACGCATTCCAAATAGAATTGGAAATCCATGAAATGTTCTAGGTAATTAATTTTGAAGATATTTTTAGTGTTGTGAATTTAAAAAAATAAGTCCACTATGTTCCTTTTTGTTCATTGATACAGATTCGAAATGGAAATTCCTCTTGAAGGGTTATCACTCGAACGCGTTCTTTAACAACTTTCAAAATCCCTGTGGAGTAATGTTTACGTTAAACCAATCGCTGATCAACAATTTACATATTTCCCATGTCTGCGTGAGGGCAAACCCCTTTAAAGTATTTTATCCTATATAATCATTATATGAAAGAAATAAAATAAATGTATGAATTATTTATTTTGTAAAAAGTTATGAATATATGAAATATGACTAGACTTACAAAACTACCATGATCGAAATAACTTTGATATTGGCAACTCTATATATGATGGCTGTGAACGTAACCTTTTCCGGAGCGGGAGGAAGCTCACTGTAGAGATCACATGCAGAGTGCTCGTCACTCACCCAATCATCTCGGGGAAGGTCTGAGACAAGAGCCAATTGCTGCCCTCACAGGACATCATCTGACTCAGATGAGCGAGCGCACAGAAAACTTGGGCCAACGCATGGCGTTCACGCATGAGACGTTGGTGACTGCACAATTCAGCATGCTAACTGATGCGAACCCTGCTGGCTTGGAACCACTCGCGGCTAGCAAGCTGAGTGCGATGTGTGAGCTGGTACATGGGACCAGAACCCAATTCAGACTACTCTCCCCCCACTCTTTTCGATGAAGAGCATTTACGCGAATGTCCTCTATAAATAAATATGAACATGCACAGTATTTTCGTCATTCTTCTAGATATGAGTAGTCAGCTAGTAGCTATCCACATAGGCATCCATAGATTTATGAGACCACTCACCCATCGTGTCACTCTTAGTGGAAAACCAGCACGGCACCTTGAACAAACATCATATAAACGATTATGAACATAAGACATGCTTGTAATCGCAATTCATATAAACGCTAGCGAGCTAATTGTTGCACAAAAGCAGGAAGGAGAGCTAAAGCTATACTATGTGCCTGGTTATGGTCACATGTTCATCTGTACAATTATAAGGTACGTCATCAAAATAAATCCGACTTGAAACACTTTGGGAAAGGTTTTGCCCATCTTGGGCGATCTGGCGCCAAACGGAGTATTGATGCCTCAATTCTGGTAGTCTGGTGTAACAACAAAACAGGAAATATTTACCTAGCTATCTATCTAGCTTTAACTACGTTGTTGGCTATCTATATTGTTATTATATGTTCTTCGATTACAGGTCAAAGAAACAACAATTATATTGAAATACGAACAGGGGCAATTTTTATTACGTCATGCGACGAACAAGGAGCACTCGAATTAAATCCGAAGGAAATTCATTTAGTGGAGACGCAGAGTTGAAAACAGGTAATGCTAGCTAGCGAATTTAGGTTAGGTAACCTAGATTATCTAACCTAGGATAGGCATAGCTGGCTCCCTCATAACACTTATGTATGTAGCTAGCTAACTAGCCTGGATGGTTTCTCTTCATTGGTTAAAGATAACTGTTTAAAGAAGTCGTATTTTATAAGTAACTAAATCATTTTGGCTAATGAGTTTAACCTTTGTGACTGCACGTTCTCTGTTTTTAGTCTGGCAGTGGGAGGGGGATGATGTCCAGTGGGTACCTTACCCACCTGTGGTCGGTGACCAGCTATCCATGCAGCAATCAGAGCTGTACAAAGCTCTGTGTCCAAATGAATTCCAAATGTATTCATAATGAAATAAAACTGACCCCACAGCAGAGCTCAAACTCTGACAAATGTGCTGAGCAAGAAGCCTAGAATGGCCCTTTCTCTGGTTAACAGAGCCACTTTTGGGTGTGGAACTTTACAAACAATTTTAACAATTTTGAATTTGAGCTCCTGTAAAAATATGTAATTATCTGTTTGGCTGTTGTTGAAGTTGTTTGCTGTAGCAGTAACATAACTTACACAAATTCATACTCTTTTTATTTAAAATTCCAATTTGCACTGCAATAGCAGAGCTTTTTCAGGCCACAGCATCACTAAAGTAATATAAGCATGTGTCTCATATATAAGCCTTACTTTACACATCAGTTTCAGTTATGGGTAAACATATACATATAATATATACAAATTGGCCTTTCTCCTCACAGAGGTTCTAAAAGCAGATGTCGGGTCGACTAATACTGCTGAGGTTAAAAAAGAAGAGGAAGGGGAGGTTTCAGCTGCCAAGAAGAGGCGTGGTGAAAGGCGCAGCCAAAGGGAATACAAGACTGTCATGGACAGTAAAGGTGATTCTTTACAAGGATACGAACCATAATATGACCGTGCTAGTACTCAGTAGATAATTATTTAAAATAATAATATGAGTACTGATTTAGTATTAACATTATTAATACTATGTATTCCTACATATTACAATACAACATTAACATTTCATCAACATATAGATGTGCTGATGCCTTAATTATCTCATCATGCAGTGATATTTTTTTCATCCCTAGCTAAATCTGAGCCAATTTTCAAAGGGAACATTATGGAAGACTCATTGAATTTGTCTGTTCTTGTCCCTGGTTACCTAGAATGGGTGAAAAACATTGCCCCTGAGCCCCAGTCTCCCTGATGGCTTGGTCCAGCCCACAGGAAGGGACAAAACCTTAATGTTCAGTTGCTGATTTAACTTCTGTCTTTTAATGACACTCGATGTAGTTACTAGTTTATTCATTAGAGGTCCTATTTTGCCATAGTTTGGCACAGTTTCCCAGGTGTCCACACAGGCTAGCACTATGTGTTGATAAATGTCTTTGCCCAAGAAATGTTAGGTGGATTCTGAATGATGAGTGTTCCAGGAGAACAAATCAAAATTTTACAACACAATCAGATTTTATAACACGAGTTGTCACAATGCAGCTTTACAAATGTATGTGTCCAGATCCCTAATGAGCAAGCTAGTGTCAGGAAAACAGTGGCAAGGAAAAACTCCCTGGTCAGAATTAAGGAAGAAACCATGGGAGCAAGAAGGCAATAAGAAACAGATTTTATACATTATACAATAAAAAACAGATTTTATTACATTATGTTTAACCAAATAGCCACTTCAGTGTAGATGTGGGAGTTTCAGCTACTCCACTGGGCCTATGGTAGGCAAGCTGTTTCTGCGTCCACTGGAGTAGATGGAACGGCTGGAAAGATATCTAGAGATCCTAGTATCAGTTCATCTACTGGCCGCACTGGGACTTTTTCTGCTGTCGTGCTTTGTCAGTGATGAGCAAGTTTGAGTCCAGTGTTGGCATAATCTCCACAGCAACATGCATATAAGAAAGATGTAGTTAGGTCTGTAAAGATTAGCATTACATGACCAGTCCATACACAGTGTATGTGCAGTGATTGGCATGCAGCTCCGGCATGTTCATTTGTAGCTGCATAACTAGAAGGGAGGGCCAGAGGGTGACAACTGTCATGAGAGCTGAGAGACATGGCATTGCACCCACATTATCAACACAAACACAAGTGAACACATAAAGTGGTTGGATGACAATGTCAATAGCTCTGATTACCAGAAAATGCTATGACTGGGCCCCCAGGCACCTTATACAGGAAACTAACCAATAGGTGAGTAAATAGGTCTGTAACCTAGATAGTGTGCCTTATCTGCAGTTTTATACACTTAGGATGATTATGTTGGCCAATGTTTTTTTTAGGTTGCCAGTAAAATCACCACTGCCAAGTTACTGTTGGGCCTCTGAGCAATGCCCTTAACCCTAAATTGCTCAGAATTGATGATTGTAAGTCTATTTGGATAGAAGTGTCAGCTAAATATCATAAATGTCAATTTCAAAATTGGGAGTGTGTCTGAGACCTGAATTAAAATTGGTTGGCTGTTTCCATAACTGGAATTTTATAGGAGAAGGCTGTACCACCCAGCTGTAATTGTTGATAATTCTAACTAAGAGAAACCCTGTATTTTGAGAATGCAGTAGGGAAGGTGTGTTATAGTATACAGTAAGATCACTTGTGGGGCGTATTTTAAAGTCAATAATAAATTTTATTCTAGCCCTTGTAAGGAATCTGGTTGCTGCATTCTGTACAAGTTGGAGTTCATTTAATAGCTTTTTAAAGCATACAGTTAGAAGATCATTACAATAATTCAATCTTGATGAGATAAAAGTGTCGGAGCCAGTTTTTCTGCATCTTATGAGGAAAGTTTAGTTTTATGAAAATGGAAAAAGTCAATAATAACAGTTTTGGGTGTTACTGAAGAGCTATTAAGATTTAGTAGAATATTAGATTTGTTTAGTAGTAGTAGAAGAATATTAGTAAAATATTAGATTTAATAAGTACTACTAGAATATTAGTAGAATATTAAATTGCTTCTTGCCGGTTGGGGTCCAAGTAATAGCACCTCTGTCTTATCCGCTAATGCCAGTGAGTGTTTCAAACCTGTCCTGTAAGATGTTGTGGTCTTTGGTTTTGAATGCAGCACTAAGATTTAAATAAGAAGAGATGCATCCTTCATCAGAGGATATAAGTGCTCATAGTTCCTGTTTTTGTCATGCAGAAGTTGTGAAGACAGTGGTCATGAAGGGAAAGGTACCAGTAGATACAGAATGCAAGGCCAAATTGGGAAAGGTAACTCAAACCACAGATACAAGTTAATAAGTACAAATAAGAGAAGCATCTTCACTCTTAACCCCACCTAACCCCCCAACTTTCTCTTTTCTTAACTTTCCCTGATGCTCTGACTCCTTCCGACTTTCTTCCCCAGGCCCACGTCTACACTGAGGGAAATGACACTTACGACGTCATGCTGAGCCAGGTGACTCTGGAGTACTGAAGGCTCTAATATCAGCTGCTCGTGAGTTGCAGAGTTGAGGGAACTGCTAAATTCTACTAATTTATGCTGTGTTCCAGACAAATCTGCAGTTCAATAACAACAAGTACTACCTGATCCAGCTTCTCCAGGATGATGGAGCAAAAGCCTACAGTGTGTGGATGAGGTGGGGGAGAGGTAAGCACAGGAGCTCAGGGGCCATGGGGATCTTGCTCTGAACCAGGTGGCTTTGATCATGAGTGCCATTAAACACTTTAAATAAACAAATCTTTGTGCAAACCCAATCTCAAATGAGTTTGCCACCTCTGTGTTGGCACCAAGGCTGGGCTGTCATAAACACTGGCACCAACACTGGGCTGTCATAAACTCTAAACTCCTCCAGGGTGCATGTATGACATGTGAATGATCTTGTCAGACTTATAACATGGTGATATTCTCTTTCTCCTCAGTGGGTAAGGTAGGGCAGAGCAGCCTGGTATCTTGTGGAGAGGACCTTTGTCAAGCCAAAGCAGTCTTTGAAAAAAAGTGAGGCCTTTTAAAAGGATTCTATCAAAAATAAATGCTATACTATGGAGACTGTGGTTTGCTAAGTGAGAGTCTGCACTAATTTTCAGCTTCTTGTTACTTAGGTTCTTGGATAAGACCAAGAATGCGTGGGCAGGACGTGCAAACTTTGAGAAAGTTCCTGGAAAATATGATATGTTGTTCATGGACTACAACACTGATGACAAAGTAAGAAAGCAATAGCTGTTTGAACCTTTTTGGTCTTTTTTTTTTTTTTTTGGTTGCAATGATTTTTTAAATATATTTTTGTCTTCACTAGTCACACTTCTGGCTATTGGTATGTGTCGACATTACTGTCTGTTTTCAGTAGAAGGTGCTTACTTTCAGTAGTACACAGAATGACGTAGTGGCAAATTTGAATGCTATATGTAACACTTACTGCGCAGTAGTAAATCTTTCTTTATTTGTTGTTTTTTCTGGCAGAAGGGGGAGGCAGATGAGCTGTCTACTCCTGGCCAGTGGAAGCCATCCCAGCTGGATGCCAAGGTGCAGTCTCTGCTGGAGTTCATCTGCAACATCAAAGCTATGGAGGAATGTGTGCTTGAGATGAAGTTTGACATCAAAAAAGCCCCTCTTGGTTAGTGTGTGTATGTGTGCGTAGCCAAGAGCCCACCCAGAATTGGTATATAGTGGCGCATAATAATTTAGAATGATCATTAGCCAGGTTAATAAAATTGCTCTTAAATTAAAATTGCAACAACTCTAAACCAGAAATGGATAGTTCAACCAAACAGTGCTGAGTGAAAGCATTTGGTCTTAACTGTGAAATATCCTTTCAACTCTTTAGTTAAACTGGCAGAGTTGTGTAAGTGGCATACCATGTCTGACAGGTAAGCTGACAGCAGAGCAGATCCGAGCAGGCTATGCCTCTCTGAAGAGGATTGAGGAGTGTGTGAAGAGGAAAGGCAGCAACAAGGAGCTCCTGGATGCCTGCAACCAGTTCTACACTCGCATCCCTCATGACTTTGGGTACACAGAGACATGTAGTCCCTGTCAGACCACACATTATTTACTATATCTATCAAATAGTAATGGATATCATATGGACATGGCTTTTGGTTACACTCAGCCAAAATTTACAGACATAGATTTGTTTTCTGTAATGGGCTCTCTTTCTCTCTAGTTTGCGAACACCCCCTGTTATCCGCACAGAGCAGGAGCTGAAGGAGAAAATAGCACTCTTGGAGGTAAAGTAATACAAGCATTCAGCCAAATGCTGACTTAGAAGTACAGTTGGTCACATTGCCTTTTGGAATTACAGATAACTTGTGTTTTTTGGTGTTTGGATTGATGATTTAGTTTCTCTCGCTCTCTCTTTTACTCTGTCTGCTTCCCAGGCTCTGAGTGACATACGTATAGCAGTGAAGATTGCTGAATCCAGCTCTCAAAGTGATGAACACCCTTTGGACAGACAGTACTGTTCTCTGAAGTGTCAACTACAGCCTCTGGCATCTGATAGCCATGAGTTCCAGGTACACACAGTACTCTTGAGTTTTACTGCTCAAGATTCAAGATTCAGTACTTTAATATTTCTTAGGAATTTGATCTAGTGGACTCATAAAACCGCACTAAGACAGAGAGCATACTTATATGTAAGACTGAATTTCACATGTAGGAGTGGCACCATGTAGGTCGTAGTTCAGACTGAGCTCTGGTGCTTGTGATTCATATGCAACAAGTCCTCAGCTGTCTGCATTTCTGCACTGGTGTCTGCCTTCTCAAGATTCAGCAGTCATGTGCATCACATGTGAAGGGAATACCCAGTAAATATTGTTTGGTTGTACTTTTGAAGGTATTACAGTCGCTAGGAGAAAATGACTTGCTTGTGTTTGAAATCCACTAACAAAGGAAAATGATTCTGAACCTGTGTGTAAAGTGAGGCTGTGTGTTAGGTCAAATCTTGTTTTGGTAGCTATGCTGTGATGATGCAGTTCAACATAGACTATCTGTGTTACTGAACCCATGTGAAGCTTTCTTCCTCATTGCCTGTCTCTGGTTAGCTGATTGAAAAGTACCTGCAGTCCACTCATGCCCCCACCCACAGTGACTACACCATGACAGTTCTGGACATCTTTTCAGTAGAAAGAGAGGGAGAGAGGGCCAACTTCTGCTCTAACTTGCACAACAGGTACCAGGTCCTTAAACATGTCCAGCAGTTTCATTCTATTAGACCTCACAACATAATACTGTTTTAAGTGCCATTGTGTTATCAGATGAATAAAATTAGATGACAAAAATAACTTTGGTATTGACCTATGTGCATTTTGTTTTTGCCATTTTACTTATATTTAAATATGAAAATGCATGTTCTTTCTTTGGAGTTATTCAGTGTAATTATTTGGTGGGAAAATGTATTCTAATAATTATCATGAAGCTTAATGCTATATTGGGATGGTGTGGATTAAATACATCAGGGCTGTCCAACTCCCATGCTGGAGTTCTTCCACCTGACAAATTTTAGTTCCAACACTCCTGGTTCTATTTTTCTGAAACCTTGATTAACTGGATCATGTGCAATAGATTATGGTTGTAACTGAATTCTGCAGGGCAGTGGTACTCTAGGTGCACAAATGGGGACTCCTGGCCTACATAGGAGAGCATTTTGAGCATTACAAATAGCTGAAATGTTGGTGCAATTGCAGTAGTTATAGAGACGCTCCAATGTCATCTATGAGAAAAAATGGTGTGTGTGTGTTGATTGGAGGACATTGTTATGGCATGGATCTCGCCTGTCTAACTGGGTGGGGATCCTGAGCCATGGTCTTAGAGTGGCTCCACCTGAGGCTCCTGTCACTGGCTATATGGTAAGTGGAGATACAAACATATAAACCCCATGATACCTACTGCGCTGTTAGCCTGGATTGGCTTTCATCATGTACGTATTGCTATTCTCTCTCTGTAGTTTGGTAAGGGCATTTATTTTGCCGACATGTCATCTAAGAGTGCCAATTACTGCTTCACGAATCAGAAGAACAATGTTGGGCTCCTCTTACTAACTGAGGTATGTTGGTCAAGGTCGTTGAGCGCAGCTTAAACCTGATGTGTTCCTGGGGGTGTCTAAAACCACTTCTGTGCTCACAGGTTGCTCTGGGTGACTCCAACGAGCTGCTTGATGCCAATTACAATGCCGATAAACTTCCCTCTGGGAAAAAGAGCACCAAAGGCCTAGGACAGACTGTCCCTGACCCAAAGAACTCTGTCACATTGTAAGTTTTCCATTGTAAGCTTAGTCTTTAATTTCTTAAGGAGTACTTTGCATGTATGGTTTCAATTGCGGTTGACCCTGGTTCTCTTTCTGTGCCAATCGTCAGGAATGGTGCCACTGTGCCTGTGGGTCCTTGCATAAAGATCAGAGTGAACCAGGGGCAAGGATACTCACTCCTCTACAATGAATATGTCGTGTACAATCCAGCTCAAACATACATGAGATACCTCCTTCGAGTCCAGTTCAACTACTCCTCAATGTGGTGAAGCTGTTTTGACACTGGAAAAGCCTGTAGGAACAGGTATTTGTATATGAAGGTATAGCTGTATGAAATGACTATACTATACTAAAGAATGAACAAACTTGTTTGTTGGCCCTTTGAGACAAATGTTTTTGGAAAAGAAAGTTTATTCAATATTCACTTTTTGTCAGGTGTAGTTTTTGTTTGTGTGTGTCTGTGTGGGTACCTCGAAGTATGTTTTGCAACTTTAATAATTGTTAGCAAAACACGATTTTGTGCTTTGAGTCAGAGAAAAAGCCTAAAGACAGAGAAAAAGGCATATAGACAAAAATCCATACCACAATAATTATTATATCATGACTTTCTTCTCAAAACCTTTTTTTTTTTTAACAGTGGCCCTAAAACACTGTGGTATATAACAGACAATGTCAAGAAAAAATTTCCATTGTATATTAAATGTACCAGATATTTGCAGTCTCATATCTGTAAACTCTTAAAATAATTTGTCTTTTTGAAAGATTGGACGTTTCATTTTATGAGTGACTTTCAGTGCATACAGTAGATAAATATACAGAAAAATTACTGAAAAAGAATATTTTTTAAAGATTTTTATTAATCAAAAATGAGCTAATAAAAGTCCACATGCAATTTACTTTGGTTTTAGATTTTAGGTCAAGCCTCTGGGCACCTCATCCTGATTAATAATTGCGAACTGGATAATATCTCTGTAGCATATTTGCAATTTGTTAAAATTTTGTAATGTTGGAATGCATTAAGACAAATCTTGTCACCCAAGGTATAAGGTTGATAAGCTGCCCAGTATTATAGCTAAATGTAATGCAACATAAGCATATCAAAGATAAGGTCTCATTCTGGGTTTGTAAATAATCATACAAGGGGTTTATTATTATTGTTCATCTATTAACAATACCATTAAATATAGTTGTAGCTAGTTGATCCTATTCTAGTAAAAAAAACAAAAAAAAACAAACATGCACTGCACAGTTGTAGAAGCAACAAATTGGCAACAGGTTAACACTACCATCTCTCATATTTCCATCAGCTTGACTGTCTTACAGGAAAATATAAAATTCGCTATCATACAGAATTACCTAAAAGCAGAAACAGAAAATTCAATCAGTAGTAAAATGTTAATTTATTATCTGCAAAATACTAGATGACATACCTTTATGAACCTTTCTTGACGCCTTTTAAGCACGTTTCTGAAAATTCATGTAACACCAGGTGATTCACTCTTACTGCATTTTTAATAGGCTGTGTGTAGCTTTGGCTAGCTGTTGGAGCTGCCTCCAAGAAGGATGAGGATGTACAGGAAGATGGTGATGATGTCCAGGTAGATGACTAAGGCTGCAAAGACATATTCCTCAGGACTCAGGCCGTACTTCTCCCTTCCCATCACTAGCTGGCAGTCCACTGCCAGAAACTGCAGCAGAGGAAGAGAGTGCAAGAGGTGTGTAAGTGAGTGTGCACGTGTGTGTGGAGGGGTGTTAGGACATTGCCCAAGGCACAAATCTAATGTGGCATTTAGGGGAGTCACTGGGAAGACTGTCTACTAAAGGTAGGTTGGGGAAGGGGTCACTTGATTAAATTAATTGATATGAACTTTATACCAGTGCAAAGACCAAGGCTCCCAGACATCCATACAAAATCTGCAGGGCCTGGGAATAGTAGAATATGCTGAAGAAGCCAAACATAAGCAGGTCCGCTGCCAGAATGAACAGAATGCCGTTACATATGGTGAAGTCCACACGAGTCTGAAATCACAGTGGCAACACAAGAACCGTACATCATTGAGATCTCTGCTGCTGACCTCCACATATACTGTAGATCTCCCATGTACATACGTTCATATTTATCGTCATCATGTCATATAGTAACTATAATAATTATTATTCATGTAACACGTTACATTTGAATCCAAACTCCTAACATTACTTAAAGGATTAGTAAAAACAGATGAAAGAAAGATTAAACAAAATTTATATGGCAATAAGAATAAAGTACAATTATGAAATAACTCTACACATTGTTAGATACAGAATAAAATAAAAATACCTAATAAATGACATGTTTTTATATTTAATTTAAACATGTTTTAAAAGCCTGCATTTCTAGTACCCTTTGTAACATTCTTCCAGAGTTTTGGAGCTGGGGTTGAAAAAGAGGTATTTTCTACCAAATTAGATGTGTTGCAAATTAGATGTGTTGGTAACCAAGTAATAGCTAAGCAGTCTAATCTTTATAAGACTGGGGTAATATGTTGATTCCCTGTTTCCCTTCTCCTAGTTAGAACACCAGCTTAACTGTAGAGACCCCTATACACTAGTGTAGAATAAAACGAAGGTTACTGTGATGTCACACAGCAGGTATGTGGCCAAAATAAGTTTTCTAAGATGGTGACTCTTACCTGAGCAGAGAAGAGGATGATGGTAAAAGAGATGGTGAGGGTTGCGCCCATAGCAATGACAACGGCAGTGGTGTTGTGGAAGGAAGCCACGGTCCCAACCACGTATGACAGGCTCACAGTCACCACAGACTGCGCACACACAAACACTACCACACCTAAACATACTAGTCATAATAGCATCATACACGCACACACAAATGCATCACTTAAAAGACCCAGAACCTGAAATGATGTGTAGCCATGCCTTAACCGACACTTATAATCAAAAGATATTAATAGTGCCGTGACTTGTGTGAGGAGAGTTAGGCAGAGACCAGGGCAAACTGAGGGCATAAATGTCATTGTGCAGCTACAGGAAGTGCTGAATGACCACCAAAACCCCCAAAACAAAACAACCCAGTAATGAAAGAAGAAATGCCACCCCAGAGACAGTTGCATGTACAACTTTAAGGCCTTCACTGGCTAGCTACGCAGTGGAGTACTTCGATGCATGCAATGGAGCATTGTCCTGCATAAAAATCATGAACGATGCAGACTTTTTCCTGTGCCACTGATTGAAGACAGTCTCTTGTAAAAACTGGCAGTAGGTTTGGGAGTTGATTTTGAGTCCATCTTCAACCTGAAAAAGCCCAACTAGCTCATCTTTAATAATACCAGCCCATAGCAGTACCCCACCTCCTTGCTGGCGTCTGAGTCGAAGTGAAGCTCTGTGCCTGTTACTGATCCAGCCATCTAGTTGCTCTCATCTACTCAGTTCATAAAACCTTTTAAAAATCTGTCTTCGGATATTTCTTGGCCCAGTCTTGATGTTTCACCTTATGTGTCTTGTTCAGTGGTGGTTGGGTTTCAGCCTTCCTAACCTTAGCCATGTCTCTGAGGAGTGATCACCTTGTACTCCATGTAGGTTGCAGTTCTGGAATATGACAGCACTGGAGGATAATAGATTCCTGGTCGTTTCATGTTTGATTCTGCTCAAATCTTTGGCAGTTAATTTGTCTTTTTTTCTCAACACGTTTCTTGCGACCCTGTTTACCATTTGCAACAAAACGTTTGATGGTTCTGTGATTACGACCCAATATCTTAGCAATTTTAAGAGTGCTGCACCCATCTGAAAGACTCTTTAGAATTTTGTACTTTTCAGAGTCAGTTACATTTCTTTTTTGGCCCATTTTGCCTGAGGAAAAGAAGCTGCCTAACAATTAAGATCACCTTGATATAGGGTGTTGATCACGTGATATGCTTAAATCCAATAAGCATTCAAGTTTATTCAGCATGGAGTTGGAAAATAAGCATAAAAAGGATGACATGGTCAAAATACTCTCTTGCCTAATAATTGTGAACACAGTGTATACAGACACACATACATACCAGCCCTATCATGTTCCAGGGGTGTGTCCGACTGAAGGAGGAGCAGAGACTCAGGCACATGGCCACCACTACAAAGACAATGTAGGAGCTGATGTATATCCAGATGTTCTTCTGCACTGCACTTTTCACCACTTCCGAGAAGGTGAACACACACACAACAGAGAAGGTGAATAGTAACTGCATTGTGACCACGCTGAACACCTGCAAGGGCACACAGAGAGAAAAACCTGTTCAAGTGAGCCATGGAGGACTCACACTAGTGCTGGAGTGGGCAGACTGGCTCTTGAGTGGGCACCTTTCTGATGAACGCCCTTCGCACAGTGTCATTGTCAAATGATGATGCTTTAAGAAAGGTCCCAGCCACTGGATTTGTAATTCCTGTTTGAGAGTGAAGTTAAATACCATTAATTCTGGATACAGAGCATTAATGCAGTATATTTACTACATATCTTTTGTGGAAAAGTAAATGTCCAGTATAATTGGCATTTCCCCAACTGTATTACCATATTATGTAGTATTGCTAAAGTTTTGAATGTTTAAGATGTGACGAATGAGAAGTTCTAAAAACTAAAAGGTTGGAAAAAGTTAGGAAGTTATCCTTCTTTTCCGGGATTTCTTAATTTCCTTTCCTGTGCAAGGAAAAAGCTTCTACCTGTGCTCTCCACTGGTGTGCACTCTGGGGGCAGGTTGTCAGTTAAGTAGCCACCCTGGGACATGGGGTATGTGGGGGGTGGAGGGTTTCCAGAGTAATTTTCTCCCTGTACAGGAGGGTAAGGGGGCTGGGATATAGGGCCATAGGGGTAAGGTGGGGGCATGACCAGAGGAGGGGGCTCTGTCTGGGTGTCTCCCAAAGGGTAGGGAGGTGGGGCATACATGCTTGGGTCACTCTTCATTTCCTCAGAAGTCGGCTGTTTCTGTACATCCGTCATCCTGCAGAGAAAAGTTGAGTTATAGTACAGGAATAAAGGAAGCAGAACTGAGCACTTAGTGATACTAAAATATGTATCTCAAATTCAGTTTCCAGTCATGAATGTTATAATCAATGGTAATTAACTAAACATTCAATGTAACTGATTGTCCATTTTGTCATGGCAGGGAAGAAAATCGGAACAACCAAGGTCTCAAGGACTGTTGAGGACTGTGATATAGACATTCCCGGTTTGAACTATGTATTATCAAAGCAACATATTAGTTCACTGCAGATATGGCATGGCATTTACCTACATGGTTATCCACAGGCACATTCACAAGAACTGGTACCTTATACTTATTTTAAATCTAAATGAAATCTAAATCAAAGTAGATCTAAATCAGACTGCACAATTTACACTCCCATCGAGACAATGGGAGGGAGATTTATTACTGATGCAGGGTTTTGGTGGGTAATAATAATTACCACATCATCAGCAGATTACAATGTGTTCAGTACAAAATAATACATAGAGTAAATTACAGATAAGATGTTTAAAATGGGATTCACAAGCTCAACAACCTGTACATAGTGTACTCAAAACACAACTGACAGTTACATTCATGCCATGTGGCAGTGCACACCTATTAATCAGTTTTGGCAAGAATTCATCACCCACCTATCCCATGCCTTAAATAACAATATCCACCCAACACCATCTTTATGTCTCCTAGGAGACACATCGTCAACCAATATTACAATAGGTAAAAACAGGATACTACATATTGTATTAATAATTGCCAAAAAAAATACTTAAAAATTGTAAAACAAAAAATATCATTACCAACTGGAAAAATAAAAAATAAAAAAATTAATAAACTATGTATCAATGGAAAGATATATTGATCTGATCATTATTACTGAATTAATCAGTAACAAAACTACTAACCTAGACCGGTTGCCTTTGATAAATACCATACAGAGCTAATCCATAAACTAGAAATATACTTCTCTAGTACATGTGCATATACAGTCAGACATACATACATTCGCACATATCCATATACCCAAACACACACACACACACACACACACACACACACACACACACTCACTCACATTTACATAAACATCCTTTTCAAAATGGTGCAGGTGGCTAATATTTTATATACATACATTCCCTGTTCATCTGTTTATTTCTGAAAGTATATTTGTTTGGCTTTCCTTCTCTTTCTCCTTTATGCCCTGTATTATCCACACTGTTAATGACATTTTATACCCCTTTAGAGTTGGACACAGTGAGAAATTGTAAATAAAAAATAAATAATGAGTCCTCCGATGAGGGGGTGGGGGGTTAGGGGGGCTGGGCAAAAAAACAAAAATAAAAATGAAAAATTGGTTGTTGATTTGAAGATAGACATTTAAAGGAAAATGTAATGAAAGTAGTTAAATGCATGGTATGAACTATTTTGTTTGGCCCTGACCATCTGGATATGGGCTAAGCCTACTTTTGAACTAAACTGCCACTGTTAATAAGATTTAGAAATAATTAGGTTTTAGGCTTAATCTGAGAAACTGGCCCATAATGTTTATTTACTGGCTCATGACAGATAATTAATAAGTACATTTTAAAAATCATTTTTAAACTACTGTATATGACTTTTGAAAATATAAAAATATAATTTTGGAGAAAGCACATTTTGTGTTTGCATTTCATTTCTGTTGTACTACTGGAAGAACAACCTCAAAACAATATTTAATACAGATCATGTGATCTGAGAAAACTGCACAATATTTGTATTTAAATAGGTTCAGTTACTGTTCAGACCAAAGTAGGTCACAGCCCTAGAGATTTTCTCAGTAACACAAGATGCAAAGACAGTCACAGGGCAATTAATTAATTATCTAATTAGGCTAATTAAGTGTTCACTGGGCTAATTAAAATCACCCTGGATTGACTGGGCAGTGGAACTGATCTAACACCCAGGAAGTCTTTGAAATTAATGTTATACTGAAACTTCTGCTGTCATTTCATTTCTGTGTACTTTTATTACTGAGTCCAAACTTGAAAAGTTTTAACAATGAAAATGCCCCTTACCTTATGAACCTTGTGTATTTGAGGCAGCACTGGTATGAGCACACCCTTTTGCTCTTACAAATGAAGTTCAGCTTTAATGTCACCTTTTAGCAAGCACAGGCTAAAGCAGCACACTTCCTGTTGCGCTACTGATAAAACCCCATGTGTGGGAAACAACAGTATTTCACCAAGCTTCTCAGAGGCTGATGGGGTAATTCAAACTGCCATGTTCTTCTATTTGCCAAATATCTTAAGCATACAAACAATTGAAAATTTAACAAATGTTTTTTTTTTTCTCCAGATAAAAAGAGTTGTTAGAAAAACTAAAATATGTATATGTATTGGGAAGTATTCCTAACAATAACAGATATGTCTTAAATATTCAAAGACTTTTTTTGATCTTTCTGGAATTATGTGAATTACAGCATGAATTGTTCCTAAAATCTAATCTTCATTTATGTCATAATGCAGACTTACTTAACATGCATGGCATTGCCATATTTTATTGCTCTAGTTTGGTTTAACTAAAACAGTGATTTTTGCCACTAACAGATTAATAAACGTATAACTAACAGGAGGAGAAAATATGGCAAAAAAGCTTTCTTCTATTTACTTATACATTTAGAGGTCACATCTTTGATTAACTTTTTGTCCACAGAACAGGTAAAGATATATAAGATATAAGATACGGGTAAAGTAAGATCTTAGCTGACGCTACTGAATCATTAGTTAATAACATTTATTTCTGAACATGTCGGTGCTTAATTAACTTAATAAAATTAACAAAAATAGAATTTCCATCACATTTTAACATAACATCCAAGTACACTAGTGTTACTAGTACATTTCTCATTGTCTGTGATCTCTAATTGTTTCCCAGTATTAACACAAGCAAGTTTCCTGCAGAATGAAGGCAGATGCTTAAATACAATTAGATACTGAAGTACAACATATGTGGTGGCAAAACATAATGTACTTCATTTTGTCACCTTGTGTTAAAACAGAGCCTAAAAGCAGCCCAACTTCCCTTTTTACTCAACCTTCATGTGGAAATTGAAAAACCAGACTGCCCTGCATTTCAAATCTTAAAAAAAAAAAAAGTATGAGGAACTAAGATATAATGGTGAAGACATCATACAGAGGGCAAAATGAAACAAGCAATAAAAATCTTAATTTTTTGTCTAAAATTGCATTTGGAAATGAGCATTGAGGCCGGGATTTAAGGCATATCTACCGCCTCACACCAAAGTGAAGGAGTCAATAACTAAGGAGCTTCCTAATAGTTTATTCTGGTAGCAATTGGTTCAAGGATTTGATATGGCACTTAAATATAGGTGAAAAAGAGCAATGTACCCCAAAACAGCAACAGGGACAAGATCTCTCACACAAACATTTATTGTAAAAAATACATATAAAAAAACTGACATACAAAAGATCTGGGCATAGATACAATGTCATGAACAAATAAAAGACCAGGCCATATTGAAATGTGATGCATATATACATTTTAATAAATAAATACTCATGTTCTGTAGCAGAGTAAAGGCAGATTGTCTGTGTCAGGGTGGGTGCAAATAACACCATACTCACCTTAACATTGCCAATGTATATTATACGCTCCAAGAAAAAAATGAAACAGTTAGAAAGCACAGATTCAACAAAGAAAATATCCGGCATCAAGGAACATCAACATGACATTTAAATTTGTAATATTTATAGAGTACACACAAAATAAAGGGAAAAAAATCCAAATACCTCCTTTTGAGTTAGAAGAGTAACTCAGTCAGGATACTAAAAGGTATCACACAAGCCAAACCAAGGCCATAAGCCAACACTGATTGTCAAGATATGCACACCTGATAGTGTAGTATACTGAGGCACAGACCCATAGTATACTACACTACTGATGAGAGAGGAGAGAGAGAAAAAAAAAAAAAAAAGTAAAATCTGATCTTTGTCAGTCTGATGAGAATGAGCTACAGATACACACAGCAAACCCCAATGTTCTTTAGTGGAACAGAGACATATGTTGCATTGTCCTGGAAGACAAACACGTCACAGCACTTTGAGGCATGAACAGAGTTGGGCACAGAGTGCTGAGGTGAGGGAGAAGTGCTGGAGCATCACATCTAACATCCCAAAGTTATGTCCATTCACGATTCCAACAGCACAGCTAAAGCAATTAAAAACAAACTCAATATTGAAGAGTGACAAAGGGTAACAACAATAACGGGTCTGACTTTTCAATTTTAGGCAGTAAAAGAAAAGCTGAGGAAATCCATTTTCACTTTCTGCTCCTTTACACACCAGATTTTTGGTGAGAAAGCCTGCTCTTCTTTCAAGCACACAAGCTCCCATACTTGCAATTCCTCTATTCAGCATGGACCTTTTTAGGCTACGTCTATAGTTCACCATTTTAACAATGTACTTATTTTCATAACTTTTTTCAATGTGAAACTGTCTAAATAAATATGCATTCTGAATAAATGTATTCTGAAAACACCACAAGTACTGGCGAAATTAGGTGCAATTCATGTGGTAACAATACAGCAGCCAACCAAACATCAGAACATTCATGGCTGTGACTGGCGCTGAAAATCTATGTACTCCGTAATGCATTTTACATCCTCTGAAATATCTATATTCCAAGCATCTTGCAAAAAAAGCTAAATAAATGTATGTGACTGACCAAGAAAACATCCGTGTTGTGTAACACAAGGCTGGGCTGGAGGGAAGGAGGGCACATCTGATCCACACAAGAACATGAACTTTCTTAAGCACATCACCTTCAGACCGTTTTCCACTCCTGTACATTTACATCAAGCCAAACGTGCACTTAGACACCTTCTCCCTGAAGTCAAGCAGTCATCAGGACTTCCAAGGTCCCATTCATCTGCAGCTTTCCACACACAGACAGATAGCCCTGCCACAACCCTTGATGCAGTCACTCAGGAATCTTCAGCAAATCACTGCTCTCTGATAGCGAGCATGGCCCAACTGAGCAGACTGCGTAATCTGGACTCTAGGATCAGAAAAGGCTGCCACAGTTTGGCCTGAGCCTCAACTCAGCATCTTCAGTCAATGGCCTCAGCCAAAAATTCTGAACTAATACAAACAGTGAATTAATCAACATCACTGCATATGAAATGTAAAATATCTCAAAAGGGGACTGACACACAGCAACACTCCGTTTTCATGGGCAAAAATCACCAAGACATCATAAAAATGTCAAACACCATGCCTTGTAAGGCATCCTGTGCAATATATACGCATACACATACTGGACTTCTCACATCAGCAGAGGTCTTCTAACTTAACACACAAAGCCAGAATCTCCACCTGAAAACAAGCCTCTCCCCCTTAGCCCTCATATGCTGGGGGTTAACAGTGTCCACTGGAACACACAATACTATCGATAACTTTTTTGCTCCATTTTTTGTCATTTTGCTTTAGTTTTTTTTTTTTTTTTGGAGATTCCATTCGCTGATGTCTCCGAGCGAACAAGGAAAGCAAGTATAGTAGATCCCTAATCTGAGCAAGCAATTTACAGTAGAGAAATGCAAACAGTGGAGAGTGGCGTCACATGAATCTCCGCCCAGTGGGTGGGTCCTAGGTGGGCAGGTTCTAGGCTAACTATTTAGGGGTGTGGCCTCCTGCTCCATCCCTAAAGCTCATGTTTATGATTTCTCATTCGTTTTATTTTCCTCAGTCTTCTCTTTGTTATGGTTGATGTGGCTGGCAAAGGCAGGGTCTCCTGAACGATGAACAAAAACAATAAAGAGTGGAATGTAAGACAAGATCTGAAAAGTGGAGGAATATGCTCCAAGCTGCTTGTGGTTCATTTGGCACAAGCTCACCTGAGTCAAGCAGTTGAGGAGTTTTGGGGGAGGTGAACCAAAGTCAATCAAAAGGATGTTCTGGACAACAAGGCTTCACCATACTCCATGAGTCAATGCATCTGTATAGAACAGCAACAGAAAACTCAGTACTGCTTGACATTGCTTTACACTGCTTATAAAACAAACATGGTCTGTTTGGACCCTGCTTACCTGTTATTAAAG
Organism: Electrophorus electricus; assembly: GCF_041902795.1. Taxonomy (NCBI): domain Eukaryota; kingdom Metazoa; phylum Chordata; class Actinopteri; order Gymnotiformes; family Gymnotidae; genus Electrophorus; species Electrophorus electricus. Next base: position 11,822,070 of record NC_137516.1, read on the forward strand.
TTACATTTCTGACCCTTCTGCCAAAGGCAGGTAAATAGAAAAAGTTACTGGCCAAAAAAAACAAACAAAAAAACAAAAACAAAAAATGGACTTTTTACTATCCATAAAACCACACCATGTATTTCTGCTATATAAGTAATTGCAAGAAGTTTAGCAGTTCAAACATAGCCCTACAATCAGATCAGATCAGACTTCATACATAGCTCTTAGAAATTTAAGCCTTGCATTGAGCATGTTAAATCTGAAAGAAACTAAACTTCTTATTTTTTCCACAAAGTGATTTTAACCCTATTAGACAAATCCGGCCAGTGTTAACTTTGGACCCATTGTGCAAGTAGAGAGAGCATAGCTACTTTTTGTGGTAGACACATAGGCAAGCCAGTCGGGCGATGGTGTCTCCCTGAAAAAGGTCTTCAAGGCATATGGAGCACTCCCCACTGTCTTTACTGAGAACATCCGCTGAATGGGAGGAGAAAGTAAGATGTTTTAGTCTGAGAGTAGGGCTTAGATAGAGAGATAGAGAGAAAAAATATGACTCACTATTGTAAGGCAGAGGTGGAGAGGTAAGACAACTTAACAAGTGTTCTTCAATCCGACCTCCTGGGAACAGTTTGGTGCAGAAAGGACAGCGAATTGCTAGGGGGAAAAATTAATAAATCAAATCCATTATCAGTTAACAGTTCAAGTTCACAAATCTTCACAGCTTGTATTGGGGGGCGGGGGGCACGCTTGACCATTAACCATACATCTTTCCTGGAGCAAATCAATAGCACAATGACCTTAACACCCGAAGGTTAGTCATAATTTTCTGACTGACACCTAGGTGCAGCCATTGGACTGGGAGACGCTGGGTGTCTGCTGACCCTCATGGCCTACTTTCAGTCTTACTGGATCACTTCCGCCGGTAGCGTTTGACCAATTTCTTGCCAATTACTTAATTCTACTTAGATTAGTGGTAATCTCTCGACATCTTATATCTGACTCACTTCCCAATGGAAGAACGATGAAATGTCATATTTCAACTCGAACATATCTGGCCATACAGAGCACTTTCAAGTTACATAGCAACAAAACAAGGCAACATTTTTGGCCAAACCAGCAGGCAGCGGGTAGGCGGAACTAAACCACGGATAAAAACGCTATGGTTCACATTTGAATCGTTCTTCTTAGTACCTGAGATCATTTCGTAAAATATATTGGAAATGTCGTCAAACATTTCGCCTAATTACACATAAACGTGTTACCCACATGTATCTGTTTTTTTGCAATTAGTGTTTAATCCACATTAAAATTATGACAACGACAATGTTACTTACTATTAAATCCATAAACAAGTCCGCTGTCTTAACAAATATTTATGCACTTTAAAATTATTCCGAACTGGAAATATTCCCATAAATATACACTTAAGTTAGCTCAAACACAGATAACATAACTAAGGCTGCATTCTGGTCTCGTGTTAAGATCTGATGGACGCACACAAAAAACAGCCAAGTGAAGAGAGGTGTCAATCAGTACTATAGAAACAAACATAATAGCTGCACTGCGATCTTTCTAGTTAGCTTGCGAATAAGTTTATTAGGGACTGTTTACTGAATCACGACTTTTCCTGAATGTAAGTACATAGAATAATACGGTTGTATAAACACTGGATGTCTATTTGTAATACGTTCCGTACTGTGGTTGATTCATAAATAGACGTTTGACTTACTGCCGTGGCGGACTCTGTATACGCCGATCCAAGCATCCGACACTGGCCGAGTGTTCCTCACCCTCGTGGGCCTTGCGGTGACGCTACGCCCGGAGGAGACTCTACCTCCGGGTAAACGTTCAGCTAGAGTGCGGTGATTGACGCGGCCCGTTTCCTCCCCCGACAAACGGGCGCTATTAACGGGGCTTCCGGGAATGTCGTCGTCCTCATGTTTGCCAACGGTGTCGTTCTCATCTGTCGGCGAAGACTCGCTGGTAAGAGACGGAGAGATGTGGAGCTCACCAGGACTTCCATCAGCGCTTACTTGCTGTCCGGTGTCCGAATCGCTACCCTCTTCAGAACGGCTTCGGTTAGCCTCTGAATCATGGTCAAAACTACTGGCGAAATCAACCACAAGACTTGTTGGCCTGGTGTTTCGAATTCGTCGGCAAGACTCTCGCTTAATACCATCCTTCTCGAAAGGTGTTGAAACAGATTCCTCTTGCAAACGACTTGATCGCGTCCCCATATTCAACTAACTTAGCGTTAGCTAAAGCGACAAAGATGTGCTATCTTAACAAGCGCTAACTAACCCTGACTTTAATACAACGCACAGCTAGCTAGTTAACCTAGTAATGCGATTTCGTATACCGCGTAACAGAGCATCTACTTAAAACAACCCATTGGTTTAAGTGTGTATAAAATATCACTAAGAATGCAGAGCTTTTATTTTTCTTTTTTTTTCGTCTGGTTATTCCCTATCGTCCTGTATATCTGCAGTAGCGGAAGTATGCCTGCTTCATTCTGTGCGTAGGGGAGGTAATGACGTTCATATGCCCGCTGACCTCTTCATCGAATCATTGAAAAAACGTATTGTACACTGTGTGGACAAAAGTATTAGGACACGCCTATTAGTAATTTAATTCAGGTGTTTTATGCCACATGTGTATAAAATAAAGCACCTACCCATGCAGTCTGTCTTTGTGAAAGAATCGTTTTAAAAAGCTCACCGAAATCGAGCGTGGTACTATAATAGGATGCCACTGTTGCATACCAGTTAGTGAAATGTATTCCCTTCTAGATTTTCACGATCCACTGTGATTGGTGTTATTGAAAAGTCTCTAGGAACCACAGCAACAACATAGCAGTTCTCATAAAATTACAGAGCGGGGTCGTCAAGTGCTCAGATGTACAGTGCATAAAAGTTGCCAATGCTCTGCTGACTCAGTAACTGCAGCGTTCCAAACCTCCTCTGGCATTGACATCAGCACAAACTGTGCACTGGGAGCTTCATGGCAGGGGTTTCCATGGCCATGCAGATGCATGCAAGCCTTACATCATCAAGCACAATGCCAAGCATCAGATGGAGTGGTGTAAAGCATGTCACCACTTGACTCTGGAGCAGTAGAAATATGTTCTTTGGAGTGACACTACACTTTTCTATCTGGCAAGCTGATGGATGATTCTGGGTTTGGTGAATGCCAGGAGAATGTTACCTGCCCTACTGCATTGTGTTGGCCGTAAAGTTTGATGTTGGAGGGATAATGCTATGGAGGTGTTTACAGCATTTAGCTTAGGGCCCCTTAGATCCAGCAAAGTGACTTTGTCCCAGTGCACAAAGCAAGGTCCACAAAGGCATGGTTGACTTGACTTGCTTGCACAGAGCCATGACCCCAATCCTCAATCAAACACCTTTGGGATGAACCAGAATGGAGATTGTGAGCCAGACCCTCTTTTTCAGCGTTGGTGTCTGACCTCACAATTGCTCTTCTGGCTGAATGAGCAAAAAGGCACAGACAAAATCTTCTAGAAGAGTGGAAATGGTTATAGCTGCAAAAGAGGGGGAACCAAGTCTGTAATAATGCCTATGGATTTAGAATGGGATGTCATAAAAGCACCTGTGCTCAAAAAGTCTGTTTGCCTGCTACTGATCTTAACTGCAAGATGAACTGTCACTGGGTTTCGTAGATCAAATTACATTGATTGTACTACCTGTAAGTTATATATTTATATTGTTAAATCTCAATTTATCTTTCTTAGTTAGGCTTATAGTTGCTGTCAAATAAATATCTGTAAATGATTTTGAATTGTATTTACTTATATTGTTTCCAGCTTTTTACTGAAATATTCATCACACATTCCCATAAATGCCTTCTTAACCACATACATTACATGGACAAAAGTATTGGGACACCCACAGGCGCTTTTATGATATCTAATCCTAAATCCATAGGCATTATTATGGAGTTGGTTATTATGGAGCTGGATGACTAAAACCTATTTAATTGGCTAACAATTAATGAAAAATCTGAGGTCATACTAATTGTATCTCCAGCCGCTTTTAATAAAATAGGACACTCCACACTGCTTATACCACATTTTATGTCCTCGGTCATCGAGGTAAGGAATCATGATGTCATTTTTGTCTCTATATTTTCATTTGAAGGTCATATTAAAAACATTAATAAATTGGCATATTTGTAACTCAAGAACATTGCTAGATTTTATCCTCTCTCTCATTCTGTAGCTGAGACACTGATTTATGCTTTTATTTCATCTACACTTGACTACTGTGATGCTGTTCTCTTCAGGCTTCCTGCCTGTGGTCTCAAGAAGCTGCAGTATGTCCAGGACTTGGCTACTAGGGTTCTCATCCATACCAGATTGTGGGAACATATTACTCCTCCTCATAGTCACCAACTCTGGCTTCTTGTCCACTTTTGCATACAACAAGGCTTACCCAATCCATTTTATGGTTTTTAAATCCTTGCATTGTGTGGCACCTCCTTACCTTTCTGCTCTCATTCATACATAGTCATGTTCTCCTTCCCTTTGGTCCTCACGATACTCACTTGCTTTATATCACATGCCCAAGACTACATAGTTTTGGAGATGGGGCTTTCAGTATAGCAGACCCTAACCCTGGAACACTATCCCTTTACACGTCTGCTCTCACACATTCTTTTATTCATTCAAAAAAACAACTGTAAACCTCTCTCTTCCAAATTTCTTTTCCACGTTCTTAGTCCCCAACTAAATGTTGTCACAGTGCTTTGGGCACCCCGCAGAAGAGACATGTCCCCCCCCCCCCCCCCACGTGCTGCACATTGTGTGTAGTCCTGCACCTGGAGACGACGCCTGTACATGTTCTTGAGCACCCTTTTTTTTACTGCATTTATTCTGCACACAGAGCTATTACCATTGCATTGTCAACATTTTGTTTTGAGTTTGCTGTAGTCAAGCTGTTATGGAGAATAAAGATTCTCTCCACTTTCACTCACTTGCTCCCTTGACATGTACAAAAGTTATTCTACATATACTTATTAAATAAGTGTAAGAAAGGTGCTTATAACAATAGCAGCCATAATAAAAGTCTGTACATGAATACAATGTGGACTAGTATATGAGACAAAATTATATGAATTAAAGATAAGACCAGTGCATGGATTAACCGTATATGCGAGTGGTGTACATTACCTCAATTAATGAGAGGTTTTAATTAATTAAAGCAGAGTTCTATGAGACATTTGTCAATGGCATCACCTACAAATGTATCAGCTGAATGCAGTTCCTTAAAGACATCTGTCCCATAGTCAGCATTTTGTTGACATGTAAGAGGGCTACCAACTTTCAGTTCTCTGATTTGTACAAAGTTTTTCTTGTAAACATCCTTCAAGTTGGCTTGATAATCAACGGTAATACTTTATAATAATTTCCTTGATAATCGATGAAATAAAACACATTTTCAGAATGATTATAGTGTCCACGATGGTACAATTACACATCTTCTCAGGTGATTCACACTAATTTGGAAATGATCTAACAGATAAACGCACAGTTATTTCCTTGTTTCAGTCTCTGATAAAAGTAAACATGAATGTACTGATCCATGATCTACAGAAGCCCATGTTAACCAAATCATGCATTGCATGCATTCTGACATCAAGAGAAAAATTAAGTTGTGATCTTGAGAAAACTTACACTATCTTTAGATATGTTATGATCACAAGATAATATATATAAATAAATAACTCATGGCCTTTCTAGACTTCTGTAAAATAATAGTTGTGATCAGTGATAATCAACATTAATACCTACAGTAGCACAAAGGTACAATGAAGCAATCCCACTTGGACATTTAATCCCTTTGTGTAAATAATGTGCAAACACCAATAAACAGCCTCATAGGTGACTGTTATTAGAATGCTGTTACACGAACCACAGACAATCAAGAAATTGATGGAAAAGTACACAGCTGTTAAAATTAATTAAGGATACATTAATAATATTGAAAGGTTAAGGTGGTGGTGCACTGGGGATATTTAGGAAAATATTTAGGAACATAAAAATGAATGACTAGGTTAGGGTAGATTTGGCAATTTACTGTGAGATTTCCATATCCTGTTTGTTATATATTACACACAGTACATCTAAGTGTTTCACACTCATTATCATCCCAAATGCCTTTATGGTGCAGTCCTATTTATTATTATAATTATCAGGCTGAACACTTCTCCATTTTGTAAAGGTGAAAGAATTTCCTTCAGCATCTACAAACTGGTCTTTTTCCTGTCTGTGTGTTGCCCCGAGGCATACAGGAAACGAGGAGCTGAGCTAAAGCTTGGTTTTGTTCTTCACTTCTTGGTAACACCACTGTTCCTCCAGCATCACTGCAGAATTTCAGTGCTTTGTCAAAATTTGCTGTTGTACCATGAGTCACATAGTACTTTTGTCTAGCTCTTCTAAATGTTGGAAAACTTGAAGCTTTAAAGGAAAGATGATTGTATAATTTGAAATGCAGCAATGCAAGCCATTTTTTATTTATACAATTATTTTTAGATTTTTTTTCTATTTTAGAAAATGATATAAAAACAATTGTTCTGCTATCATAAATAAGGAGGCAGCACTGAACACTGGTATAATTTTCAGGCAGGTTTGGCTCTCATAACATATAACATCTCAAAGAACTGCCCATTACTAATCTGAAGCTTGGCCTGGCACTTTCATGTGCTACAGAAGAAGAACAAAGAACCTCAATACTGGGCTCTGGCAGAGGGCTGTTTTGTCCCACAAGAACAGAATGCTAGAGCCCTCAATCAGTTCAGAAAAATGTCTCTCCTGGATGCTGAAGGAAAAATATATTGGGCTATTATTGCCAGAAGATTAACATCTTAACTGCTTACCAACAAGTTTATTGACCCCGGCATTCAAAAAAGGCAGAATTCCTGGGTGTTCTCGCCACTTAGAACACAGAGCAGTGATGAGCCAGCTGATTACAGAAGCCAGTAAGAATAACAACTCACTATCAGTAGTCTCAGTGGACCTCACCAAGGCTTATCCAAGTGTTCCTCATCATCAAGTGCCAAAGCATGTAGTGAACCCAGTAATGTGCCATATGGGAGATGCTAAAGATGCATTTTACAGTTAAAACTTCAACACAAGATGGCAGAGGTTGGAAAAAAGCATAATGCCTAGATGCATAATATCGGTCTTCCATTTTACTCCTGCCATGAATATATTTGTGAAATTGGGGGCAATGGAATATAGGTGCCAAAAAGCTGAGGATGGCATAAGGCAATTTAGGGCCTTCATGGACGATGTGACAGTGATGAACTCACCCATCGTAGGGACCCGAAGTACCCACTGAAGTGCCCTGGAGAGCATGGCCAATTGTACAAGGATGAAATAAACCATAGAATATCAAGACGTTTATGTATCCAAAATGGGAAACTCACAAAGAACATTTTCAGCATCCAGAATAATCTATTTTTTTATGATCCAGTCCAGTCAGTCTGGGGAAGAACTTTGACAGCTCCTTGAAGGATTGCAGGAAGATAACGGCACACATTTAACGTAATCGATGAACACGAACAAAGTGAAAACGGACATAAATACGTTTAACATTAACGCTATGAACAATAACCGACAAGAGTGCACACACCAGCCTGGGTTTAAGTACATTGACATAACGAGACTAAACCAGGTGCAGTTGGCGTGGTTCAAACACGATAAACAAGCAAGACCCTCCCACTGAACGCGGAGGGCCAAACCACGTGACTCGTGGGAGGCGAGCGTTCCGTGACAAAAAGAACAAACTATCCTTCATTGTAGGACCTTGAAAATAAAGAAAAGGTTACTGTAAAATATTTTTATTTTAAAAGTGATGTAAGTGAAGGATTAATTTGATTAGTAAATGATAGTAAAATTATAGTAAAATAATTATAGCATAGTTTTTATATCTAATTAATTTAATACTTGTTTAATAGATAAGTGAAAAAAAAACTATTAAATAGATTAATAAAATTAGTTATAGTAAATAGATAAAAATATCAGTGTTTCTATATCTACTTATAAATCGAAATCTCATAGTCAGTATATTGTATCCTTCAAATTGTGACGGTGGCGACACAGAGAGAGCGAGAGACGAGGCTGAAAAGAAGTGTTCTTTATTGTCTATAATTAAACAACTGCAAAGCAGAGACAAAAGGAAAAAAATAAAGACTTCTTGACGCAGCGTTAAACGCTGTCGTAACACTCGGTTACTAAGTCCAGTGATGTGAAGCGCTAAGTTCAGGAACCTGCGGGTTTAAATAGTAATGAAACAAGGAACAGCTGAGCAGGATTTATATGAAGTTGATTGGGAGTTGGGCAGGTGTGTGCTGTGATCCAGAGCAGGACTGGGTCTGTCCCTCCTGCTGGATGACCGGCCCACCGTGACACAAATAAAGTAACAGAAAATCATGTCCCTTGCATAAAAATAAATGACAAGTAATGACACTGTATAAATCTTTAATGTTAGCAATTATGAATCTACAGGCAAATGTAACGTCACACATTGAAAATCAGTGCCAGAAAACCGAAAACTTTAAAATATATAAAAACTGTAAATCTGCACAAAATAAAGTCTTACCAGAGTTATGCAGACAATGCAGTGATGCACTGATAGGCAGGTCTGTCACATGGGCTGTAAGTACTCTTGAGTACCCATCAGACGTTTTCCAGAGGGTGCCTCAAATCCACTTGCAATAAAAGACAAGACCAGCTATTCTCTTCAACTAATTGAGACTGCACCTTTATTTTCTATTTGAATTTACTATTTTAATGCCAGCTAACTGGGGATTTAGGAACAACAGTCCATGTGTACTATTTCTATAATTGTCTGTTAAATTATTTTATTTACTAATACATGAAATAATTTTCTGCAAAGACCCAAGTCATTAATCCAGGGATTCTAATTAGTTGGTCCAAGAATCCTGGTCCTCTCACTGTCATAGGCCTTCTTTGCTCATGTACTGCTATACAGAAGGAAAGAGGACTCTCTCTCTCTCAGAATTTTAGGACTCTCTCTCTCCAATTTTAAAGGAAAGCTTTTTTGTACTTTTAAATGCAATAATAAGGGATTGACACACGCCTGGCCATAGAATAGCTAAATAACTAATGGTCCCTAAAAATGGGATGAAGTGTTTGAATTTGGTTGTAAGTTCACCCAAGTAGAATGTACATGCCCTCAAATTAAAAGCTGGATGTCTGCACTTTGAGTTCATATTTATTATTTATTTTCAACTCCAATAAGAACTTTGTTGACCCTACACAGCATCACTAATGTGAAATCAATCTTATAAAATGAATGGATATAAATGAAGACTCAGACAAGAATGATTTTATTTACCAAAACATAAACTGACCAATACATGAAAATTTCTGCAAAGACCCAGGTAATTCATCCAGAGTTTCTGATTAGTATTAATAATTGTATTCATTTAATACTAAAAAACTATTAAGTATAGTAATAAAATAAAACATAATTTTACAGAACAAAATGTTAGGGAAACGCGGTGTAACTGAATCTCTTCTGTGATGATCAAAATGAGTTTAACATCTCTCAGAAAAGCATGAATTTTAGTCTTTATGGCATTGTGCTGGAACATGATCATTTTGTTCATGTAATTCTATCTCTATATCACTTACAACATAAAAAGATGATTCACCAGTGTGCAATTACATCCTTCCACTGCCCAGTAATTAGAATACAAGTACAGCCCTCTTGTCCTTTATGGTCATTGGGCTCTTTTGGTCTTTTGCTAAAGACTAAACCAGCTTTGTTTATATCTACAAACTGGCCTTCATGTTCTTTATCTAATGTACCAAGTAGAATACAAGTAGAACCAAGGAGTGCATGCATTGCATGCATTTTCATTTTAATTACTTGGAAAAAACATCTTCCTACCAGCATCAATGCAGAACTTCAGACCTTCATCAAACTTTGATGAAAATTACATAGTAATTTTGTCCAATTTTTAAAAAAGTGTTGAAGTTTGTAGCTAAAAATAAATAAGACATGCAGGATTATTAATACAAGTCAAGTGCCTTTTATTATGTTTTTTATCTTACACTGCTTTTTAGCAAAGGTACAGAGGGACTAAAACAAGCACAAGATACAGGCTGTGTTTTTAACACAAAAAAAAAGCCTATCCAAAACCAACACTTAGTATGCAATGAAAACATGGCAATACCTCATAATGAACAGGACACCTGTTTAAATACACTAATTAGAACAAGGCATCACCATTTTCTCAAAGTGCCCCCTTGTGGTCATGAAAGCAGTCTTCCACTCATTTCCAGGTTTTAGCCTAATCAGATTATATGCATTTAGCAAATCTAATTTGGTGAAAATCTTGGGTTCCCAATATTGCTCTAGAGCCATTGGGATCAGAGGTAGAAGGTATGTGTATTTTTAAAAAAAATGTAATAAATGGCCCTATAGTCAATGCATGGATGAAGGCCACCATCCCTTTTTTGATGCTATAGGTGAAATAGAGGGTTGAATGAAGCCCTGGTCCAGTGCCTCTTGTTTTTATGTTTCCATAGCCCTATCCTCCTCATGTCAAAGGGTATGAACGAGCCTTAGAGTATGTGGCACCTTCCTGTAATTTAATGGCCCCATTGTATGAATGTTGTGGGGAAAGGTTGATTGCCCTCTAAAAAACGTCTTGGACATCATTGTACTCAGGGGGTATGTTAAGTTCTTTATTACAATCAGGACTCTCAATAGATGTAGTACACATGGATAACATTGGTTGTTGCAAATAGAGCTGAAAGCAGTATGGTGACCACACAAATATTTCCTGATCTGGCTAAAATATGATGGGGTTATATCTCTCTAACCATGGCATTTCACAAATTAATGAATCTTATGACTGATCTCACATTAGAAACTCCAAAAGTTAATTTTGAAGGGTGCTGGTGTAGATCCAAACAGGATTAATGCGTCTCAAAATCAAACCCATTCCTACAGGTCTCCCATCCAGTGTAGCAATTGGAAGAGGAACCTCCAATATCACCATGAGAATATATAATCCCTCAATAGGTGTGCATGGATGAAGTTCCCCTTACATGCTTAAATCAATCAGGGCTGAAATTAAAGAGAAATCCAGGTAACAGTATAAAGTTACAGGTAAGTAGAAAGACTTGGACATCAATCTCGCAGATGTTATACTCATCTACGCTATGTTATATGACGTTATACTCATACACTATACCATGTCAACATGTGAAACTTGTTGCTGCTGTCCAAGGTAAGGTGCAGATCTATGACTACAGAAATGGCAGCACTGCACAAGGTGCCATTGATGACCTCAGTAAAGACAGAGAGACCCTCATGTCTTCTCTGTTTCTCAGCTGGGCAGACACTTGAAGTATCACATTGCACCTCCTTTTCATCTTGTTGAACCCACTCTCAATCAGGAGTGATAGTTGTGATCGGATCTCCTGGATTTATGGTCCTTCAATAACTGGTCCAAGCATATAGCCAGGGTAATCAATTCATCGAGATTAAGACACTCATCCTTGTCGACAAATTCTGCCATAACATCTCCCTGAAGACTGTTACTGAAGGCAACGAGCAGCTCATTTCAGCCACTACCTGCTTCCAGAGTACAAAATTCTATGGCATATTCAGACACTGGACAATTGCCTTGACATAATTTCAGCAGCAATTCCCCACATGCTCTGCTTCCACAAGCATGGTCAAATAGTGCACTAAGCTCAGAAGTGACTTGTTCATATGTATTTGCCTGAATGCTTGACCAGATTGCACTGGCCCAAGCTAACGCTTTGTTGGTAAGGCATGAAATACAATTTTTGCATTGTCAGTACAAAGTTGACTCATCTGGTTTTGTTCTAGTTGTTGAGTCAGAAAATTCAATGACTGCATAAAACCTTCAATTGCCCTCTGGTGTTGGCCAAACAGAAGGCCCTGGGAAGACAGGTCTGTCCTAAATCCAGCCACATGGGCTTTAAGTAAAAATGTTCTTTGTCTGCTGTCAACCATGATATACAGTCAGGCCCATATTTGGACATTTGGACAAAGATTACTATTTTAGCTGTCTACCACAGCATATTGGAGTTGAAATTAAATAATGAACATGAGCTCAAAGTACAGATCTTCAGCTTGATTTTTCTTACTTTTTTTTTTTTGGTTAAACTTTAAATGACAAACAGAAACAAACAATAAAACAGATAAATCAAGAAGCAGATGTCAGGGTTATCACAGGAAGCACATACACAGTTTCATACACAGCTCTGCCTTAGTAAATAAATTACCTGCTTGACTGAATTCAGAACTTGGCCATTGCAGAACAGTTCCATTTCTTTTCATAAAAAGACTTGCATTGCTTCCACAACATGCATCACTCCAGGGTCCATCTGCATTGGGAAAAATTATATAATGAAATCTAACAAATAATATAGTCTTGTATGCTTAAGAATTCTTTCTACTGCTTTTTTCAGTAATTACATCATCATTAAATAAAAAAAAAAACAAACAAAAAAAAACAGTTCCATTGACATCCATGCAAGCCCATGCCATAATTCAAACTCCACCTTGCTGAACAGGTGAGGTGGTTTGTGAAATGAGGAGGAGACCAGATAGGAACGGGAAGAACCAACTGCGGAGTTTGGTCAACCTATAGCATCTGTCACAGTGCAATAGTTCAGATAGGTGGTGATTGGGGAGGAGTAGGGTATAGTGTGAGGTAGCAGTGTCATCCAAGGAAGTCAACGAGCAGCCAGTGATTTTTTCTGCCATTTTTACCACCCTCTGCAATTTCTTCTTTCCCATAGCCGAGCAGCCTTCATACCACACTGAGATGCAATACGGCAGAATGCTCTCACTGGTGGCTTTGTAGAAGGCCGCCAGCAGCTTCCTCTCCATGTTGTTCTTTTTGAAGACTCTCAGAAAATGGAGTCTCTGCTGTGCTCTCAGAAATGAGGACTCCCAAGAATTGGAGATTGCACACTCTTCATGCCAACCCCATTTATACAGAGTGGAGCCAGTTCTCCGTCACACCTTCTTCTTCTGAAATCAAGTATGATTTCTTTTGTCATTGTGGTGTTCAGTGTCAGGTTATTCACTAAACACCACTCTATATATACTGACTCATCTCCTTCAGTCCATCAAATTGACACTGTGTCTGTTCCCCGAGCTAAGCAGAAATACAGAAAACAAAGAAAAACATATCTTAATAACACAATTAGTATAAAGTAACTGATTCACAGAACACTGTCCGCACCTTTCATCTAAAGCTGAGTTTATTAAATGCTAGATACCTAACATCTAAAGCACTCATGATAAGTGAAATCCTAACAGATCTTAGATTTAATGTCTAACAGAAACCTGGATCAAGCCAAATGAGTACATAGCTTTAAATGAATGTCCTTCTGACTACAGAAATGTACACTGCCTTTGTCTAACTGGCCATGGAGGCAGCATTGCAGTTATTTATACTGAGACATTAGGCATAAACAAGAAAGCTGGATATGATTTTGAGTCCTTTGAAATTATTTTTATTAGCATAAATTATGAAGCCTGCGATAAGAAGCCCACGCAACCTCTTCCACTAATTAGTATCTACAGGCCACCAGGACCCTATTCAGAATTTATTAACAAATTTGCAGATTTCCTCTCTAATCTAGTCACTCTAGTAGAAAGAGCCATTATTGATGGTGATTTCAAGATTCACTTTAAAAGTGCCTAAGACCCTCTGAGAACCTCCTTTAGTTCTGTATTAGAATCAGTTGGTTTCACCCATTGTATAAGAGAACCCACACACTCTGGTGGACATACGCTTGACTTATTACTGACATACGGTGTAGACATAGAGAATGTAGTTATACTATTCCAGTTGGATGCCATCTCAGACCATTCCCTAATTTCATTTGAACTAAGTATGAGCCACAATATAGCAACCTTGCCTCGTTGTCATAGCAGATGCATAAGCACATCAGCCACTGCACCTAGATTTATTGTGAATCTCCCAGACTTATCATTTATGACTAGGATACCCTCAAACCCCATTGAACTTGATCAAATAACTGAATTCTTAGAATCAGTGTTCTGCTGCACACTCAATGATGTTGCTCCATTTTAGCATAAACAATTAGTGACAAAAAATTTGTACTTTGGTATAATGATCACATTCACAATTTAAAAGAAAACACTGGAAAAATAGAACATAAAGGGTGCCACACAAAGCTTGTAGTCTTCCAGCTTGCATGGAAGGAGAGCCTTCTCAAGTATAGAAAAGCATTTATTACAGCTTGAACATCTTATCTCTCAATGCTAACTGAAAATAACAAAAATATTCCCAGATTTCCATTTATACAATTGCACATCTAACTAAGAATAAAACACCAATGCTCAGATTACAACATCACACAACATCACACGAGTTCATGAATTTCTTTAATGAGAAAATTAAGAACATTCACATTCACAGTATTTACATGACATCAGGCAGCTACTTAGAAATCATAACAACCAAACCAAAAATGACTAGAATCCTTTACACCTATCTAAGAGCCAGAATTTACATCTCTGATCTCGCACTCAAAATCCACAACTTGCTTACTAGATTCACTGCCCACACACTTTCTTAAGGAAATCTTATCTCAAGTAATTTAACCTTTACTAAATGTAACGAATTCCTCCCTGAACTTTGGCCATGTACATAAAACAATCAAATTAGCAGTAATCAGATAATTTATTTAAAAAAATCGAACCTCAACCCGAGTCAGCTGTCAAACTTCAGGCCAATCCCAAACCTTTCATATATATCCAAGATCCTAAAAAAAGCTGTAGCTCAGCAGCTAAGCATATATCTGAATCAGAACCAGATACATGAAGTCTTTTAGTCATAGTTTAGCCCTAAATGTAGTAGGGAGACAACACTAGTTAAAGTAGTTAATGATCTGTTGTTGGCTTCTGACCAGGGTTATGTCTGTTTGCTTATATTGCTTGAGTGCAGCATTTGACACTATAGATCTCAACATTTTACTAGATAGACTCAAAAATGTTGTTGGGATTAGGGGAATAGCCCTTTCCTGCTTTAAATCTTATCTAGTCGGTTGCTACCAGTTTGTTAACATAAATGGAGACTTCTCAGCATACAAGGTTAGCTATGGTGTCCCACAAGGACCTGTTTTAGGGCCTTTGCTTTTTTCTTTATATACGCTACCTCTAGGTGACATTATATATAAACACTGTGCTAGTTTCCACTGTTACGCTGATGATACTCAGCTATATGTCTCAACCAAGAGGACATATATCAGTTTAGTATTATTGATGAATTCATAAAGGATATTGGACACTGGATGTTGAAGAGCTTTCTCTCACTTTATCCAGACAAAACAGAGCTGCTTCTATTAGGCCCAGAGACAGCTAGGTCCTCCCTCTCTAATTATTCAATGAACCTTAATGGTCTCCCAACATCCTCTCTAACAGTTAAAGATCTTGGCGTTATTATGGATCCCAGTGTCTCATTGTAAATAATATTTCTAGGACCCCCTTTATCTACCTTGGGAACATTTCAAAGATTAGTAACATACTCTCCTCACATGATGCAGAAAAGCTAGTCCATGCATTTATTACTTGAAGATTGGACTACTGTAATGCCTTACTATCTGGCTGTACCATTAAGTGCCTAAAGAAGCTCCAGCTAGTTCAAAATGCAGTAGCCAGAGTTATTACTAGAACTAGAAAATTTGATCACATCACTCCTATCTTAGTTACTTTACATTGGTTCCCAGTAAAATTTCGTATTGATTATAAAATACTTCTAATAACCAACAAAGGACCAAATGGTCTTGCCCCACAGTACCTTAGATAACTCTTAGTGCATTACAATCCACCACGTCTGCTTAGATCAAAAGATACAGGCTCTTTACTAGCACCAAGAATAAGAAAATCTACACAGGGGGCAGAGCCTTTTCCTATAAAGCTCCCAGACTATGGAATATCCTGCCTGTAAATATTCGAGATTCACACACAGTTTTAATATTTAAGGCTATGCTAAAAACCTGAAAATCTGTACAGACAGGCATCTTAGTCAAGGTGTAGATCTAGGGATCCACGGGCACTGAGAGTTGTGGTAAACTGGGATGTTTTGATGCTGGCACTTCAACTCTCTTTTGTCACTCAGGTTTGTTGACTGAGATCGGTGGAGTACTGATGTTCCAGGGTACCCTCATGCCTGTGTTTGCTTCTCGTTCTATCCTTTTAGGTGTGCTGCCATAGCTAGATCTGCCGGAGTCCATCTTTGCACATTATAGCTCCATAATTTACACACCCACATTCCTGGACATGCCTAATAATCTAGTCTCTCTTTTGTCGTAGTACACCTACCACTGATGTCATGATATTACTGAGCCTCAAACCATCTTAGCTGCCATGGCCACTCCCACCACCCCCTGATGTCCACCATAACCAAATGCTTCTTTGATGCCCTTGATGGGCGTTCTCTTGTGGGATGGGTTTTGGACATGTGCACACCATTGAGACAAGACTAGGACCTCTAGAAAATTGGACTAGAAATTATTGCTTATTTTTTCATTTTATTTTTATTTATTTATTTATTTTTCTCTTAAAAGTTTTACTATTGCAGTGACCATTGTTGGCCAGAGGAGGATGAGCCTCCCCACCCCTTTGAGTCATGGTTCCTCACAAGGTTTCTTCCTCATGCTCTAGGGAGTTTTTCCTTGCCTTTGTCCCCCTTGGCTTGCTCACTGGAGGCTTGGATTTGGACATTTGTAAAGCTGCTTTGTGACAAAATCTGCCACAATGCTTACTGAGGTGGAGCAGAAGAGATGTGGACCAAGCTTAATCCTCTGTGAGCAGTCTGTGAAAAATGTATTAATCCATGTACATATTTGTTGGGAGGCCCAGATCAAGCTGTTTGCTTACTAGAATGACTGATAAGATCTATAGTCTATAAAGAACATTCTTATGTAGCTTCCATGGTGTTCCAAGTGACTCGGTGCAATATTATTTGTAGTGGAGATGGCATCCTCAGTGGACCTATTGATTCTTTAATGTGGTTTGAAGGAAGGGGATAGGCTGGCATTGATGTGGCACAAGAGCAGTAGCTCCAAACACTTCATGACCACTGGTGTAAATGCTACTGGTCTATAGTCATTCAGATTCTCTGGAACTGGCTTTTTGGGAAAAGGGAAAATGGTATCTTTAAACAAGATGGTATAATGGTTTGTGACAAGGAGACATTAAAGATCTTGGTAAAGACCCCTGCAAGCTGTTCAGCACACGCCTGAAGTACTTTGCTCAGCATCTGGGCTTGTTGCATTTCTTGGATTTACTGACCTCAACATACACCTCACATCTTGTTCCTGCAGTATCAGTGTGTGGGAAGTACAGGTGAGTTTGGGCAATGCAGCTATCATTTCCCTGTTAGTGTCAAATTGGGCTAAGAAACAGTTCAGCTCCTCAGCTAAAGAGGTGTCTCCATTCACAGTGAAATTCACATAAAAACTGGGGAGTACATTTTTCAAACATGTGTGGTTAAAATCCCATGATATGATGTGTACTCTGTCAGGATACTTTGTTGTTTATTTACAATAGCCAGTAAATTGCTGAGGGTGATGCTTATGTTAGCTTTGGGAGGAATGTAGACCGCTGTGATTACCACACTTAGCTCACAAGGTAAATAGAAGGGTTTACATAAAACTGTGAGAGCTTCTAAGTAAGAACAAGTATGACAAGCCACAATCCTACCTATTTGTAGACCAGTCATTGTAGAGGTAGATACAGAAACCCCCACTTCTGCTCTTACTCCTCGCCTCTGTCCTGCTGGTGGCTAATGCAGTCCACTAGCTGTGTTGTCTGGGATAAGTGGTTGTAACCATCTTTTGATTATAACCAACACACGGGATGCAGTGGTTGGAAGCAATTAGCTGCTTCAGTTCCAATCTTGCATTAGTAAAAAAGATACTCCGAAGCAAAGGTTTGCATGGCCGCTTCTTTAGTCTAGCCAGTAGGCCTGCTCAGCATCAATGCTTTTGTTTATGCTTTCTAAGCAATCTCTGTCTACCAGGCCAGCTAGTCATCCATTGTGACGCCGGTGAAGCCATTTGTAATGGCAGACTTACAACGTAGTTCGATGCTGATCAGGTCTTGTTGACTATATACATGTACTGCTCTACACTGTCACAAACACAAGACAAAAACATACAAAAAATATACAGAAAGGCAACAAAGTTAGAGAGCAAAAAGCCAGTTCACTTGTGTGCCCTGCCATATTCCTTGAAAAATTAACATTTGAATATGCCTAATAACCTTTTTTTCTGCCAAGGCACATCTACTCCTAGTATCATGCTGTTGCTCAACGTGTCTCAGCTTCTGTGCTTCTCCCACAACCCCTGTTTCCCCATTGCTGTGACATCCACTTCTCCATCATTCTGGGCAGACATTCTTGTCTCAGATGGGTTTGAGACACACATACATTTATTGAACCCAGACTAGGACATCTAGAAAACCAGAACAGAAGTTCAATGCTTATTTGTTATCATTATTTATTTTGTTGCTTACTGTTAATATTTTTGCTTTTGTGGTGTCCAATGGCAACCCCCTTTGAGTCTTGATTCCTCACAAGGTTTCTTCTTTATGCTCTTAGGGAGTTTTTCCGTGCTGCTGTTGTCTTTGGCTTGATCACTGATGTCTTTGACTCTATCATCTATAAAGTTGCTTTGTAACAATGGCTATTGTAAAGAAAATGCTATATAATTAAATTTGATTTTGAATTGGAATGCAGACGAGGGAAAAGAGCTAGAATTCTGGGGAGACCAAACTAGAGGCCAGAGGTGGCATTTCTCTGTTACAGTATGCTTCGGATCATAAGGACTTCCTTCCCTTCTACATTCTATTTCCTCCCCATCAATCTAGTACAAGTTAATCTTTATCTTATCTGTCTATAAGCTGCTGTTCCAGAATTGTACAGACTTTGTAAAGATGTTTCTGGCAAAGTTTAATCTTGTTTTGAGGCTAACCAGTGATTAACATCTTGTGATTATTTACTTTGGCAAAATCTTTTGGGTTTTGGCTTTGACAATAATACCTATCCTGTTTTTCAGCCCAGATTGCAAGTTTCCAAAATAGATAACTGTAAGGGTTGGCACCAGGCCAAGGCCCCCTCCGACCACCAGAGGAAGGCCTTGAGTCAACCACACCACTAATTAGGCTTAACACCCAAAAGCTGGGTTAGACCTTATAAAAGCCTAGTGACCCAATCATTCAGTGCTGGGTCTTTGCTAAAGTTTTGAGACAAGTGCCTACCCCGTAACTTCAGGTATTGAGGTCTGTGAGCCCTTGTACTACACCTCACTTCTTGTCTGCGAGGGTGTTTGTGCTTTTAAACATTCCCTCCCCTGTCTAGTTTTCCCTCTCAAGTCTGTCTCTCTGCCGAGGCTTCCCTTAGCCATTCAAGTTCCTCCCCATTTTCTGGTTTTGTTTGGGAAGTTTTAGTTTGGTTTTCCCCAGTGCATCGGGGTTGCCATTTCTTCCCGTGGCGTCCTTCATTCTCAGCTTTTCCGTGCTCAGTGTGGTTTAGTTTTTTTCCTTTTGTTTTACCTGATCCAAGATCTAACTTTTCCGCACATGGGCCCACCATTGTTAGAGCGTGGTTGCTCATCCAGTAGGCTATTGGTGTTGTCACTTAGCTGACCTGGGTTTGAGCCCACCTTACAGATAACGCATAAAGTCAAGTTCTAAGATGATTATTGATCTGATTACAGAAAGCAGTTTTTACATAGGTCATTCTTGATCTGGCCACCAGTTTTGCAGGGGTTTGAATTCTTGCACAATACTCCACAGTTCTTTTTATAGTCTTTCAGCCCATGTGTTTCCATGTAGATAATGTATCAAATAGTTGATGTGTTTATCTCTGTTATTGGTTTGATTTAATTTTCCAGCCTAATGTTGGCTTGCTTCACTGGCAGTGGCAGCTTTTTGGACTTAATATTAGAAATTATCAGCAACAGATTCCAAATGCAAAGTCATACTTTTAATTGTAATTGACGTAATAAAAAAAGGAAAATGAGGTTTAAACATTGAATTAGAAATATTAATAACATAAAACATAAGATCATAGAGATTCTATATCCTTATCTGTGTACAGAGTAGGGAGGCTTCTGTAAATGATTCTGGGTAGGCTTCTGCAGACCTCTGTGTAAAGCACATCATCTCTCCACTAGGTACAGAAAAACAACCTTACTTAAGACGAAGTCATTGGTTTTTTTTTTTAAAAAGAAGTCTTCTCTTTGACTGTAATGGTACTAAGATCCAACTGGTACAAGTATTGAATATCAATTTGCATATATTGACTAATGTATGGCCTGGATATAATAGAGGAGATTTCAAACACTAGTGTATAAACAAAAGTGGGGTGTGAGGAAATAAGAAGAGTATTAATAGGGACAAGAGGCCTAACAGTGAATTAAACAGATTAATAACATAAAACACGAGGGAGTATAGAGAGTCTTTGTCCTTTCAGAATGATTTGCATACAGGGTCTCTGCAGGCTTCAGCAAAGGATCCTGGGTAGGCTTTGGTGGACCTCAAGTTAAGATTTATGACTTCTCCACCAGTCTCAGGAAAACAGTCTTCTTTAGGTCAAGGTTAACAGAAGTCTTCTCTTGGAATGTGGTTGTAACGGGTTCCAAATGGTGTGGGTGTTGAAAATCAGTTTGCATATGTTGACTATTGCATGGTTTGGATGTAATGGTGGCGAATGCAAACACTAGTATGTAAAAAAGTTGGGGTGAATACATAATCACTTCTGATAAATGTATAAAAATGTGGGTTCTTTGTTTGATTGTTAGCCATTCTCTGGAGGGTGCCTCAATAATTCTTGTTAATGTTAACCTGCAATTAAGGTCGGGACCAGCTATTCTCTTTTACTATTTCTGAAGTCTGCATCTTCATTTTATATTTCAATGTTTAACTTAACAACTAGCTAACTGGGGATTTAGGAACAACAGGTGATTACATAACCACTCCTGAAAACTTTAGGAAAAATTTGGGTTTTTTCTGTGATTGTCAGACTCTTCTCTGGAGCATGCCTTAATAATGCTTGTTAACATTGACCTGCAATAAAGAACAGGACCATCTATTCTATTCTCTTCAACTAATTCTCATGTCTGTATTTTAATTATTGAATGAATAGAAATGATTATGCCAGCATATAGAGGAATTTAGGAACAGCGAACTAATAAGGGAATGTTTGAAATATTTCCTACATTGTTCACCAAACTAGAATGTACATGCTTTCAATTTTAAAGCTGAACATCTGCAATTTGATTTCATATTCATTATTTAATTTCAACTCCATTAAGAACTATGGTGACTCTACACATCATCTCTGAGGTGAAGTCATAATTGAGATTCTTATAATAATTGAAAATTAAAATGAATAGACAAATTAGAAATCGGACAGGTATGATTTTATTTATGAAAACATGAACTGACCATTACAAATTTTATGTAAAAAAACCAACAGATTACTCATCCACATTTTCTGATTAGTATTAGTCATTAAAGTTATTTAGTACTAAGTATTAGTAGGTATAGTAATGAAATGAAACCTAACAGTTTTACATAACAAACTGTTAGGGACAATATTCAAAGTTGTGTATCTGAATCTCTTTTGTGATGAATAAAATGAGTTTAACATCTCTCAGAAAAGCATGAATACTAGTCTATGGCATCGTGATTATCATTTTATATGTATGTCATTCTATCTCTATTTCACAGACAACATGGAGAGAGATGTCACATGGTACATCATTCCACAGGGCATTACTCTGCATAGCAGCACAGTCCTCTTTTCCTTGATGGTCATTGGGCTCATTTGGTGCCCAGTTGCTAAACACCAGAGGGGTGTTGTTTAGATCTACAAACTGACCTTCATGTTCTTTATCTGATGAACCAAGTAGGAAATAAACTGAACCAAGACCTGCATGCATTGCAGCCAGGACTTTATTTTCAGCTTCGTTTCTTGGCAAAACTAGCTTCCCACCAGCATCAGTGCAGAACTTCAGACCTTCATCGAACTTTGCCTTCTGTCCATTGGACACATAGTATTTCTGTCCAACTTTTTTAATAGTGTCAAAACTTGTAGCTAAAAATAAATTAGACATACAGGATTATTGCAAGGGACAGATGAAAGCATTAACACAAGTCAAGTGCATTTCATTATGTGCTTTCTTTCATTGCTTTTTAAGGGTCACCTACCCTTCTCTATTGTAGTGAGCCTGGCTTTGAGATGTTGAAGTTCAGACTGAAGGGATCTGATCAAGTAATCAGTCCCTGTGAATTTTGATCAAAGATGCAACAGTGACAGATCAGCAACATCATTCACAAACACTACAGAATGCTCTGTGTATGTTACAGATTCCACTGACTCTGCCAGTGCTGCCATGCACACCTCTTCTCTCTACCATCACATTCAATCATGTTCACTTGTATACTAATGAGGCACACCTGATTCTCATTCCCTTTCCTACTCAGGGCTCCCTATTTAATATCCCCTCCTTTGCATATCCACTTTATGAAGTATTACCTCTGTCATGTTGTGTACCAAGCCGTCCTATTATCTCCTAGCTTTTTTTTGATTACCAAACTCTGCCTGACCCTCAATCACTGCCTGAATTCTGCGTCTGGTTTCCGACCCTGGACTGGACTGACTTCGATTATAGATATGCCCATGCCAAGCAACACCTGATCATTCTGAACATTGAATACGATGACTGGTTTTTCTCCATCCTATTCCAAAACTTCATAAATTCCTCTTGCAATTGAATGTACTCTTTTTAGTCTTCATTGGCATTATGGTGCACCTGTACTAGGAATAGCAACAAGTCTCAGTCTCAGTTTGTGAACATTTGCCAAATACTGTTGCCAAGTATCATAACATTGGAACATGAGAAAACTGGATAAATGAATTAGGTGGAAGTTGGCTTGGTTTTGCACTTATGCAGTTTTCTTTTTTTCTCTTGATTCTTTCCTCCTAGAGTCCCATTGTCACATCAGTCTGCCTGTCCTCTTACAATCTATGGAGTGGCATTTAATATTTTGTGTTTGGAATGTGTCTCTCTTTACCTGGTGGACCTGGGTCTCCCTTCTGTCCTTTTGGTCCAGTAGAACCTTCTCGACCTATTTGACCTGCTGGTCCTGCTTTACCAGGAGGTCCCTGGACACTCAGTCCTGTAATTAGAGCAGACAGTCACTGATCAGAAACTTGACTATTCATTTCCACCTTCCCTTACTTAATCACTTATTCACTCACTCATTCATTTCCTCAAACCTGGTTCTCCCTTCTCTCCTTTGGGTCCAACAGCTCCATCTTTCCCATCCCTCCCATCCCTGCCAGGAACGCCGCTGTGACCAGGAGTGCCTGGAACCCCAGGAGGAGCAGGACAGTTGAGAGTTTGAAGACCTGCAGTCTCAGCTCCACAAATCAGCTGCAACTCAGACTGCAGCAGCAGCAGAGCTGGAAAAAGATGACTTAACAGTGCCATCTTGTTTTCAGTCTGAAAAACTGCAGAATAATTTGTCTTTAATCTTTAATCACACTTTTGTAAAATTCTGCAAACAATATATGTTGTTCAATGTTCCAGCAATGTTCTAACCATTCTTTCCATTCATATATTTAAGTTTGTTCTAAAATCCTAGATTCAGTATGCTCTGAAAATTGATTTAACTTCTTTTTTTATTTCAGTTATTGCTTTGCCTAATTGTTCTGAGTTTCATTATTTGGTTATCTTTGAATATATTGGGATGACAATGAACAGTTCCTAGAGCACAGCTATTAGAATTTGAATCTTATCCAGTTTCAATGAGCACTTCTGTAGTTGACTTCTCTCTTAGCCATGACAATATCTGATTTTATCCAAAAAAAAAAGCAAAAGACCAAATCATCCTTCACTGAAAGACCCTGAGCAGTGGGTGGTGTTTCTATATTTACTTATGAATTTATGTTTTTATGCCAATATATGGTGTCTTTCAAATAGAAAGTACCTGAAAATAATACCCATCAATTAGAAATAAATGCAAAGTAATCTCACTGTATTCCTTCATACCTGATTATGAAACCTCATATAAATGTAACATCTAAGATGTTGAAAATCAGTTTTAAGATTTGATGATCAAAGGTGAAATCTTTTTAAACACTATAAAAACTATACATTTGCACAAAATAAAGTCTTACCGAGGATGTGAATCATCAACAGGATGATCTGCGATTTCAGCAGACAATAACAATGCAGTTAGTCAGGTCTGTTTCCTAAAACATTCACATGGGATGTAAGTAATATTTCCTTCCTTCAGTCCTGGGAGGTTGGAGGGTGTGGTCTTCTCACTCAGTACTTCACTGACCTAAAATAAAAAAACTTTTTTTCACTATGGGGAAGTCATATTTTATATACTTGTGATAACTATATGCAAGCATAGAGTATATTCAGATAATGCACTTTTTAATATGGTATTTCACTTCTTGAAATGAGCTGCTGAAGTGCAGAAAGTTCCGGTTAAATAACTATGAATATTTCATGGTTGTGCCTGAGTAATTACAAATTTTAGTGACCTTAACACATGGCTTGAAATTAAATTGATGTGGAATGTTAGGTAAATTGTAAATTAAAATGCTTTTAAATGATGTATAACATGACAATAATTCTAATGATCCTGCTGTTATAATCGTATAAAGCATTGTTCATTATATTTCTATATGATTTTATACCCAGAGAGTCCAAACTTGATATATGTGACTGGTGGGTTTTTGGAGTGTGTGGTAGGGTCTGAAGAAGGAATAAAAATAACTGCAGTTAAACTATTGAGTTGCTGATCTGAGATTGAAAATCATGGCTAAGATGGACAGACTACCAAGACCAAGTGAAGTACCTCAAAGGCTGCTAGAAGATGTGAATGTAACCCTAAAGACAATCCCTACTGTGACCATCAATGAAACGAACAAGCTAGTATATGCCACAGCAGCTCTGATACATGAGATGCTTGACTACAAGATGAACATCATCAAGGAGCAGTATCCTCCATGGAGAAGGAGGCTGGAAGCCAAGATAAAGGCCACATGGAGAGAAATCAGGTGCATAAGGCACCTGAAATACATTTTTGTATTGTTTCAGGGGTTGGGAGTTGTTCATGTTCTATCTTTTCTGTCATTTCTACTGTCACTTACTGCAGGTTGTGTCCCGGGAATCAGCATCACCCTACACTGATCTACCAATCGCGAGGACCGGTGGGCGGGACCTTGTATTTATAAGTGCCTCTGTGAGACTTGGAAGGGAGTGTTATCGCTCCAGGGATTCCCCTGTGTTTTTGCTTCCTGAACTCGTGGTTATTGTGTGTTTCGTGTGACCTGTGGTTTGACCGTGTTTTGGATTGCCTTAGATAATGATTTTTAGATTTTAGATATGTCAGCAGAGTGTACAGTCACATGTGTTTTGTATTGTTTGCTTACTGTTGTGTCTACTGGGACTGAGAACAGGTTAGGAAGTGCATGGACCTACATTGTGCCTCACGAAGGTAGACGCTGTGTATAGACACCCCATGTAAGAGGCCGGGTACCACCCCCTGTACTCTGTTTAGACTGGTTATAGTGTAGTAAGGTACTTTTTTATTATTGTAATTATCTTTGGCACCATCCAGGTTCTCTCTCCTAGCTAGCACCTGTGTTTGTATGCACATGTTTGTCTTTATCAAGTTGGATTGTTACTGTTATTATTGGTGTCCCATTAAATACATTGGTATTACTGGTGTCCCAATAAATAAATCTTTATTCGGAATGATCTTTGTGGGTGTACTAGGTTCTTGGTTAGTGTACTAGTTGTTCACGTTCCCACCTTCTCATCTAGACCAGAGCCTACAGATGGGCACATAACAGAAGTACAACAAGCTGTCCATATCTGAGGCCTTGGAGACTGCCAAGCAAAGATTAACTGTCATGGTAGAAAAATAAATATATAATGAAAAAACAAGCAATTAATGTCTAGTTCAATTTTTTAGAGGTCCTAGTCTTGTCCTAGAAAGTCCATTAAGGGCAACAGAGAAGTAGTTGGTTAGGGTAGAGGTGTGATGGGCTACAGCAGGGGACATCAGGGGGTGTGGGGAGTAGCCATGGCAGCTGAGACAGGTAGAGGCTCAGTAACATCATGACATCCCGCAAGAGAATGTCCATTAAGTGCAATGGAGAAGTAGTTGGCTGGGGTGGAGGTGAGGTGGGCTACAGCAGGGGACATCAGGGGGTGGTGGGAGTAGCCATGGCAGCTGAGATGGGTTGAGGCTCAGTAACAGTCATGACATCAAGGGTAGGTGTACCGTGGCAGAAAGAGAGACTAGATTATTATGCATGTCCAGGTACGAGGGTGTGTAAATTAGGGAACTGTAATGTGCAAAGATGTACTCCGGCAGATCTAGCTATGGCAGCACAGCTAACAGGATAGAGCCAGAAGGAAACACAGGCACGAGGGCACCCAGAGGGTAATCTGCCTCTCTCAGTCAACAAACTTGAGTGACAAACGAGAGGTGAAGTGACAGCATCATAACATCCGAGTTTACCATAACTCTCAATGCCCACGGACCCCCAGATCTACATCTTTACTTAAGATGGGAAGTAGTTAATAAAATGCCTGACTGTACAGATAGGTTTTCAGCCTAGCCTTAAATATTGAGACTGTCTGAGTCTTGACCATTTACAGGAAGGTTATTCCATAGTGTGAGAGCTTTATAGGAAAAGGCTCTTTACCTGAGCTTCGAATGAGAGACTGGAATTCATAATAACTCCAACATCTCTAACTGTTAGAGAAGATGTGACTGGAATATCATTGAGGTTCATTGAATAATTAAAGAGTGAGGCCCTAGCTGTCTCTGGGTTTAATAGTAGCAGCTCTGTTTTGTCAGGATTAAGTGAGAGAAAGTTCCTCAACATCCAGTGTCTGGTGTCCTTTATGCATTTGTCAATAATACTAAGCTATGTCCTCTGGTTTGGCTAGGACATATAGCTGAGTATCATCAGTGTAGCAGTGGAAACTAGCACAGTTTTTACATATGTCACCTAAAGGTAGCATATATAAAGAAAAGAACAAACCAGGAGAGGCCTATTCCCCTAATCCCAACAACTTTTTTGAGTCTATCTAGTAAAATGTTGAGTTCTGTAGTGTCAAATGCTGCACTCAGATCAAGCAATATAAGCAAAGAGACATAACCCTGGTCAGAAGCCAACAACAGGTCCTTAACTACTTTAAGTAGTGCTGTCTCCGTACTATGTTTAGGGCTAAACCATGACTGAAGACTTCATGTATCTAGTTCTGATTCTGATATGAGTTTAGCTGCTGCGCTACAGTTTTTTTCTAGGATCTTGGAAATAAATGGATGGTTTGAGATCAGCCTGTAGTTTGACAGCTGACATGGGTCTAGATTAGAATTTTTGAAAAGTTGTCTGATTACCGCTAATTTGAATGATTTAGGGACTTAACCAAGGTTCAAGGAGGAGTTTATTAAATTTAGTTAATGTTCAATTACTTCAGGTAGGATTTCCTTAAGAAAGTGTGTGGGCAGTGAATCTAGTAAGCAAGTGGAGGATTTTGAGAGTGACATCAAAGACATAAGTTCTGGCTCTTGTATAGGTGTAAAGGATTCTAGAGTCTTTTTTTGGCCTGATTGTTATGATGTCATTTTAATACTCTTAATGTTATCTCTAGTGTGTTTAATTTTCTCATTAAAAAAACGCATGAACTCATTACTGTGATGTATACGTGATGTAATCTGAGCACTGGTGTCAGTTTTATTCCTAGTTAGATGTGCAATTATACTAAATAGGAATCTAGGATTATTGTTGTTATTTTCTATTAGGGTCAAGAGATAAGTTGTTTGAGCGGTAATTAGTGCTATTGTATACTTGAGAGGGCTCTTCTTCCATAAAAGATGGAAGACAATAAGCTTAGTGTGGTGCCATTTACGTTCTATTTTTCAAGTGTTTTGTTTTAAATTGTGAATGTGATCATTATACCAAAGTACTATTTTTTTGTCACTAATTTTTTATTCTTATGTGGAGCAATATTATTGAGTGTGTAGTGAAATACTTATTCTAAGCATTCAGTTATTTGATCAAGTTCCGTGGGGTTTGAGGGTATCTTAGTGGCAAATGATCAGTCTGAGAGATTCACAATAAATCTATTTTTTTGACGTGCTGACGTGCTTGTGCATCTGGTATGACAGTGAGGCAAGGCTATAATATTGTGGCTCATACTTAGTTCAAATGAAATTAGGGAATGGTCTGAGATTGCATCTGACTGTAGTAGTATAACTAAGTTCTCTATGTCTACACAGTCTGTCAGTACTAAGTCAAGCGTATGTCCACCATAGTGTGTGTGTGTTCTCTTATACATTGGGTAAAACCAATTGATTCTAATATAGAACTAAATACCAATCCCTGAGGGTCTTGGACACTATTAAAAATGAATATTGAAATCACCAGCAATAATGGCTCCTTCTACTACAGTGACTAGATTAGTGTGGAAATCTGCAAATTCCTTAGTAAATTTTGAGTAGGGTCATGGTTGCCTGTAGACGCCAATTAGTGGAAGAGGCTGGGTGGGCATCTTATTGCTGGCTACATAATTTATGCTAGTAAAAATAATTTCAAAGCACTCAAACTCATAACCAGCTTTCTGGTTTATACGTAATGTGTCAGTATAAATAACTGCAATTCTGCCTCTATGGCCAGTTAGATGAGGACGGTATAGATATCTGTAGCCAAAAGAACACACTTTGTTTAAAGCTATGTACTCATTTGGCTTGATCCAGGTTTCTGTTAGACAAATTTCATTTGATTTCATTTATCATGAGCACTTTAGATGTTACGAATTTAGTAAGCCCAGCTTTAGATAAACTATACAGGCAGTGTTCTGTGAATCAGTTACTTTAATCCTAATTATATTATTAAGACATGTTTTTCTTTGTTTTCTGTATTTCTGCTTAGCTTGTGGAACAGACACAGTATCAGTATGATGAAACTCAGGTGATGTCATAGTGAACAGCAGTCGGTTGGTTTAGCCTCTTTGCCTGCTGCCTGTCCAGCACTCTGGATTGTCATAAATTAACTAGGTCTGTCATAAGACAATGGCTTATGTTACAGGAAAGGAGAGCAGGATACCATCCCACCCTAAAAGGTCAGGCTTGTCCTTGAATGTGTTCCAGTTATCTATAAACCCAGCATTGTTTTGTGAGCACCACTTGGACATCCAGCAGTTCAGCGAAGATAACCGGCATTATATCGCCACGCTGCATTGCGATGGCAATAGAGCATACTACAGCACCAGACATTGCCTTCGCTATTGCCTAATTGATACACCTCTTCGATATTATTTTTTAGTAATCTCTGATTAACGAAGGCATATATCGTTAGCACTTACGTGAATAAATATCTTAGAGAACCTATGCTTGCCTAAAACCTTAAAATGCCTCTGAGACAATCCAGCATATAACAGTGAGATGCAAGATGCTAGGAGGCAAGGCATACATGGAACACCATAGGCAAGTGGCTGGTATAGTGTACAGAAACAGCTGTACTGAGTATGGGCTGGAAGTTCCAAGGTCTATATATACCCACAAAGGTGGTGGAAAATGACCATGCTAAGATCCTGTGGGACTTCGAGATACAGACAGACAAGACGGTAATGATTGGCCAAAGGACATGGTAATGGTGGACAAACAGCAGAAGAGGGCGGTAGTCATAGATCTGGCAATCCCAAGTGATAGCAACATCAAGAAACAAGACACTTTACCAAGAAATACCAAGGGCTGAAGGAAGAGATAGAAAAGATGTGTGGGGTGAGGGCAACAGTGGCAACAGTGGGATGTGACCACCAAAATGGAAGAATGGCTCCAACAGATCCCAGGAACAACATCCAAGATCTCGGTCCAGAAGAGTGCAGACCTGGGAACAGCTAAGATACTATGCAGGGCCTTCAAGCTCCCGATTTTTATGAGCTCTTGGATTACTTATAAAAATATCGCAATATTAGCCTGGTATTATCATCCATGCCCAATTTACAGTATTAGGCTTCAATTAGGCGGCGCGTATATATCCTTTATTACGGTAAGGCACGGTG
The DNA here is from genome assembly GCF_041902795.1 of Electrophorus electricus. Classification (NCBI taxonomy): domain Eukaryota; kingdom Metazoa; phylum Chordata; class Actinopteri; order Gymnotiformes; family Gymnotidae; genus Electrophorus; species Electrophorus electricus. Next base: position 11,852,230 of record NC_137516.1, read on the forward strand.
AAAACAAAAACTGTTGCAACGCAATCGTGTCAGGAGGTTGTCAATGGCTTGGTAATCTTCGGATCCAGTACAAGCTTAGAAGCAAGCTAAAAAGCGTAAGTTTGATGAAAAGGCAAAGTTTGATTCTCCCATCCTTATTTTTAAAATTCGAAGACACAAAAACGTATGCATTGGGTTGTTTCAGGCGTTTCTGCGGGCATATTTACAAAGCAAATTACTGGAACACCACGACAGACATATATAGTATAACCTAGTTAACCAAATATCGTCTGTTCGTGAAATCAGTTGGTAAGATTTTGGAATGTTGAAAGTGTATTGCACTGTTTAGAGTTTTCTTTCTTTCTTCCCTTTTTCTTTCGTACTATCGATCTGGTTGTTTTATCTGATGCAATAACCAGACACTATGAGGGTAAGGAATCACACCTGTTGGCAGAAACGTACTGAAACATTTCTGATGCTGATTTACAAATAATTAAGCCAGGCACAGTGTCAAGGTACAAAGATCTCCACCCCACTTTCATTTTGCTGTTCTTTATCAAAGGGCTTTGTGTAATCACGACACACCCAGTCCTTTTAGTGTCTTGATTAGTCTTGACTATTTCTCCCTCATGCAGGAGCCCATCTTCAGCCTTTCCTCCAGACCTTCTCACCTCCATTACAGCCTCTTTCCTGGGCAACTCTGACTGCGTCTGTTGCCTCCTGCCTGACTATGCAGCCCTCTACCCTATCCTCCACGGCCATGTCCTCTCCTTTTCTCTCCGCAACCTCCACCCTGCTGCACCCGTCCTCTCTGCTCAGCACTGAAAATACCCAGCTGAAGCAGAACCATCTCCTTTTCCCCACCCTCTCCTCCACTGTCTGCTCTCCCCACTCCCTTGGCCCTGTGCTCCGAAGCACTCCGTCCCTTGCTGGTGGACTTTCTTCTGCCTTTGTTCCTGGTTCTTCAGAAGAGCAAACAAGTGTGGCACATAAAAAGGCAAACACTGATCCAGTCATTCGAAGCTGTGCTGAAGACATCCCATCCACATATAGTGCAGAGCTAGATCAGGTATGTGGATGTGCCCTCTCTCCTCACAGGACTAGGAAATGTCTTATTTCAAATATGTTTTCCACAAATCCAGGTGGTGTTTACTTGTGGCTTATCTAAAAAAATCTACAGTGACATGACCCATGGTAAAGTTATGCCTTCAGTTAATTTTACTACATTTGCATTTGTATTTTTTGGTAAATGTTCTGCAAATTTGTATAAATCAAAAGGATATGGAACATGAGGACCTCAAGGAGCAGGGGCTGCCCTCAGAGATGCCTGTCGTGGAACATAAACTGGCTGAGGAAGAATGGAGGCAGAAAGTGGATCTCAAGGAAGAGTATGGGTTGTTTGAAACAAGCTCAGCTGAACAAGCAGAAGTATTAAAAGCTAAAAAGGTAAAAAAAAAAAGAGTTGTTTTGAAGTCATCTGGTTAAAATGCAGACACGTCAAAGTTTATGTTCAGAAAGTAAAAGTGCTACTATGATTTTTGTATGCTACAATGATCTGTTATTTTGTATGTCCTGTTTAGCTAGTTCAGGCAGTTGGAACAAAATCCTGGGGTGGATTTTAATATTCTGAACCTGATCTATTCACCTCTGGAGTAATGTAGATCTCTTGTCTATCATTACTAATTACATGTTTGGAGGAAGAAGCCTGCCAAATTCTTTTTGATCTACATGCATTATATTATTTAGCAATTAGGTAGTGTGATACTTTGCATTAGTGAAGTAAGGCTTTGGCTGTTTATACTTCAAACCCCTCAAGTCTCACGCATTGCCTATGAGACTCATGCATTTGGGACAGATCTCATGCTTTATGCCCAACCGATCAAATCTTGCGTCACAAAAAGCTCTGCTGTTTATCACTGACAATAGCTCATATAATTGAGTTGAGTTCATTGCTTTGATTTTTTACAATAATACAAGCTGAAATCTAAATGTCTGACCCCCTGACCCACAATTTAGATCAGCGAATGAGATACACTGATGGTTAGATTAGCACCTCCCTCCTTGCACTCCCCCATCCCAAAATCCTATCCATTGGAAATTTCTGATCTTGAGGGGTATGCTACTTAATCAGTACATGATATACATGATTCAAGTTCCAATGTTAGATCAGCTCATTATGCTGCTGGGGAATGCATTTAACATGTACTATGTCCTATGTCATAATGAGTATTTTTCAGTCACCCAAAATGAATGAAAAAAGCATTAATCTTTTTAAAGAGTGGCAAACAGCCTATGAGTGTGACATTTCCTCTGATCTGGTTTTGATTTGATTGAGTTGATTTTATTAGACCATTTCATATTTTACACAAACAATATCCACACTGACATATCATGCAGTGCCTATAATAAAAACAGAAGCAGTCTGGGATAACACAGAAAAGTCCAAAGACTTATTTCCATTGTGGTCGCTCATACCAAATCCCATATTAGGCAGCAGATGAAAATCTAGAAAATGTGGCATAATAAATAAATTACCACAATACAATTGTACCTAAAACATGCATAATGTGTTCATCTAATTATTATCCATACCCTGCACTTTTATCTGTTTCCTAACAGTGTATTTAAAACCTTGCATACTATTAATCATTTTAAAACACTTTAGCAACCAATTCCACAGTGTCGCAGCTACATATATAAAGGAGTCCCTACCCACTCTACTTTTAAAAGTAGGTGGAACCAAATCTGTGGTTCTTCTTCTAGTAAAATAACTACCTTCTTGCACCTGCACAAAATAATTGTTCAGATACTGTGGAACAACCCCTTGCAAAATTTTACATACCTTACATAACTGTTAAAACAACTCTGTCCTGCATTTTTAGCCAAAACACAATTTTATAATGAAACAATTCCAAATGTGTTCTCATTGGGAGATTTAAAATAACCTTAACCAATCTATTCTGAGAGATTTGAAATTTGTTTTTAATGTACTTTGGAATACCATCATACCATGAACAAAACCCTGTCTGCCTACCCTTACCTGACATATAATTATCTAACCTACATCCTAATTAATTAACCGTATTCTTAGCTTCCACCATATCTCCAACTACCACAATAACACCCAATGAATCTTTTAACTTTCTTTGTTGCAAACAAAATTGTTTAAATTTTCCCTAAATGAAGTGATAATCTATTCTCAGACACCCACCTACAGATGCTTAGAAGCTCTTCACTTAATGTGCGTTCTACAACACTCTTCTCTTTATGAGAAAATAGAAATGCAGATTCATCTGCATACAAAAGTAACTTTAAGGAACATGCACATTTTAAATAATCAAATCTTTAATATATAAAAGAAAAGATACAATACGTCCTTGGGGAACTCCACAATTAATAGTTCTAGGCAAGGATAATGTGCTTTCATCAACCTGTTGTTTTCTTTCTGCAAGGTAAGAAGGAACTCACTTAACTAGCAAATCACTAAAACCCATAGCTTTTAACTTGAGTAATAAAATATCATGTCAGCAGTATCAAAAACATTCTGCAGATCTAGCATTATCATACCACACAAATTCCATTTTATCTACCTCTCTCCTAGTAAAATAAGTTAAATAAATTAAGCATGTATCAGTAGTGAGTTTTCATAAAACCAGATTGAAATTCATAAATAATATTTTGACCAACTAAATAAAAATCTGTTTTAAAAAGTTTTAAAAAACTTTTTAAATTATCTTGGATAAAATATTCAAAATAGATACAGGCCTATAATTGTTTTCTTTTAATTTAATAAACTGCATTTTTTTGTACAGAGGAATCACACTAGCAACTTTAAACTGTGTAGGAAAATTCTAGGGGAAATGACCTCTTCTAAAAATCTAGCTGGTATCTATACCTGTAGCTTTGAGCAATTTATGTCCATAAGCCTTTCTAACACAACTTTCTCAGTCACATACTTAAAAGAAAAACTATCTACCTCAAACCCTTGTTGCTTATAATTGTTCAAAAAAATATCTCTCCATAATTCCTATCCTACTGGGTAACTTATCATCCAATCTCCTAGCAGCTTTTGTAAAGGTTTTATGAAACCTCTCTGCCACCTTTTTTTTTTTTAATTTAAAAATTTGATATTTAATGTTTTCCCATGTTTAACTTTGTCCTTCTCTTGTCTTTCATCAGTATGAATTGTTAAGTATGGTGGCCTGCTCTTTGTTGACTAAAGAGCCTTCTCCTGGAAAGAAAGATTGGGACAACAAGAAAAGTCAGTGGAGCAAGATGAAGACGTTGGCTGCGGATATAACTAACATTGATCCAGAGTTTATCCTCAAGGTGTGTTTGGGGGTGTGGGGGGAAGGGGGGCACAGTCTTGCAGTTTTTAATTTTCTCTGCTATAACACAGTCTGTATGAGTGAAAGGGGCTCTGTGAGTGTGCTCCTGTTGAGAATTTTACTCTTTCGTTCTGTCTCATGTTTCATGTTCTACAGCTCTCCGCATTTAGTTGCTTGCACATTGTGCAGATCCAACTGAAGTTTGTATCTGAGGTCTTTTTTTCTTTTTTTCTTTTTTTTCTTGTACAGTGATTTTATTCTTTGTCATTTTTATATCCTCCACCAGGTGGCTCTCTATACCAGGAAGGATCTGAACATTTGCACACAAGCAAACTTCCTGCTTGCCCTGGCAGCACACCTGCGCACTTCTAAGCCCCACCTGCGGAGGTACTTCTGCACAATAGTGCAGCTTCCATCTGATTGGCTGGAAGTGTCAAGGCTCTATAGCACGGTATGTTGAGGGAAGTTTTTGGTTGAGCAATTCCATTCCTAAACACTGTCAACTGTCATCACCACCTATTACATATCTTTGAGCCATTGTCTCAGACTGTGATGTGAAAGTTTGTATAGGTTTTTGTTTACACATAAGGACAATTTTTATTTCATACCTATATTTTCAGTAAACATCAATGGCCCACACCCCTAAATGAGCCTGTCTTTGAATAAAAAGTTGATATGCTTTACGTCAAGTTGATGTCTTCACATAAAACAACTCAGACAATATTTCAGTTTCTGTTTCCAGCATCAGAATTTCTATAAATCTTTTCTTTTTGTGTTTTGTCTATGTCCATAGCATTCTCACAAAATACTGTAATTAAAATGCATATTTTTTATTTTCAGTGTTTCAGCCCGTCTCTACCCACCTGTCTGAAAAAAGCCCTTGTGGACAAATTCAAGCAGTTCAGCGAGTATCAACTAGCAAAATACACTACACACAAACACCAAGGCAAATATAGCCAGAAAAAAGGCAAAACCCTGGTATGGTACACTGATTGTCTCAGAACCTTATAGTGGTATAGTCAGAGACAACTAAAAGTGCAATTAGCACAGTGTTACTAGATAAACAATGTGCAAAACTGGACAATACACTTGCTGAAAATTAGCATCTGAAAACTCCTGTGTAGATCTGTGCTAATATGGCTGCCCATTCTTTAAATAATACTCAAAATGACCTACTCTTTCAAAGAGAATTCTTATCATATGTGTTTATCTGTGTGGGGTGGAGGGGTACACAGATTGCAATATAGAATTTTCTCTGCTCTAGCACACCTGATGCAGCTTATGAAGCACTGAGCTCTGTAGTGGTGTCCCTTAAAGGTTATAACAAATGTTATTTGCGTGTATATTTCAGTTCTTCTCATGTGAATATAAACACTATTGAAATTTTAACTAAAGTGTGGTCTTTGACTGGTTTTTTTTTTTTTAATTTTTATATCTGATGTGAACTTCTCCCCTGCTCTGGACAGGATGCTTCACCTGAACAGTGGAAAAGGTGGTCTAACCTTCTTAGAGTAAATGTTTCAACCCTTCAGAAATATGTGAGTATTCCCTCCCACCCGAGCTACTTCTTATTTTCACAGTTGATCACAAATTCAGAGATAACACTTTTTTTGCTTGCTGCTTTGAGTATCAGATATGACTGACTGATCACTGATGGTGTGTCTGTGCGTGGGTTTTTGTGTGTGGTATGTGTATGTTGCGGTTCAGCTTTTGAAAGGCCAGTGTCCTGCAGTGGCTAAGAAACGGAGGGAGCTCAATGTAAAGAATCTAATACAGCGTTTACATATCAAAGAGCCTGCTGAGTTTGTCATGAGTGTCTTGGGGAAGAGGTATGGCCTACAATCCCATAATCCTGTGCTCTTATAACTTCTTATGTGGACACCAGTAAAGCTCTTCTGTGTGTAACCATGTGTTTGCATATATTAGTGTTGTTCTGGAGCTGATTAACATGTGTTGTCTTTGTGTGTTTCTCTTTGTGTGTGTCTTTCTGTGTGCAGGTACCCAGCTGATCCGAAGACCTTTGCACGCAGTGGTCTGAGTGGGGTGTGGCAAAGTGAGAGAGCAGGCCAGCGCATGAAGCTCAGGCAGCCAGACACATGGAAGACCAGACTGAGTCAGGAGGGAAACACAGCTGCCACATGGGAAAAGCTCATAGGTCTGAATAATGCAGACCTCAGTATTTCTTAGGCCCATCCAAGCACATTCCAAAAAGCCACATTTCTGTAAAATGATCCAGACCATCATGACTTAATCCAGACCCAGACCAATGACTTAATGAAGCCATGTCTATCTGAGCAGAAAACATAAATATATATGTATCTCCAGGACTGGGACTAAGACCTAGTGGCATATAATTTTTCTCTCACTTGGTCTGACACACACACACACACTGTCCTCCTTGAGTAACCTTGAACTGCTAAATATGCAACATTAGGATATCTAGGGACTAAGTTAATATGCAGCATTGAGTTGCTGAGCTGTGCTTTGTGCTTTTGCTGTTTTATTGTAGACAGTAACTCTTTGCCCTTCACGGCCATGCTGAGGAACCTGAGGAACATGATCACCCAGGGCATCAGTGCCAAGCACCATGAGAGAATTCTGAAAATACTCTCATCAAAGGTAACCTCACCACCTCATTACTCAATTTAGTTCACTTTACTCTCTCTGTCTTGCTCTCTGCTCTTTGTCTTTCTGTTATCTCTTTATAGTCGAACTGGCATTAAGCAAATGTGTTGTGAAAATGTGACCGTTCACCCACTCACCTACTTGCCCAAATGCACATATAAAGGTTTGCATTATTCTTACAGTCTGTGGTGTATTATTCTTACAGTTTACTGTGTTTTATTCATACAGTCTGATGTGATCCAGAGTAGGCTGCTCCCTTTCCGGTTCCTATTAGCCTATAAAGTGATCATGGATCTCAGCATGTCTCGTAAGCTAAATTACTGTGTGCTTTTGAACTACTTAAGCAATGCACAGATGGAATATACAAAGTAGGCAATAATTGTTTTAAATATGCACCTTACCTGATGTGTTACACTGGCATATCCAGTCGGTGGTGCTGTGAAACCATCAGACAGTTCTGCGGAAATCCTGCGGAGGATTCTGATGCAATTTCCACAAGGTGGGTGTTTCCCAGGCGATGGCTGGGCATCAGCCAGCCATAGGAGGCTGCGTGCCACAAGGACAGTACCGTTTGTTCACCACCTGCTGAGAGTTCAACATAGACGCCTACAGAAAACAAGGTGAGTCTAATACACTGCAATGGAAGTTTTGTTCCTACACTTCCCCTTGAAGGATTAACTTCCAAAAAAAACCCCAAACATTTTTAGTATTCATAAGTAGCAACACATTAAAGCACAGTTGGAGATGGAGCACTTAGCGATTGGCCAGAGCAGAGCCCTTGGTTAACTGAATCTGTGTGAGAGAACCTGGGAATGGGAAAAGAACAAAAAGCATGCAAAGTGGAAAGAGGAGGCTTGGAAGAGTTTGAGGCTATGCTTTTGAACAAATACTATGGGCTCTGATAAATAGCATCAAACATTTTGTGGATTGCCTGGGACCTTTGCACAGAAGTGGAGGTTAATACCGCTTGGTTCCTCAGCCAGAGAATGTACACTCAAGACCTCCTGGATCACTACCGGCAGGCCCTGGATAAGGCAGTGCAGATCTCCTGCAGGTACAACGTTCCCCTTATCCCTGGCCGCACCCTGATCTTTTGTGAAGTGGACTTCATGGAGAGTGATTGGGAAGGAGCAAAGGGGCTATATTTGCCTCCGGACTCTTCAGAGAGCATGGAAAAGTCCAAGCAACGACCTTCGGTGAGACTAGAAAGTTTGGTTGTTGTTTTTTTTTTTTTTTTTAAATTATTTTATTTATTATTTTTTACAGCTATAGCATTTGCTCTGCATTTCAGTATCTGTAGTTTTGCTAATAAGTTTGAAATTGGTTTTGTAGGGTTCTTAACCTGCCATCTGGCAACCATGTCTTTCTTGCTCTAGGAGAAGGAGGTTGCTTTCCTGTTGACCGTGATGCTTAGCTACTGCTGTGAGCACTCTCAGGTGTTTTTGATGTGCTACAGTGGCGTCCAGGAGATCCAGCTCAAGCCTGATGACTTTCTGGGCAGCGTGAGGCATGCGCTGAAGCAGACCTTGGTGAGTCTCCTCTTACTGGTACTTTGCTGGACTTTACTACATTGCAACTATTGAGAAAAGTTAGCACACCTTGCAGGCGACCTGTATCTGATATCTTTAAATGTCTCCTAGTTCAATCCCATATTCAGTAAAACGGCTTCATTTTTATGTAATTATAATTAAAGTTCCTTGCATTAATATAGAACAATGTAAATTGCAGAAATTGCTGTGTTCAGATTTTTACAGCAATGTTTGTTTCACCAAGGTCATTTTGAATAATGAATTATTTTCTTCTGTTACGATGATTTTATTTTTAGGAACCTCACGATGACTCTAAGTGGATATCTTATAGTAACTTTTTCTCCCAGCAGACTGAACAGAAAACCAAGGTCTGATCCTTTAATGTCCATATTCATATGTTTGTTTCCTTTGAAAACAAAGCTGAAACATGAATACATTAATTTATTTTCTGTTGAGTCAAATGTTCTGCTTCATAGGTGGATAGCATAATCACACTGAATGAATATAATATGGATTCAAGCCTTGAAAATAACATGAATAGGTACCAGAAGACCTCCAACAATGATGTTGTCATGGTTAACTTGCTCATGAAAGTTCAGTAAGTTTTGCTGCCATTTTTTTGTCTCTTGACTTTTGAAACTGCCTTGAGCTGCCTTTGGCACCAAAATGAATAGGAATGTTTTCCAGCACGAAGTGCAGACTATTTATAGAATTACTGATTACCTGCAAATAATGTTTAGGATCCAAAGCATCACCATATTAAAGAAATGTAACTGATTGCTTGCTATTACATTGTGTGATTTAAAAAAAAAATTTTTTTTAAACTTTATCTTAAAATAAAGACAAATGAAAATTGCATCAGGATTATTTTTACTTAACATATATGAAGTCATATAAAAAAATACAATATCCAGGAAAGACAATCTCATGTTCATGATAAACAAAGCTATTAGTGATGAAACGGTTTCATGTGTGTGAAAGACATGACGGAAAGGGATGAATCCTGCCAGAGAGAGGACGCCACGCAGGCTGTATTCAGTGGTGATAAGGGTTCACCATGACAAGTGATGGAACTGTTCACTCGATTAGAACCATTTAGAAGGGAAAAAAAACAAGTAATGATAAAGGATGTAGTCATCCTGCTAAATTGTATTGTAATGTACCAATAATGTAATTGCTGTCTTTTTTTCAGTAACTGTAACAGAATACAATTACTGTTTTTGTAACCTGATTATATAATCATTGATGGGTGTGTGTGTGTGTGTGGGGGGGGTGTTTATTAGATCTAAATGCTGAGTGCTGATTGTGTCAATAATTAATAATAATAATAATAATAATAATTATTATTATTATTATTATTATATTGCCATTATAGAAATTCAGTGTATGTCATTTCCTTGCTTCAGTTGTTTAAAAGCAAACTAAATGTTTTCCTATCATTGCAACTATGCAAGCTAAGTGGTGTAATGCTTGAGCCAGTCTTTCATTATTAGGCCCGTGTGCTACTGGCATCTGCAACTAACAAAGCAGAAACATACATGCATGTTTGTCACATTCATTAGTCAAACATGTTCTTCACTTTAATGCTTCCAAAAGTGCCAGATTATCTTCTAATAAGCTCTTAATAAAATCTATTTGATGAATAGTATATATCTTTATTAAAAACCATTTAAAAAAGCAATATTTTTCCTTCCAGGAGTGGCAACTTTAGCATTGAGGACCAGAACCCAAACATTTTGTGCCTGTACGGCTTTAGTGAGCAGATCCTGAAGTAAGTTTATATTTAATTCTTCTAGGTCTCTTGGGGTGGGGGTGGCTGTTTGGTCTCTGTTGCTCCAGTTTATTTACAGAACTGCTTCATGCTTGCAGGTTTGTTTCAGAGAGAGGTTCCTCCAGGCTCTTGGATCATGTGGAGTGCATTGACAAGGTGCACAACATCTCTCTGCCTGTGGTTGGTGATGCTAAGTCTGAGGCTGAAGGAGTCACCAGTGTTGTGCCACTTCCTACCACTCCGAAGTTCAGGTACCACCATATCAGAGTAACACTGCAAACTCAAAGTTCATTTGAGTGCAGAACTGCAAAATGACATATGTTGCAGGCAATAAATAAGCTTAATTTGTATAATGCATATTAAAATAAGGTGCATCACAGAGATGGTATAAAATAATTTATTTAATAATTTATAATATCTAAGATATACATACATATTTTATATAAAATAAAAGAAAAACAAAAAATGAAATGCATTAGCATAAAATAAAACATGATGTATAAAATTAGGTTAATTAATAGATAATTTAAACGGTGTATATTCTCTTCATAAAACACCTAAGTCAACAAGAGCCCTCAGGTCACTAGGAAGGGAATTCCAGGGCTTAAGGCTATTATAAGAAAAGACTGCATCATGTCTTTTCTCAGGTAGAGGATGTGACTAGCATGTTACTGGTGGTAGGTCTCACGGCTCTTGCAGGAAAATGCCTAATAAACAGTTCAATCTGGTACTGTGTGGAGAGTCCATAGGTCATTCAGAGTATCTGCAGTTAGCCAGTGCAGCACTCTGAGGACAGGGGAAATTCTTCTGCCTCACTACAGCATTTCGCATGCTCTGCATGGATGGATGTAATGTATGGAGTTCAAAGAGAGCCATACCATAGTCCAAACAATTTGACACGAACACATGTATATGCTTTTCAGTTTCAGCTGTTGAGAGAATGTCACAGACCTTGCATATATTTCTCATGTGACAGAATGCATTTTTTCAAATGTTGCTTATATGTTTCTTAAAGTTAAGGTCGCTGTTGAAAGTAACCCAGGTTTAGCAAGGAATAGCAAGGAATTTGGTCTTGTCTTTGATTAGCTGCAGAAAATTGTGAAATATCCAAGACAATTTCAAATGACAATCAAACCAGGAGCTGATAGACCTTCGACAGTCTGTAGCTATTGACGTGCAGCTATGTACCATTGCACACTGATGGGAAGAAATGTTGCATATATTAATGATTCTGTTTAACAGGAGCATTGATAGATTTAAAAATAGATTTAGAACTGATGAGTTCCATCATACCCATCCAAAGATCTGGAACTTTTTCTGGCTACTTATTTTCTTGTCCTCAGGTGGCGAGGGGTACATGTTTTCATCTCATCAGCATTTCGGGACATGCATTCTGAGAGAGATGTGCTGGTGCGTAGTGTGTTTCCAGAGCTGCGTCAACGTGCAGCACCATACTGCCTCTACCTGCAGGAGGTGGAATTGCGTCAGGGTGTCACTGAAGAGGATTTGGGCCGAGCTGCGGAACTATGTCTTTCTGAGGTCTGCCGCAGCCAACTGCTGCTTGGAATTCTGGGAGAGAAATATGGGCTGATGCCACCGCAGCCCTCACTGCCTAACCTGCCCCAGTACTGTTGGGTAGGGCCACTTGAACTTACCCCTTATGGTTTTGATTTTTGCACATGATGGGTGGTCTATAATTGCAGTGTGGCCATGACATACTTTTCATGCCAACTCCACCAGCTGGACTCTGCACCCTCTGGGCTGTCCATCACTGAGATGGAGATTCGACAGTTTCAGTACCTGTATCCTGATTCTGCTAAAAACCGCATGTTATTCTATTTCAGATCACCCCACCTGGTCAGGTATATATGCAATCACAATAATCATTTACATTTACAGCATTTCGCCGTATCTTATTAGAGCATCTTATCCAGACAGACTTACATTTTTAGCAGTATGAGTGCTCCCTGGAAATCAAACCCATGACCTGAGTGTTGTTAGCACCCCTTGGCTTTGCCTGCTCCACCAGCAAAGCTACAGGAACAAATGTTTTTAAAAAAAAAAAAAAAAAAAAAAAAAAAAAAAAGGAACAACTTGCCAGTGAACTTTGACTTTGCAGTCATGGGGACACAAGGGGTTTTATGATGCCTGTCTGTTATTAGAGCAACAACCCTGCTAATCTTTAGCTGTAATTTGTTAGATACATTATACTCTTTTTCCATATTGTGACTAACCTTTTGAAGGCACTTGACAGCAGAGTAACATATATAGCTTGTATATATCTCTTGTAACTTGGGTGATATGCTGCATGTTGCTGGGTTCAGCTTGGTACCTGTGGCATGGAGAGCAGATTTTGCAGTTGATTCTAAGGAAACTGCAGCCAAAATGGACAACCTGAAAAAATTGATCCGGAACAATGGATATAGAGTTCTGGAAAAGTAAGTACATGTACCTTGAATGTCTGGGTGTGTGTGCAGTTTTGGACCATGTGGGGGTTTGCTTTTCAGAGCATGTGTGTTGTTATGGAGCATGTGTGTGATTGCTATTCTGGAGCATGTGGGTGAGTGTGCTGTTCAGTAGAATACAAGTATGTAATACCTCACTATGCCTTTGTGTGCATTCTCTGTAGTTATCCATGTGAGTGGGGTGGGCTCGTGGATAGACGTCCCTGTGTGAAAGGCCTGGAAGAGTTTGGGAAGGCTGTGATTGATGATCTCTGGGCAACTATACAGAAGTTCTTTGTGGAGGTCAGGCCTGAAATTTAAACTGATTTATTGCCACAATTGTATGTATACTGTTTTATTTTGAGCTCCTTGATCTTGTTTTCTTAAGCTCTTCAGTAATGGCTTTATTCATTCATCTGTTAATTTGTTTATTAGTTAATTAATTCCTTCATTCTTTGAACTCTTCCTCTCTTTGATTGGTTGCTTGTGCACAGGAAGCAGATGAACCAGATTTGATGTCGGAAATAAAAGAACAGGAAGTATATCAGCATGCCCAGCAACAGTGCTTCCATGGCAGAGGAAAGTTGGTTTCCATGGCAATAGAAAAAGTCCAAGAGTGTCAGCAAAAAGGAGGGATTCTACTGGTGGAGGGGCTTCCCGGAGAGGGCAAAAGTGTATTCATGGTACCGGGTTTTATACAAAAATACCTGCACACACAAAACAGGTACAAATAGTGCAAAAATACTGATTTAATTATATCATGTTCACGTTATGTTCAATTTCTTTCTCTGTAATCTTCAGGCTGCCTTGGCTCATGCTCTCAGGACTCCAGAAAAGTTGAAGAGAGCACCTTTTTGTGATGTCATATTCTATTCCACAGCTGCTAGCAAATCCGCTGGCATGCCCAAGCACCTCCTACGCTGCCTGGTGCAATGGTTGAAGAAGAGAAAAGAAGAGGAGGAAGAATTGGCTTCCAGCATATCTTACAAGTGAGAAAAGAATATGTGTGTAGTTAAAATAATTAACTAATATATTCTAAACAGATTTGAGTGGGATGTTTTTGCATGTGATCTAATCTGGGAACACAATAATTATTGTTTAATGGAAAAGCAACCTAAACATAAGAATATATCCTGTTGGATCTGTTATTGCTATAGATCCCTGTTGTCAGAGTTCTTTGAAAGCCTGGCTGAGCTTGGAAAAGGACATTCACTGGCCCTGTTTGTTGATGGGGCAGACCTTATACATGATGATGGAGGAAAAGGGGCTTATGAATGGATACCAGAGTGCCTTCCCAAGGTCACGCCACACACACACACACACACACACACACACACACACACACACACACACACACACACACACACACACACACACACACACATGGCAGTATTTGAACAGATATAAACAGTACTAAAGCTTAGTACTAGATATGTAAATATAAGTGTAATATTAAACACATATCGCTATACCGGTGACTTTATCCTCTGAATAGGGTGTCTGCTTGGTCCTAAGTGTCACCACAGATTCCGTCCTCTGGAATACCCTAAGTAAGAAGAAAGGTTCTATCTTGTTTCCACTGGGACATCTATCATTAACAGAGAGGAAGGAAATTGTTCAGAAAGAGCTTGGTGTGTATGGGGAAAAACTGAGCGATTTTGCATTTAACAGTCAGGTCTGTCCCCTGTTCATATGTTCCCATTCAAAAGAATATCAGACTATAGTAGTAGTGCCAAGTGCAGTGAATATTGCTGTTTTTACTTGTAGCTTCAGACACTGTTAATGAAGAAGGGAGCTGAGAGTCCACTCTACCTCCATTTAGCATGTGAAGAGCTGAGAAACTACACCTCATTTGAAAAGGTTAGACCTCTAGTGGTGGTGGAAGAGATGATTAGCAATGATGAAGGTCTGACTGTGTTCCATATGAGAGATGTTGCATAGAATTGAAATGGTAGTAATGCATGTGGCAGACTTTTCCAACCTCATCCCCCCCTTGAAGTCCACAGTTTCCTCTGTCCCAGCTCCCAGAAGACTTGTTCCAGGTATTTGGTGTTTTTGTGGCTTGGATCATGTGTGTTGGGAGCTGGAATGGAGCAAAAACATGGACTATTTGAAAGACTAGTAGGACTAGCTGGTTGGAAAGATAAGAAGCAGAATTGCATCTCTTCTTCTGAATGGTGATGTGTTTTGCAGATGAAGGACAGGCTGCAGGCTCTTCCTCACTCACTGTGTGAGCTGGTGCAACACAGCCTGTGTATGCTGCAGGCTCAATATGGGGGAGGAGGGTTGGAATGGGCCCTGGCTGCTTTAGCTGTCAGCTCCACTGGTATGACAACCCTACAAACCACCAAAAGACATGGCAGAAAGCACTTAACCTTAGGTCATTTCAGTCTTTGGTCATCTCCCAAGCTGATGTTTTTTTCCTTCCTTTGTTCACACACTCTTGAATTTAAATTGTATCAGTGACATTGTCAGTAAATATTTGTGTTGCGTCTCGCAGCTCTGAGGGAGAGAGATCTGTACTCTCTGCTGACTCTCAGCAATGACCTGAGCTCCACTCAGGGTCCATTCACCTGGAAGGAAGTACTTGAGCTAGCCAGGGAGCCAAAGAGCCGTGTTCCAATGCTGATATTTTCACAACTGGCACAGAATCTACGAAGGTATAGCATTGCAACTGTTTTTTTTCCCCCATGCAGAAATGATGTAACATCTACAACCTCTGTAGTTTGTAACGGACTTCTTTTGCAGTTTGATCCATCCATCTTTTTCACATGGGCCGGATGAGGCTCTCACTCTGACCATCACAGGCGTGAGGTCAGCTTTTGAGCAGCTCTACCTGTCTACTGAGAAGGATAGAAGCAGAGCACATCTAATACTGGCAGGCATGGCAGTAGTTTGTAGAATGAAAATACTTCAACTCTGGTGTTATTTATTTCTTTATTTAGCTTTCTATTTATGTTGTATGTGTTTTATGTTCATAGCTCACCTTTGGGTACATTCAGACCCTCTGGGAAAAGATACATTTCTTCATTGTGACGCAGATTCTCTCACTCACCTACCCGTCCACCTGGTTAGTGTGTTCTTCTGTTGACTTTAATCTTGTTTAATAGTAACTTACTCACTGAGCCTGCTTGTCTGTCTGACTGCTCAGATAAAGTGCCATCAGTGGGAGCCTGTGTATTTCCTGCTTTCAAGTTTCAACTTCCTGTATGCTAATGTGCGACATGGACTTTTGCACGCCCTCTTGGAGAATTATGTTTTGTTGTGTAAGTTATTTACAGACACAAGCTCTCATGTATTTTAAGTGAGCCTTTTAGCAAGAGGTAAAGTCCACAGAGAAATACTTCCCTTGAAAATTCTAATAATGAAATGAGAACAAATAGGCTTGTTAGCATATACCAGGTTAGCTAATTGAGCTTTTTTGAGTTAAAATTTCTCTTAAAGGCCCTGATGTGTCCTGAAGAGTTCTGTCTGCAATAGATTCACAGTGCACTCAAGGTTTATTAAACTCTGTCTGTCTTTTCAATAGCAAAGACTAATGAAATTCACCAACAGCACCAAGAGCCACCAGGTAAGCCAGTATCATCTTTAATTTTTCACATTACCTTAGTTTTTGTGAAAACAAATTGCCTGAAATGTCTTCATTTTATGCCACGATGATATACGTTATTTTACATTATTTTATAAGACCCATTATTAAAGAGCTAACAAGTCTGTGAGGCCTGTTTTAAATGACACCCCTCATTATCTCTCCTCACTCACAGATCACTTGGATGAGCTTCATCACTGTCACAGTTTCCTAAAGCGCCATGCCCATCTCCTCTCCCATTGGCCAGCTCTGTTTGTGCAACAAGCTCTTAATGAACCAAACGAGTCCTCTGCACATGTCTGGGCAAACATGATGACTGAGCAGGGGGGAGTGCATGCAGTGAGGTGGCTGAACAAGAACAGAGGCCAAAAGCAAGCAGCTAGGTAGGGCTGTCTTGAGGTTGGTGTTAGGTCTAGCCAGGGTTATTTTAAGAAACTTAAAATAATAAATGGGGCATAAAAGCATTTTTCTTAATAAAAGTTATACTTAATAAAGTTATGCTTAATAATAATAAGTTATACTTAATAAAGATCATTGTCATTAAAACTAAAATAGGATAAATAGTAATAAATATTTTTTGTTTTCTTAGTGAATGAGCATATGAATATTCTGATCCATAAACATGCTTATTTTATAAAAAAAAACATTTTACCTAAAACTAACTTTCAAAGTCCATTCAATAACTGACTTTCAAACTCCTTTGAAAACACAAGATTCTCACAACCTTGCTTTTATTAGGTTGCAAATTTTTCTTATAATTATAATGGCTATTGTTGAACTATAATACAAATAACTCCAGAAAATCATTGATATTGTACAAATCTACTTTTGCTTTCAGCTGAGGATATGAAATAGGCATTGTGCTTATGAAATAGGCAATGTGCTTATTTTCTCCTTTTGTGTTTGCCTGTGTGCTAGTAACTCAGTGTGCTTTGGTTGTATTGTATAGTGAGCTGGTGTCCACTTTTAAGTGGGGACCGTGCTGTGTGGCACTGAGTCCTGCAGGAGGGGTCCTAGCAGTGGGCACCCAGCGGGGAACTCTGCACTGTTTCCACATTGACACCAGCCGGGTAATGCCTGCTGTTAGTTTTCAGGTTAGTTTTCAGAGGTTGTCTGAGTGGAATACCTGCTTGAGGTAATGCATATGTGCTGTGCTTTCTACAGTGGAAAGTGCAGAAAGCTGACTCAGTTGAGTGCTACATTCACTTAAACCCAGATTGTCATGCTTGCTAAAGAATGATGTAAACATGATCTAATGTTCACGTCTACTGTCACATGCCAGTGGTAGCAATTCTGTAAATTACTCTGGAAAAGGGTTGGCATGATCAGAATTTGGAATATATATTATGAATCCATGGACATATGGCCATACACTGGCTACCTAACTGATACCCATTGAACATTGTTGGAAAGAATTTATTGAATAACCAATTTAAAATGGGGAAAATATTATACAAAAGGGCTATTTGTGTAGAAAATAAAATATGGTTTATAAAAGACAACATTCATAACCAGGATATTGGTTATATAATTTTTTTACAGGCAATTTGCATATTCCATTTTGTTGTCAGGTGTTTAAGTTGATGCTACCAAAGTGGTTGCAGTGGTCTTTGTGGATGCTTTGGGTGGTTCAGGTTCTGACATTAATGAAATCAGTGTCCTTCTCAACCAGGAAGTGCAAACACTGACGAGCAGCTGTGATGGAGTGTCTGGATGTAAGTTCCTGGATGAGGGTGTTGTTTGCACCACCTCATATGACGGGCACGTGGAGGTGTGGGATATTGGCTCTGGATACAGGTAATCACCTTGGTATAAACTTCAGTTAAGATTAGAGCATTTTTTCAAAGATTTTCAACCCCTTTGAAACTACAGCACATACTGCTTTATAGAGTTTCTGCAATAACACAAACCCTTAAATAAAAACATAAAATGAAATTATCAAGTTGTTTCCCTGCAGATTTTGTGAATAACAATTTGGTAATAAGAGATCTTTATGATCTTAAAACCTGATTTGAAACATTTTCAGTACAACGCACTGAAATGTATGAGGCTGATAAAATGTTAGAACTCTCTAAAGGAATTGGTAAAACATTTTGAAACTTGGAATCAATTCTAAATACAGTAAGCTGAGTGTGTTACCCTATGTTTATGCAAAGTCCCTGTTTTCTTAAGGACTGCCTATTTGAATGCCCACTCAAACCAAATCACAGGATGTGATGTCAGCTCAGACAGGAAGCACTTTGCTACTGTCTCATTAGACTTCAACCTAAAGGTCAGATTTGTTGGGATACATTTAGAAATCTGAAAATTGTTTGTGCTCAAGACTAACTTCACATTTTAAAATGAACTACTTAACATGGTTGTGCACAGGTATGGTCTTCCGAGAAATATAAAGAGATGGTGTGTCTCCCAAACCCTTCCCCTCTGAACTGTGTGACCTTTGAACGTGAAGGCATGGTCCTGGCTGTGGGATGCTGGGATGGAGCAGTGCATGTGTGGGACTGGCTTAGGCAGGAGATGCGCATGGTGAGAATGATGATTGAGGCAGGATCAAAGAAGTTACAGAAAATTATGGGCTTATTTTGATCAGTAGAGTTCAAATAAAGTAACTGAGTTCCCTCTCTCTTTCTTTTGCTCACCTTCTCTCTGCCCTTTCTCTCTCTGTGTCTCTCCTTCCTTCTCCCTTTGTCTCTGTCTCTCCTAGACTCTGTTGGGTCACCAGTGCTCTGTCCGCAGTGTAGCATTCTCTTCCTCCTCCTCCTCTTTGCTCTGTTCAGGTTGTCTGGCTGGAGAGGTGCGCTTGTGGTCCACGTCTGCTGCTGCCTGCATGGGCTTCTACCAGGCTCACTGTGGCAGCACTGAAGCCCTCAGCTTTCTGCCTGATGGAGACACACTCCTCAGCGCGGGACATGATGGCAAGGTGAGGGGTCAGAAGCCCCAGCTGTGGTTCCTGGTAGCCAAAGAGCAGAGATTTGAATACCCTTTATTTGATGGCATTGTAAAGGCTCCTGCTGTTTCATTCATATTAAGAAGCAGTTTAGTCTTGCTGGTCTCGCTTAGCTTGATGTGTAGAAGTATGTAGAATGTTTTTTTCTGTTCTGTCTGTTTGCTTGGTTCAGGTCCATTTGTGGTCAGCTAGTCTTGGATGCTTCGTTTCTGTCCTGGGAGAGCAAAAGGTAGTTTCTGCAATTTTTTATTTATTATTGGTCTTTCAGTGTTGTTGATTGTTAGTAATAATCCCAGACTATGTTCCTGCAGAAGCGAGTTGTACACAGACCTGCTGCAGTAGCTGATGTTGCGCACTCTGTGGCTGTAGCTAACGGCTACGCAGCCGTGGGTTACCATGGAGATGGCATCAAGCTTTTCAGTTTGGAGTCAGGTGCAGACACTTTGACACACAGCTTCAAGTCCAAACATAATTATTATAGAAAAAGAAAAAATGTTTTTTAAATGTTCTGTTTATTGAAGATGAAATTACAAATTGAAGGAAAATATGATTCTGCTGAAAATATATTGGCATAAATAAATAAAAAAAAAGCTACAATAAAAGTATATTCATAATTAAGACATATGCACCAAAGAGTGAGATCAAAGATTTTTAATGTTTATTCAAAATATCAAGGGAATTGATGGGGTGGTTAGGGGTCCATAAATTTGAGAGCTGCTTTATGTGCCAGTCCTACAAATACACCTAATTTTCTCCAGTTAGTTTTTCAAAAATATAATTTTACTCACGTACTAATTCTCTTAAAGTGATAACTTCAGTTTCCCAGTGTCCTGGTGGCTTTCCTGCTTGCCAAGTGAAACTTGAATGTATGAATGAGAGCAGCCTCCTGTGTGCAGGTGAGAGGGTATGGTCCACTGAGGACTCATGGCTATCCGTGTCATGCATGTTGTGGCTGGAGGCAGAGGCGGATGACCTGCTGCTGTCTGGTTCCTTGGACCACCACCTCCGGCTCTGGAGAAGACAGGCGGCTGCTGCAGGGAGCCTCACCCTTAGAGGGGCTTTTGGAGTCCAGGAGGGAGCCATCCTTGCCCTGGCCCAAAGCGCCACCTATGTAGCATCGGCCTCTGGTCACTCCCAGTCCTATAAGGATCCTTATATTTGAAATACACTATTAATATTTGGGGATATATGTTTAGAAGGTTGAATTTGGGGAAAATAAGTTTCAAAGTTTGACTCACAAAGAGACACCAGGATGATTGTTTTTTTTGGTCTCAAATTTGTTTTTTAACAGATGACTTTACTATTGCGTTGTGGTGGAAGAATGAGTTAACCTCTGAACCCTGGGTTGAACCAAGTGTGGCAAGGGTTCTGAGAGGTCATAGTGGAGGGGTCACATGCCTGGCCTTCAGTCCTGATGAAAAGCATCTTCTGTCTGGAGGGAAGGATCAGGTACAGGCAGATACAGGGACCCCACAGGGTTGAGTTTAATGTACATCTGTTAGGTGTTTTTAAAATTCTCTGTTAATCATTTATACATGTTTTGTAGTGGATTTGATAAAGATCTGCTCATCTTTATCAAATCCAATACAAAACATGTACAAATGATTATCAGAGAATTTCTTTGAAAAGAGGGTTTCTTTGTTTCAGACTTTGATGGTGTGGAAGGTGTGCTCCTCCCCTCCATCTCTCTTCCAGTCTTTACCTGATTGCCATGGAGACTGGATCATGGCCTGTGCTTGGACTGCGTCAGCTATGGTGAGTACATGAAACCTCCATTTGTGCATGGAGGGAGGCAGAGGTGCAAGTCTCTGTGTGAGAGAAAAAGAAAAAAAAAAAAGTCCCAGCAGCTCAAGATTTGAGCCTGTGTATAAGGATTGATACTAAAGTACTAATGTAGGCACTAATGTACCATTACAGAACTAAAGGATCTGTAATAAAGCAGAAAATGACAGAACACTGGGAATTGTAGTGCATATTCTAACTCTCTCTGTGTCTGTCCCATTACAGTTGAGCTGCTCCAATGACTGCCGGCTCTGTCTATGGGATATCCAATCAGGAAGCTGTATTAGAGAAGTGTTGACTATGTCCTCTCTCACCACACTATGTTGCTGGGTAAGCCCACCACATTTTAGGAGAGGTATTGCTGTGTGTGTGTGTGTGTGTGTGTGTGTGTGTGTGTGTGTGTGTGTGTGTGTGTGTGTGTGTGTGTGTGTGTGTGTGTGTGTGTGTGTGTGTGTGTGTGTGTGTGTGTGTGTGTGAGAGAGAATTTCGAGTGTGGTATTGTTTTCTTTGTAACTATCCAGAAAGACTATGTAATCCTGGGCTCTGCTGATGGGCTTCTGAGAGTGTGGAATTCAGATGTGGGGATGATCACTGAGATCCAGGCCCACCATTCATGCATCCACAACACCACCATCATCTCTACAGCAGGTGGAATTACATACAGTGCACACACATAGCCATACACACACATGCATTTTTGACCTGTGTGATCTTTAAACATCCACAAAGGCACAAACCCACTGGCCTTTGTTGTTGTTTTTTTATGGCCAGCCCCAGAAGGGAACTTGAAAACACAGGACTTATTGGTTGCCACAGCATCTGAGGATGGAACTGTAAAACTCTGGCACCCTTTGCAGGTAGCCATTACTCAAACCATGAATACAGCCGCCACCATCAGTGTAGCCGGCTCTATAACCATGGAAAAGTACAAACCTAATGCACTGAAATAAAAAAAAAATAATAATCTGTATCTTAGAGAGGGGATTAACAGTCTGTCTTTCTATCCTTCCTTTCCATTTTTTTTCTCTCTCTCTCTCTCTCTCGCCCTCTCTTTGAAGGTGCAGCATCATAACTCTCACTCTGATCACAGTGGTGCTGTTCAGGATGTAGTGAGTGGGCATGGCCAGTGGTTCTTCTCAGTGTCTGAGGACCTCTCGCTTCGAGCATGGAGCTTCACTATAGGTTCCTGTGTTCCTCAGTCAGGCATCGCTGCTGAGATTGGTACTTTTTATACATTTTTATACACCTCCAAAATGGTCTTAAACAATGTTTCAACTCCCTTATATACACAAATATGTTTAAGTACAGGATTTCTTTTGTCATTGTTCAAAGAATGAAAGAAAAAAGATTCTCAGAATACTGTTACTGTTATGAATACACCATATATCACTATATCACATATATTTTGGATTCACTGGTAGTTAATTGCTGTCATGGAACATGGATATTCAAATCACAACACTCAATTCACAGCATTCAAGGTGCAGTTGCTGCAGCTTTTCCAGTTTTATGCAGGAGTCAGAGTGGCCAATCATGTGCATACATACATACACACGCATCTAGTGATTTTCTAGAGAAGCAGTAGCCAGTATTTTCAGGATTAATGGTTTATTGACTTCTTCTTTTTTTTTTTTTTTTTTTTTTTTTTTTTTCATAAGCTTGATTTTTGTTTGCCTGCACTGTGTAGATGGGCCACCCAAGGAGGGTGGGTTCCCTCTTGAGTCTTGGTGCTCTCAAGGTTCCTTCCTTAATTCTAACCAGGGAGATTTTCATTGCCACTGTTGCTCACTGGCTTGCTCATTAGGGATCTGGACTCAAAACATTTGTAAACTTGCTTTGTGACTGTGTTGTAAAAAGCACTATGTATATAAATTTGGCTTTGACTTTAAAATGTAATTGTCTATAGAGACATCCTGTAGAGAGTCTGTTACTGTGGCCTACTTTCTGGAAAGAGGGGAACTGGTAGCGTGTGGTTACCACTCAGGCAGACTTCAGTTATGGCATCACAACTCACTGGTTTACTCAAATAAGGTAATACATGCTTACTGGCAGTCTATTACTGCATTATAACCACGGTGTCTGATCAATGCCCCTCATAAACCCAGTACTAAGATATTGTATGAATTCAGTCACAGTAACTTAGAATATAATGTGTCAGTGTTTCAGAATTCTGCGCTGCATGTGTCTGCGAATATGTGTATGATTTTGGGAGTTTGTGATCTCTAGGTCAGTAACAACCGCATTGGAGCGATCTCCAGTCTGCCCAATCAGCAGATTGCTCTGGCATCTAGTGACTGCTCAGTGACAGTGTGGAACCTGCAGTGGGACTCTCAACATTGCACCGCAAGGTATGGCATTGTGCTACTCATCCACAGCTCCTTTCCCTTTACCTTCCTGCAGCTCCGTCTGCTAAGCCCATTCCCTGTCAGAAGCCGACACCTGAAACATCAAACAGCAGCGAACCAATATGTTGTGCCGTTTGAGAGGGATAGGTTGTGAAGTCTCCCAAAGGTCTGCTGTCAACATTGGAGTGTTTTTTGTCTGTGTGTGTGTTTGACACTGTTTTCAATATTATTATGAATTAATATTGATTATAATTATGAATTAATGTGATTTTGTGATCCATAGTCTATTCCAAGTGTCATCGTATACAGTGGAATCTCCAGTGGCTTACATGTACTACAGTAATTTTCTCCTGGGACTGTGTATTGACTCTATAATTACTGATGTCTTCTGCAGTGACAGAACAAATTTGGAGTATGTATATAGGCACCAACACATACACCTGCATAAACTCACACATCTTAATGTGCATGGTTTCCTGCATATTTTTATATGTTGTGGGTGACTGTTTTGGTGGTGGTGGTGTTGCAGTTTATTTCTAGAACCAACACAACCTCTGGGAATTGTGAAAAATGATGCGAAGAGTGTTTGGGTTCTGGGAGAAAATGACTGTGAGCTCCAGCTGTACTTCATTGTGAGTAGCTTCATCCATATATACATACTATAAACACACAAATTAAGTAGCCAAATTTATTCTGCTGAACTGAGCAAACAAGTTTGGTCCTTACTCTTCTGAGTTAGAAAATAAGAGTAAAAAGATTTATAAAAAGTATGCTTATGACAAAATGTTATCTTTGTTGTAAGTTGCACCTATCAGCTAAAAAGTCTATCTCTCAATGTTTGTCATGACGTAATGCAAAATGGCACTGCATCCAGCTCCTACATGTTCATTATCAGCCACTCACATCACGTTGAGTCACACTAGACCACTAATAAACAGGTCTCGGGGAGAACAGACCAAATGCAAAGCATCACTATAATCCACATGAATATCACCGCCTCCCCTTTGCATTCTGGCCATTATGGTTAGTGATGTTTTCCATTTCTGTGTTCCTGCAGCTGTTTATAGATCCTGTTACATCCTGGTATGCGTCTAACGTAATCATTACGTTACCTGTGGGAAAAGGTTCCAGTAATGAGAAGAGCGAGATGCAGTCTGAGAGCCCGCCTGAGGAGCAGTATAAGCCAAGGAAAACTTGCATCACAGCTGCTGCAATGCACAAAGGTATGCTCTTGCTGTGGTCACTTTTAACATGGTCTTTATTTCATCAGTAAAGCAGTTAGCTGAATTGCCCAACAAACAGCAAACTGCACGTGGTTTAAATGTTAAAGGACAGTGTGAACTTCAATAGAAGTTCAAACCCTGTGTCTGCATTTATACAGATGTACAACCTCACAGTCAGAAAGTCTCTTTCTTTGGCATTTGAATGAGTGTGAAAACTCCTCCATGGCTGTGGCATAGTGTACTTAGCTTTTAAACAGCTTTGCGTATGGGATTGTGGACATTGTGATGTTCTGGAGTTTTCCGGCACCTTGCAGTTCCGTGTTTTCTCTGATCTCACAAGTCGCACTAGACCACTGATAAGTCCTTTCTCTAATAAGAAGAACAGTTCTAAACTGTGCTGTCGGGCACCTCCATGTGTGGTAGGACTGTCTGTGCCAATACTGTCTGTGCCAAGAGGTTCTGAAACCAAGCTTTGCCAACAGGGTTTATTGTGTGTGGAGATGCCAAAGGTTACATGCGGTTCAACCAGCCACCCAGGATGGCGGCCTGGAGTGAACAAAGAAAAGTGAGTTCTGTACTGCCCTGCTATTCATTTATTTATTTTAAGAAGCATAAATTCAAAAATATTTATGCTTATTATTTGCTGTGCTACTACTTCTCTCATATAACTTCATATTACTTCTCTCATATTACATCCTGGGATGTAATTTGCATGTAACATGACCACTTGTATATATCCTGAACATAGAAAAAACTGTTTTTTTCTTATAAGCATTTCCTGTTCATTTCTATTCATTAGTGTTCTATGTAAAAAATTTGATATTGCATGGGAAGTAGGTTCTGCTTCTTTAAGATGAAAATATTAAAACTAGCATTTGAGAATATAGCTAACATGGGCTGCCCCCTACAGGCACACAGTGACAGAATCAGTGTGTTACGCCTCACAGACAGCACCATCATCTCGGCCTCTTACGACAAGACTGTCAAACTGTGGGACAGAAACACAAAGAAACAGGTGCTTTGATTTTCCTTTCAACTAGCTGAATTTTCATTTGGTTTTTGAGTGTTTGTATCCATCCTGTATTTCAGTGGTCTCGCTGACCCTCCGTGACCACCTCTATCTTCCACCAGGTGGGAATGTTTGTGTGCAAGGCTCCAGTGCAGGTCCTAGAGGTGAACCAGGATGACCCCAGGCAGCTGGTATGTGGGGACACTCTGGGGAAGATCTACTTCCTGTCCTGGACTGGGTGATGAGTTAGATATGGATAGTGCGTGTTAATCTCATTTAACAGATGTGTCTGTAATACCACATTCTGTATGGTACTTGTTTTGTAGCAATTTAAAAAGTTGTAATTCTGAAGTAGAAATGGGGAGCTATACTTGGATTTTAATGCAGTGAAATAGCAAATTAACTTTACGGGCCAGATATAAGAATATCCAGTGCTGAATCATCCTTTAGTCCAAAACTACACTTAATTCAAATCCACAAAACTGGCTCTATGTTTTTACACAATGATGGGAATTATGTTTCATTTTCAGTGAATTTAAATCTGAATTACATCTGAATAAATGTTCAATTGTGCTTCAATCCCTTACTCAGCGTCACTTATTCCTTTACATATCCATATGTGATGTGTCAAATTGGCTTCCAAACACCTTTCCTGTCCATCTTAGCTGTTTTACAAGGAGAAAAGCAACTGACTGCAGAAAGAGCTGTGATGGTACTGGCCATTGTGAAATATCCATGTTCCAGGGTAGAGGTGCATGCATATGGTGTCTCCCGTCTCTAGCTGCAGGGACACGCCATTGGAAGTGCTGTAGAAG
This sequence comes from Electrophorus electricus, assembly GCF_041902795.1. Classification (NCBI taxonomy): domain Eukaryota; kingdom Metazoa; phylum Chordata; class Actinopteri; order Gymnotiformes; family Gymnotidae; genus Electrophorus; species Electrophorus electricus. The sequence continues at coordinate 11,878,616 of NC_137516.1, forward strand.
CTGCCAGATTGGTGTGCATGAGTGGAAAATGCATGTTCACCATTCTTAAACAAGCCAGCAGTTAGGGATTGTGCAGAGTATCCCACGGCTTCGGAAAAGACCCTTAACACATAGACTCCTTTTAAAGGTGAAGTGAAAAAGCCTGCCCAAAGTAAAGAGAATCAACTGTAAAGATTTCCAACCCTGAAAGACCTACACTTGGGTTACACAGACAAATCCTTTGTAAATTAATTTTTAAGTCTTTATATCTGATAAATACCTGTAGTTTTATTGTAGGCTCATCCTATGTTTGTGAAAACCTGTTTAAAGATTAGCATCATACCAGTTTTGAAGGGCCCAATGTTTGTGCCTCCTTTAGTGTGCAGCAGAGATGAAGAGAATGCTAGTGACTGCTAATGACACACTTATTGGCTAGAAGTAATTACAGTTCATTTCAGCCAAAAAAAAAAAAAAAATTATACTAACACATTTACTTTAGTCAAAATGTTAACCTCAGCCTTTAATGAAAACAGGAAATGAGCAATTAAACAAACATGTATGTTTTGTTTTTTATTTTTTAATACAGCACTCTGTAATGAAAGCACCATTTTGCGCAGATTGGGCATTCCTAGCAAGATTTATGCCTTTTTATTGTGTATATCGGGAGTCATGGGGAACACTCTATGTAAAAAAAAAAATAAATAAAAAAAAAAAAATAAAAAATAAATAAATTTTTAAAAAGGGGGTAAAAAAGATAGCTGTAACCCTCTTTTCCAGTTTGGGAATTCTGAAACATATAGTTCTTACTATATCAGACATAATTCAAGTGTAGTTTTGTTTGTATTTTTCTTTTGATTTAGTTTTATTAGCTTTTGTATTTAGTTTTTATTATTTAATTTACAACGTTTAAGACATACAGTGCATCATACGGGTAATTGTGGATGTCCAATGATGCAGATAGTTTTGGCTTGTGCAATAATCTGAGTGGTCTGGTAGATTGTTTGTGGTAATCCTCTTCAAAGTGTAATTTGACATCTTAATTTGATGGTCATTGTATTTGCAGGAAAATGCATGGTGACACTAAATGTTAGACTGACTATAAGATTACATAACACTCACATTACCTTGATTCTTTTGTAGCAATGAATCCATTCTGACAAGTGTGTCACTCATATTATGATATAAGGCTTCCAGCACCACTGACTGCTCTGAAAGGATAGACAGTTAGAAACCGCAACTGGAAATATCCAGAACTCTATGTGTCAGAGGCATAAAAAATCTTAAATCTTAAACATTCACAACAAAGTTATAGCAGTGTCCAATAATTTGTACTGATGTGTCAGCAGTAACTACTATTAACTCCATGTTATCAGGTCAAGGGACAATTTTGCATTCTGTGGACCATAACATAGAGGGCAGTGGTAACTCAGAGGTTAATATACTTGACTCATAATCAGAAAGTTGCCAGTTGAAGCCATACCAATGTCTGGTTGTCATTGTTGGGCCATTGAGCAAGGCCATTAACCCTCAATTGTGTTCAGTCAGAATTTGTGTTAAGTCGCTTTGGATAAAATGTAAATCTTGCCATTGGACTTTATATCATTCTTAGACCATGATACTAAATCTGTCATTCTACCTTTTATACTCTTTCTTGAATTCCCTCATTTTGTCCTCCACTTGTTTTAATCTTTCCTCTGTGGTTTTACTAGTTCCGTGAGGATTTCTATTGTAGAAAGCATGATATCTGAATCTGGTTTGCCCCACAGAAGCAACGAAAATTAGCTCAGAACCAGCTTCAGTTATTATTGCTGTTGGGTTAGGATTACCACATGTACACAGTCTCTCTCTGTTTGATGAATAGGAGAGCTTTGACCTTTGCAGAAGACTTTGGCTTATGCTGTGTTCAGTGGGGAAACAGGAAGGTGTGAAGTATTCAAAGTGCTCGACAAAGTTCACATCTTTGTATACAAGGCCTGTTCATTTCCCACTTTTTACTGCTGTTACACATGAGAGTGCAGGCTTTAGACACTGCTTTCATATACTGAACTCTATGAGTAATGCCAATCTGACTTTTAAAATTGTATTGTTGCTTTTATTTAAACTTGAGCCATTAAATAGAAAAAGGTTTAAGATGCTTTATGGAATAAACTCCAGTTAGCTCAGTACGTTTGTAAGTTTGATCAGTTTGTATTATTTTAAAGTTGAACTATTATAAAATGGCAGAAATCTTGATTAAAAAAAGAGGGTAATTAGTTTCTCAGTAGATTCTACTTTCCACCAGATTGAAGGGTAAATATTATTTCCCATTTAAATGGGTGTTTTGTTCTGCCCGTTTTTGTGGAACTTTTATGATGGGATCTGAAAAGTTTTTTTCCTTTACAAAAAAGGAATGGGGCACGGTTGCATACAAATTACCAAAAATCTGGGTAACTGATCAGTGGATCTGACTGTCTACATTCAATCATATTTGCTTAAACACAGAAGCACTGTCCACAAATCTCCTAAGTTTGGTTATCTGCTTTACTGAAAGCTGTAAATAAAAGGTAAGTAATTTAAATCAGATTGTGCATAACGCTTATATTTTAAAAATTGCCTTTATTTAAATTAACTACCAAATATGTCAGAAATCGTATTAATTTTATAACAAGGCCAGATCTGTACTTTTTACAACTTCAATTTGTTCACGTGTTGAATTTCTTCACAAATCCTTTTAAACTGCCTAATGCTGTTTTGTTGCCAAATGATGTAATAACTTCATGTACTTTAGAGGAATGCATTAACATGTTTTTGGCTGTGGTCAAGAAAAAGATACATCACTAGAAACTAGCACCTAATCAGGGGTATGACTGACAAAATTGAGGAAAAAAAAAACTGAAATGAGTAATTAGTTAAACTTGCTCTATACAGCACAAGAACAGAAGCTAATCTTGATTTGTCACAGTGTGGTGCTAATTTGTTTTACTTCTGGAAAAAGGTGTACGTCTGTTCTGAATCAAAAATTGATTTCAGGCTGATGGTGCAATACTGTTGCATGTTGCCTGGAAATCGTCTCTCTTGATAAACTGGAATTTGTCAGTGTGAGTGTATTTAGGGTTTGAGAGAACACTTCATTATAGTTCATTCAGTAAATATGACCTCAGGTCATTGCTCATGTAATTATGGTAAGCAGTAGAAACCTCTCTATTTGTTTATGCCAGATAACATACATACTTTTTTTTACACCAAACAGTGACTGAGAGATGACATCACTAAAGCAGGATGTTTTGCCAAAGGTCTTTGAGCAGCTAAGAATAGCTAAGGCTCAGACTCAGTACCCTCAGGCTTTAAACTGCCCACTCCATGCTGGTGTGCCAGGCACTCCGGGGCAACATCGGGGAAACGGGGGCCTGCAGGACCCAAAGGACAGAAAGGAGAGCCAGGTTTGTGTTGGTCATTAAGGGGTTGAACATACAGACATGAATAAGCTGAGACTAATTGAAAACTAGGAGACTCCAATGACCATGATGTTATTTGCATAACGCTAGTTGACTACTTTTTGTATTTTCTTTTGCTGGAACCATTCTTTTTAAGCTTTTTTTTTTTTTTTTTACACTGTGAACCACCTTCACAGAAATATATGTTTTGCCTGCCAACTGCATGGTGGTGTAAAATGTCATTTGAAATAGCAAGGGGTTTTTGCATTAGACAGTAAGCTGATCCCAGAGGATTTATTATTTATTTATTTTAACTGTTGTTCCTAGATTTTTCCCACATTCCAGTAGTTTTAAGTACACTTTAAATATAAAATAAAGATGCAGACTCTGGAATTAATTGAAGAGAATAGCCAGTCCTGTCTTTATTCTGAGCTCAATGCGACAAACGATGCATTGCCTGGAAAATGTCTAACCATCATACATGTCTAACAATCAATCACATTTTTGTACATACATTATTCAAATTGAGATCCATCATTATGCAAATTGAAGCTTGACACCATTATAACCCATTGAAAGATTCCTTTTTTTTCCTTTTTTGTTTTTAAAAAACCAGATGATCTCAACTCACACCACCAAATACCTGCAAGATGATGTTGCAGGTCAGCGTCACGCTGCTCTTGTGGTAATGTAACGCTTAGGCTAAGCAGGATGCGGGGACACGTCGTGTAGAACAAAATGATACATTTATTGAGACACGAATACATATTTAGATGAGGACCATAACTACAAACAGGTGTGACACATGGGGGGGAGTGGCATGGCCACACAAACGAACACACGAACACGCGGGGAGACGTCTAGGAAGAGGGGGCCGTATCGTGACAGGTAACATAACGAACCATGCTTAGCCACAGAATTCTCAGAGACTCAAGTCTTTTAAAAACAGAGATCTTTTCGAACACTAATGAAGTTATATCTCACAGAAACAATTCAGATGAATCTGCCTTAAACTTGTAGAGAAACCTTGAAACCCCCTGCATCAGAGCCCCTGTTCTGCATGTATAGACTCAAAAAGGTCTCTGACCTTAGGATACCCCAGAAACATTATTCATCTTTATGCTTTCAAACACAGTCTTGCACCTGTTACAGAGAGCTTCAAAATTAGATCTCAGATCGCCTCTTGAAAATACAAAATGATGTCTTATTGTCATTCTTTCTGTTTTTTTAATTTTGGAAATCCTTTAACTACAGTGATTTGGCAAATACTAGACTTATGCAGCTGGGAGAGAAGTTACTACACATTGTGTAGAGCAGATGTCCACTGAAGGTGTTGCGTTTCCACTCGTCTGTGTATACCTTGTCGTTCTCTACGAACTGCAGGTAGACTTTGTCTCCCTTCTTTAGAAGCAGAGAGGCAAAGTTGCTCGCTGTATCTTCTGCATCCACTCTGGGTGGGTTGTCACTCACAGTGACTACAAATTCCTTGTTCTTCATCAGATTCAAACCAGTTGAAAGGTGGAATGGGTTGAATAGACTACTCTTACTAGTGCTGTGAACATACCTGTATTAATTAATGTAACATAGTTTACTACCCTGTTAAACTCAGCTCATTTTCATACACCACAGTGACCAGTTCTTGGTATGGTCCTATATTTTTAAAACAATTTTCAAGTGTTGAAACTGAGGATGAAAATGCCACTCTTTGCTGATCTGGTAAAAGGAAACAAACAAACAAGCAAAAAAATTGATACATAAAAGAAAATTGTAAAATGTATTTTTGTTTAAAGTCTAAAGTGATGAAATGATGTCCATGGATATGACAAAACACACGTGGTGTTAGTGATTTGCTAACAAAAAGTCTCTCATTTCAACGCTTACCTCTGATAAGTCACCGTCATTGTTAATACTCTCTGCACTGGATTCTAGAGATGATGACTGGGATGGCAAGTCCACCTTCACCTTATTTATAGTGGAACACTGTATAAATAGTCCACATGACCTTTGACACTGCATGGTCTGGGTGCAATGATCACAACCTAGTACCCTGACTGGAACTTTGCCAGATTAAAAAAGTGATTATCTATATAAAAAAGATTTGTGTTGTACTTTCAGTGTATTATTGCAGTTTATCAGCAGAAATTGGAAACAGAGCTGTGTAAAATATAATGCACATTTATTTGAGTTTTATGCACACACATTACAGTTTACAAAGTACACTAGTAACACATGTATGCAATATCACAAACATTAAACAATGGTAGAGTCACAGTAAAGTTCACATTGTGAACAGTAGATGTCCACTGAAACTGTCTCGTTTATGCACGTCTGTGTAGATTATACGATCAGATGAAAGTTGCAAGTAGACCAGATCTCCCTTTTCCAGTAGGAGGGAAGCTGAATTACCTGAAGATTGATCTATCTCTAATTTAGGAATATCAAATTGTGCAGATGCAGAGACCACTGGCACTCCATTTTTTAACAATGAAACTGAAGTTCCCTGTCGCATTGATTTTGGGCACAAGGTCACATAGCTGAAGTAATAGACTCCTCTCTTCGGTGCAGTGAAAATACCTATAGATGGCAGCAATAATATTTAATTTCTTACAGGATCCAGAGTGTGAGATAAAATGTGTACATTATTGTCTTATTTATGAGAATATAGTGCTGATGATTCAAATCTATGCTGACAATGAGCAAACAAGGTCATTATTATATTGATTTATGTTAGCTATATTATTGTCACATTATTTTATTATTTAGAAATTTACCCTTTAATCCTGAATAAATCTTTAAACTATCATTAATGTTGTTGTGACCCCAACAAATTGTCATGGAAAATATGTAATAGTTAAATTTTTTTCATGACTTTCTAGGTTCTTGGTGTATAATGTGATATCACACATGTGCTAAATTCAAGGATGACAATAAGTCAGTAATGGTGACATCTATTTTATGAAATAAGACTTTGATGATGGAATTTTATCTCTTTTTCAATTGAGGATGCCAATAGTTCTGGTATAGTTTTTTTTTGTTTGTTTGTTTGGTGTTGTTGTTTTGTTTTGTTTTGTTTGTTTTTTTTTGGGGGGGGGGGGTCATATCCCCCCCAATAATTCCTGCTCACACTGCTCATATAATCTGTTAGGTTGGGTGGTGTGAGCAGCATCCCCCCAAAATTGACATGAAACCTACACCACTGATTTCTGGGGTGTACAGTAGCAGTATTATCGTGTTACCTGTTTGTGAGTCATATGCATTGCCAATATTTGTTAAAACATTTTCAAAAACCAGCGTAGTATCTTTTTGGTATGGCCCCATGACTGCAAAAAAATCAGTATCTGCCAAGGTGGCTGAGAAGGCAACTTTTGGCTGTTCTGAAAAAAGAAGAAAAACAACATTGAAGAAAAGCATTGCAAATATTTAAAGTGTACAACATTCATGTTGTTCAGTGTTATAAAGACAAAATAAACAGTCCTTTGTATCATATAACTGTATTTTCAGTCTTGATATCCTCTTGAATAGCCCTTAGCTTGATGGAAAGTACTGCAATGACATACACAGTAACAAATGACATTTCAGCTTGCTTTCGGGAAGCAGCTTGCTTTTGGGAAGTCATTTCAGTGCTCATATTGTTTCACATTACCTGTGTTTGAAAACTTGAGGTCTTTGATTTCACTCTCCATTTTTTTCATCTTGTCCTCAATAATTTTTATCTTCCGCAGTTCCCCAATAATGTCTACACTTGGTGTCAGGATGTCCTCTGCCTGTGTGCTCCACATGAAGAGCAGCAAAACCACCTTCAATGTCACCGTCATTGTTAATACTCTCTGCACTGGATTCTAGAGATAATGACTGAGACTTCAAGTCCACCTTCACCTTATTTATAGTGGAACACTGTTTACATAGTCCAGAAGACTTTGAACTTCGCAAATGAGGTGTGGGTGCAGTGTTTTTTGCCTGCACCGTAACATCACCATAATTTAATAGTTAATTTAAAGCTATAGTTTCACCAAGAATGTCTTTGTTTATTCTTTAATTTTGTAAAACCAACTAACAGACACGTGTTCTTGGCATCAGAAAATGATTAAATATTATTCACTGTAGGTATAAGCACTGTTAATATTATATTTTCACACACTGTATGTGTAAATTAACTATTTTTATGCTATTTTCAGTATTTAAAAATACAGGTAAATTTGAATAAATAGCCTATCATTTTTTGCTCTTTTTTGGTGTAACAGCTATCTTTGGGGTTTATATATATATATATGTATATATGTATGTATATATATATATGTATGTTTATGTATATATATATATATACACACACAAAAAATGTATTTGTACCCAAGTTGAAGTGTTCATATATACGATACTTTATAATAGCTCTAACAGGTGTGAGGCAATAAGCACGCTAGACAAAATGATGATTTTTTATGACAGTGATTCTTTTTTGCATTCATTAGCCTACAGTCGCGGCCAAACGTTTCAGACTGACGCAAATTTTGGTTTTCACAAAGTTTACTGCCTCAGGATTTTTGTTTGTTTGTCTGTTTGTTTTTGTCAGATGTTTATATGGTATAGTGAAGTACAATTATAAGCATTTCATGATAAATACATCCAGTTTAAGCAAAGACGTAATATTTACAGTATTGACCTTTCTTTTTTAAGGCTTCTGCAATTCGCCTTAGCATGCTGGATATCAGCGTCTGGTCAAAATCGTGACAGATTTTGACTCTTGCCTCTTGACAAAAGGATCTAAAAAAACTGGAGCGGTAAACTTTGTGAAAACCAAAATTCGTGTCAGTCTCAAAACTTTTGGCCACGACTGTACACCTATACACCCTCTAGTGATTAAATCTACAAGTTCAGTGTACATTACTAGTGTAATAACGACAACAATAATGAGGCTTAAAAAAATTATACCTCATATTAAATCTTCAGTCCTTCCTCACTAGGACAGCGGCAGTAGCAGTTTATTGATTTGTACTTTATAGGTAGCTCAAAGATATTTTTAAATCGCCGTGGCAGTCAACGAGAGACTTCGGAATATCCTAAGGAACTATTTTAGTTTCACAACTTGAAAACAATCCGAGAACTTCGGAGGTCGCATTCCTACACAGTACTTAAGCCTGATAACAAAAGTAAGAACTTGGCACGTATTATGAGAAATGGGCGTTTATATCAATGTATTCACAATATTTCAGTGTAAGCATAATAAAAATGGCGACACATTATTACACACATTTCATAAGGAAGTGTTTCCGCAAATGAACATTTTAAACGTATCACGACGTATTGGCGAGAGGAGTAAAAGGCAGACCACTACAGATTTCCGTACGAAACTTAGGTCACGGAAAGATAATACCGGGAACACCAGGAAGAGAGTGTCATTGACCCACAAAAATAAAAATGGAGACACATTATTACACACATTTCATAAGGAAGTGTTTCCGCAAATGAACATTTTAAACGTATCACGACGTATTGGCAAGAGGAGTAAAAGGCAGACCACTACAGATTTCCTTACGAAACTTAGGTTACGGAAAAATAATACCAGGAACACCAGGAAGAGAGTGTCATTGACCCACAAAAGATAACTGACATCCAGGCTATTTGTACGCTATTGGCTAGTGAATTAAGTTATTTCTCCCTGGAACGAAGGTGTCGGTATGCATTATGGTGAGTATGTTATGGAGTTGATCTTTCTCTACTCCACAACCTCTCGAAAGTTATTAGTGTTGTTACAAAAACATTCCAAAGAGGGCTAGGTTTAAATAGTCTGAATACGGGCTTTTAAACAGCGTTTAAACCATTTGTCTTCGTAGAGGTCATATTTTAAGACCTTTGAGTTTTGAAGCTTTCTGGGAATTTACCTTCAGGCTAATGTTTCCAGTAGCGGACGTATCATGCCTGCGATTTAGGTTGCGATGAAAACACAAAAAAAAATGCTAAATGACTAGTGAGAAGGATATATGCGCTCGAGATCAGTGATTGCTCGGCTGTTAGGACAAATTCAAACAGTGATTTAAAAAAATGTGGGTGCTACATAAACATTCCGAGTCAGTCAGTCTGTCTGTCTGTCTGTCTTTCTTTAAGGAAAAGGAGTAATGCTCTATGAAATTTTCATATCATCTAGCACCACTGAAAAGCCAGTCGTCGTCCTCGTGTGTGATAAATAAGAAATCTGAGTTACTGGGTGTGAGTCTGGATGGCCTACCTTAAAGCTATTAATACTTGTTAAAACTTGTCCAACTTTATAGGAAAACAGACAAAGAAGCTGTGAAATGTTTCTCTGAAGGCACTCAGCTCCCTAAGCAGCATGTAATTAATGTGGGTATAATAAGATGTATACACTATCTTTTTTTGGGGTCACATTTCATACATGCATACATTGTGTGCATACACTATTTTAGATGGAGGGACAGAAAGGTAGTCCTTTGTGGAAATATTTTGTTCATTGTAGTTTATTTGATATGGAATATATATATATATATATATATGTGTGTGTGTGTGTGTGTGTGTGTGTGTGTGTATATACTGAGCAAATCAAACCACTGACCGATGTTGTGTTAAACCTGCCAAAAAATCCTAATCCATTGATGTTTGTCAGTTTGTGTGAATGCCCCGCCCCCTTTTGCCCTTCTTGCCTTTTAAAGTGGAAGGCTCTGGTGGCTTCTCAGCAATCCCTTCACTTCCTCAGCCCAGGTACCCTGTGTCTCTACCCCTGTATATCTGTCCTTTTACAGGTTGGTGGAACCTCGGACCAGGCAGACAGCAATGAGAGACCGGGTGAAGTCCCCCTATCCCTGCAAGACCCAGTGAAGAGGTACAGCAGAGGAGTAGATGGCTTACTGCACCGCACACATACACTGCAATGGTGTGTAGTGTATTACTAATATCCAGTGGTTGTCTTTTCACCAGTTGCTCAGCTGCACCATCTCCCACCGCCCAAACCTACTCAGCCCAGTAGAGATGGACCATAATCAGGTACAACAGAGCTTCACTCTGGCCCTCTCTCTAACCCTTTGGTCAATTTATGTGTGCCAGTGGTGATATGAGCAATGAAGAGAACATGTTGACATGAGTAAAAAGCCCAGTGAAACAACAGATCCCTAACAGTGCGGTTCCGCAGTTAGATTGGTGGTTAAACATTACTATCAAACTAAAATGGAGAGAACATAATTATCCTCTATACAAAGTTCACTTTTCAAGCAGTTCTTTCTTTCAGGAGGGAAATAAAAAATGTTTTTTTTCCTTTTCTTGCCAGGAAGTCAGCATACCTGCTGACCAGTGCCAAACCAAAGGAGCCACAGTGGAAGGAAGTAAGGTGACTGAATGCAAACATCACCATTAATTTTTAAATAAAATGCTAAAAGATGACTGCAATAGTAATAGTCTTAGTGGGTGGTGTCCACCTTTGGGTTATCAGTGGGTAGGGTAAACTGAGATGTTGCTCTCAATGCTGCAGGAGCATGATGGAGAACATTTGGGGGAGGACCTCGAGTATAAGAGGATGAAGAGCATAAAGGAAGAGGAGCTCATGGCTAACGTAAACATCTTTGGTTTTGGCTTAGACAGCCTCCTGGAAACGTAAAGCACTTGTTTATAGAGAGTTCACAGCCCTAGTTCTCACAGCGTGTTTTCTTTTGGGGGAAATTTTAACAGACAGCATCTAAGAAGGTAAAGAATGTCAAGGGTCAGTGTAATGCTGAAACTGTAGCTAAGGTAGGGGATCCACAGTTTCACTCAGTTTGTTTACCTTTTTGTGCCCATTTTAGAGAAATATTATTTTAAAAGTTTCCTTTTCCACGTGTGCGTGTGCGTGTGTGTGTGTGTGTGTCGGGGTGGTGGTGGACATATTTCTGTATGACATTGGAAAATTGGTGTGCTGGTGTCACAGGAACCAGAAGTTGCCACTGGCAGTGACTGTACTGAGGTAGAGACTGTTTATGAACCAAGCCATATTGCTACTGCTGTCTCTAAGTGCCCTGTAAACCTAAGTGTCCTGATTAATTTCCTGAGGGTGTACACACATGGGCCAGAGGCCAGTCTTCTTCATTAGGCTTCAGTTTAGTGCTAGAATGCACACTTAATAAAGGAGACAGTAATAAGTTTTCTACATACTGCATGTTACAAATGTGTCTGTTGGGATGATACTGACGAATGTGTAGACAGGGATGCCACCAGTATAAGCCAAAAGGACATAAGCCTTAAGCAGGAGAACTCAGAAAAAAATCAAGCATGCTTTTTATTATCTTTCAAATGTCTCTCATCCTAAGTCAGTGCTCCAGACTGTGGAATAGCAATAATAATAATAGTGTGTATTTCCTGTTTATTTGTTTCCCCACTAAACAAAAGAAGAAAAAAGTGAAGAAGAAGAAGAACCCGTTTATGCCTCACATGATGAACAAGGTAGCGGCAGAGCTCTAGCAGGCTTTTACGGGGCTTTTGCTTGCCAGTCGGGCTACAGGCTGGCCTTGATTTACTACATTATTTTACTCTAACTATACATCTATCTATAGATTTTGGATCTAACTGTAGGCAGCTTGCATGCAGTTTAGATCTATAAATACAATTATCCTGCTTGTAAAATAATTAAGAGAAAAAAATAGCTGTTTACACTGCACAAATGCTGAGTGTATCTGGAATCATCTGAATTTTATTTATTATATTACATGCATATAGTGGTTGTATGTGGATGCAGTATGGTGTGTTGGAGTGAAGCTTATGTTTTGTTGAATTTCAGGGGAAAGCGATTAAAGCCGTCAGCACTGAGCCTGTAGAGGTATCCCAGCTTACGGACACCCCACACCTCTGCTTCACGCTCACTTCCTGTTCTGAGAAACTTGTTGAGTGAAAGACAAAATAAAAGTTCCAGGTCTTGGTGTAATGGAAACTGAAAACTAAAACTAAGCAAAAGGCTTGTACGTCAAAAATCAGCTTAAAGACCATTTGAAATAGCATATTAGGTTGTTACCTTATATTTTCTGGTCCATGGTTATGAAGGAACAAAATTCTTGTTTTTCTGCAATCGTTTATCAAAACGTGTTTGTCTGCAATCTTTTATCAAAAACATTTGCTTGCTTGCAAAATAGCTTATGATTTTGGTATTAACCAATGTTATATTTTCACAAGCCATGACCAATAACACAAAATTTTGCGATATATTTATTTCTCACTCAAGTACACTGATTTATTGGGAAATTTGACACAGGAGCAATAATTGTTACATCTGTGTCTGCCACAGAAAACTTAAAGGAATATTTTGACGGTGTTTGATATTCCATTTCCTTTTTGGAGCTTTGTCAGGATGGGTGGAAATTTTATACAGCTTAGTTGATTACTGTAGCTCCTGTGAAAAATGTTCACCCATTTCCTCTTTTCTTTTCATTAATTTCACTTTCTTGTATACTTGTTTGCACAAGTTGATGGCAGCTGTAGCAGTGGCCTCAAATATTTTGCAAAATATTAACAGTGTCAATATCATCAGGTTTTACTTATAAAAAATAGTGAATGTAATGGCATATAACAAACAAATAAATCCCTAAACATTTTTTCTGCTTCCAGAACAATATTGAGAGGATGTCCCTCATGGAACAGCTGAATGAGCTTCGTTTAGCCAGAACTCAGAAGGATGAAGAGAAGGTTGGTTTTCATAAATAAAACATATGTACAGTCACTTCCTTGGTATCAACATAGAATGGTTTTGACATGCTGTCTGTCACAGGATCCTGATGACCTCATGGGATGGTGGAGTACTGTTAAACGTGAGGGTCATGTTGTATTTTACCATGTATTTATTAAATACACAAGAATAATTATACTATTGGAAATGTAGTAGGCTCTATACTCACCACCCACTTTTACTAGAAACACCTTGTAGGTGTATATTTGTTATGCACAAATTGAGTCATCCTCCTCACAATTTGTCAGTTTTTGACAACACAACCCCAGTTGGCCAGGTATTCTTGTTTAGAAGACCACTTTAATGTGGTTATTATAGGTAGGTGCAAGGTTATTTCTAATAATGTGGTTGTTGAGTGTATATTGAAACCTTAGGACATTGACATTCACTACTTAATAAAGCTAATTATTCTGTTTTATGACTAATCACAGTCTGGTCTTATGCATTGTTCAGAATGGGAGCAGGTACCTAAAGATGAAGATAATATGACAGACAAAGAAGAGGCCAAGTAATGACCATCTGTCTTACTTCATGTTAGTGAATCATAAAACTGTTTTTATTGCTGAGCTGGATGAGTTCTTTGTTTGTCCTCAGGGCATTCGCAGTGACGGCTGAGAAAGTTCAAAGAGGCATTCATGTCTTCAACCAGCTTTTCTCAGCGCAAGCTGAAGGCCTTTGGCAGCATGTCATTGACTTGCATTCCATTGCTGACAGTCTGGATCGCTTCAACTGGAGGACCAAAGTCGCCCAGATCACGGGGGGCTCCACCAGTGCTGTGGGTGGTTTGACGACCATCGCCGGCCTTGCCCTTGCACCTGTCACTATGGGAACATCTCTCATCATCACAGCAGTGGGCCTCGGGGTGGCCACAGCTGGTGGCCTTACCTCCGCCTCTGCCGGGATCTCTAACTCCGTCAACAACTCTCTGGACCGCAAGAAGGTAGAGCGCATCGTAGAGGACTACCAGTGCAAGATGGCCGACCTCAACAAGTGCATGAACTTCATAAAACAGGGGATTGAGAACCTGCGGCGTTTCAACTTGCTAAAGATAAAGAGGCAGACATACAACCGTGACTTCCCTGGTCTCAGCAGCATCTATGAGGATGGAGCCATGGCCAGCAAGGCTGTGCTCATCAATGCCAATGAAATAATGCGCGTAGTGCAGATTGCCAATGTGGCAGGCAGCACAGCGGCCCGGGCCGTGCAGGTGGCCAGCATGACGACAGGCGTACTCACGGGACTCTTTGTCGGCATGGATGTCTTCTTTGTGGCAAAGGACTCGCAGGAGCTGCGGAAAGGTGCCAAGTCAGAGTTTGCTGCCAAGATCAGGGAGGTGGCAGAGCAGCTGCACCAAGGACTCGTGCAGCTGAACAGCATCCGGGAAGAGCTACAGTGCTCAGGCACTTCTGACACCTCCATTTGCTCCACCTCCCTCCCAGACCTTCCACAAAGCACTGAGGGCAAGCCATGAAAACCATTTTTGATGTGCCCTTCCATTAACTATTATCTGTTAACTTCAAGGTACCGTTAAACCTCAGATACATTCAGGTACTTCTTCCATAGTACCTGAAAACAGCTTAACCTTGTTTTTAAAGATGAGGAATGTTAAGGAGAATAATAACTATAATGAGAATATTTTTGATAAAATTGTATTAAAATAAGATCCTGAATTGCCTGCACCAAAATCACAACAGAAGATCAACTGAAATAATGCCATTCCTTTTACAGTTTGTTGAAGGTGTGAGGTTTTATTAGACTGAGCAGTTAGCTTGAATTTCAGTTTTCAGCTGGGTTCTAAGAAAATGGTAGTTAAGTATTTTAATGTCTTGGGATAGTTCTAATCACACTTATCTGCAGCTCATATTTGACATATTTGTTGCTGTAGGCATTTTGCTATGTTGTTTTGGTTTATTATTCTCGGGGCTATTTGTGTATTACATAATGTTTTTTTTTTTTTTTTAAGTATTTAAGCAGTCAGTTTGTTTTTCTGTGTTGTCTTTGTTCTTATAGTTGAATAGGTGCCTATTTACAGTTTATTTTGGGGCTCATATTTAAGTCGACTTAAGATGCTCTCAAACTACTGAATGTAATATTGATTTTATTTATGATAATGCAGGAATTTTGTATGTATTATGAATGCTTCTTGAAAAGTCTTAGCAGCCTGTTAGCATTGTTTATGCCCATAATGTTATTCTATTCTATGAAATGTCTTTTGTGAATTTGAATGTTCTGGTATAGTGGTTCCTCCAGATCTGTGGCTGCTGAACTGGAGTCTCGTGCTCTCTCTTCTTATATACCCGGTTCAGCTGATGAAAGGCTTGGTAATCAGCTGATGATTTAAGTCATGCGGAGAAAACAACTGAGTGGAGTACAGTAGTATCTCCAGTGGGGAAACACGTATCCTGTGTGCTACGTGTGATATGAATATGAGTTTGACAACGTATGTAGGATAATACTGAATTCGCTGTTTGCAGCAGAGATTGCTTTGTGAATCGCTTGTTATATAATTGGAAGAGTAAGTGCATAACATCGTTGAACCAATAGCTGGAGAGAACCCATCCGCTTTCTCTGCTTCTTCATTACCATTAGACTGAGATTTAAATCCAGAGTCAGGAATCCAGGCAAATCCAGAGTCAGCGTCATTGTAACAGTCCAGGGTCAAGTTACCAACATGGAGAGTTTGAGAATACATGATAAACACACGGCAACAGAAAAGGGAAGCAAGATATAACAAAGAGGCTAGGATTAACAAACGGACTAGATTTACATTCACAAGCAGTAGGCTAGGCTTCAACACAGACACAAGGTGGCTAGGTGGCTTTTGTGTGATTATGAAGAGTTATAGATGCCGAACAAAGGTTCTGTGTATCTAAACTACAAAGACTGTTCACTGATAAGGTTATTGAACAGCACCATCTTGTGGGCATTAATATCAGGTAGCTTGTACCGTTTCATGGCTTACTCATGTTATCAGCTGGTGCCGGAACATTTCTTAAAATAAACTACACATTTTTTTTGTGATGACCTTGTGTGGTGATATTCCTACACTTATTATGCCAGAATCTAGATAATCTTTCCACATAACTCCTAATTTGAATTTTTATATATTTAGCCTGTTTAGTGTAGGCTATGATAAACTTTTACAGTATGATCTGTCCAAACTTGCACTGATGATAGCCAACAGGTGCCATTCTTGAGGGGTAGTGGGACTGTTTTGGAGTTATGGGAAAATTCTGAGAAACAGCTAACCAAATCAGTCTTTATGATATGAATATACTAATTTGCCTAAAGGTAGTATCTAATATGGATTTATGAATATATGGTACAGTAGGCTCTGGTCATAATTGATGATAGCCAAGGGCTCCTACTCTTATGTGGTATTGGAACTGTTTTGGCATTATGGGAAATTTTTGAGCCTTTATGAAATAAGTACATGAATGCTGATAGTCCAGCAGTACCCCTATTATGTAGTATTGGCACAGTTTTGGCATTATGGGAGGTTTTTAGAAATAGCCAACCATACTGTCTCCATGATGGGTACTGGGACTTGAAAATAGATTCATGAACAAACCTACACTAATGATGGCCAAGGATGGCTACTCTTGTGTAGTCAAGTTATTGTTTTGACATTTTGGGAAATTTCTGAGAAATAGATATCCAAATTCAGGCTATATGAAATCAGTACATTAATTTCCCTAAAGGCAATACAAATTTAATATGGGTTTATGGTACAGTGAGATCTGTCCAAACGTTCTCTGCTTATAGCCAAGGGCTTCTGCTCTCATGTGGTAGTGGAATTGTTTTGGCATTATGGGAACTGTCTGAGAAATAGATAACCATACTATCTCCAAGCCCCATTAACAACATTAGGATTTTAATATGTGTTTATGAAAAAATGGTACAGTGAAATATGTCCAAATGTATTCTGCTAATAGCCAAGGGGTCCTACCCTTTTGAGGTAGTGGACAGGCTTTGGCATTATGGGAAATTACTCAGAAATAGATATATAAATTCAGCCAATACAAAATGAATACATATTTGCCTAAAGGTAGTATGACTTTAATATGGGATTATGAAAAATCGGTACAGTAAATCTCTCCAAATATACTCTGTGGATAGTCAATGGCTCCTACTCATATGGTAGTGGAATCATCTAGGCATTATGGGAAATTTCTGAGAAATAGATAACCATACTGTATCCAATCCCCATGAACAACATTAGGATTTTAATGTGGATTTATGAAAAAATATTGCAGTAAAATCTGTCCAAACTTACTCTGTCTAAACTCTTACTCTTATGTGGTAGTGGAATTGTTTTGGCATTATGGGAAATTTCTGAGAACTAGATGCACTGTCTCCAAACCCATTAAGAGTTTACATTTTTAGATTTTAGAATCTGTCCAAATTTGCACTGGTGATAGGCAAAAGCTATCACTCTTGGGTGGTAGTAGAACTGATTTGGCATTATAGCATTATAGTAGTAGAACTAATTTAGCATATTTAGTCCTTGAATAATTAAAAATATTTGTCGAATTCAGAAACAAATTGCATATTCAAATGCAAAAAAAAAGCCGATTCAGATGTTTTACGCAACTTCTGCAGCTGCTCCTAATATGTTTTTGCCTAGTTGGTCATATAGTATAGCTATCAAATTCACTGAAAACCTGCCAGTGCTGACCAAAAATGAAAGAAAACAAATAATTAATTGCTTTTTTTAGTTGTATATGTATAGTAATATTGGGCAGTTCTTTATCTACCAATTCTGTACAAGTCAGTAGTTGTATTCTTATTTGAATTTTATTCAAATGTTTTGTTCCACCTTCAATCTTGTTTTCATCTATGATTTAGATATTCAAACATCAGTCATCAATTCTGACATTCCACATAGTTCATAGGCTGGTCAAGATATCTTAGAGGAGATAAAAGCAAAGAACCCTCTTAATTTCTCTATTTACCAGATTTTACGAAACTTTGCCTATATGCCTTTATGCTCGTTTATAATCGCTGTCTGATGCTTCACGGATAAGAGTCTAACAATAGTCTCCCAGCATAGACAGATTCCACTTGCCCTGAGACCGTTTCTCCATCTTGGCAATGTCTTGATGAAACCTTTCACCATGTTAGTCACTCATGGCGCCGAGGTTATCTGGGAAGAAGTCCAAGTGGGAATGAAGAAAATGTATCTTAAGTGACATGTTGCACTTCATCGATTTGTATGCCTGAAGTAGATACTGTATCTGTTAGTCAGGTGCTTTGTAGTTGCCTAGAAAGTTACAAATGACATTCTTGAAGGCTGTCCATGCAACATGCTCTGCACCCTGCAGAAGACCATCAAAGTGCTATTATTCATCACATCTCAGATTTGTGGCCAATGAAAACACCTTCTTTTATCTTGGCATCACTTATACGTGGAAACACCTGCCGCAGATAAGCAAAAGCCTCACTTTGTTCGTTGCCTTAACAAAATGTTTCATTAGCCCAAGTTTGATGAGCAAAGGCAGAAGAAATATCTCCCTGCAGTTATACTGAGTGGCAGAAAGACATCGGTCCGGCACGACACCACAATGCAACAGATCCCATTCATTTTAGCGGGAAGCGTGGGTTCTGTCAGGTTGGACTGTGTGCATAATGATTCTGCCATGTCAAGTTGTGGGGATACTGTGCAGAGAAAAGTTCAACTAAGTTGAGCTGAGTTGAACTGCATGTAAATGAATCTGGTCAAAACAACACATATATCCAGTCAGAAGATAGCTACTGTTTGTGTGATTAATGTCATGTTACTGTCACATAACATTGCACAAGCACAGGGATTTGTATGTTAATTTCCTATAAGCAAAAGAACATGTTAATGTGACATAACAAACATATGTGACTATTTCAGGAAATACACTCCCATTTACGTGGATCTGATGCAAAAGGTGACCTTTGGCTTTTATATACTGATGCCAAAGGGTTCTGCCCAAACTTCAACAAACTTCTCTTCATTCCTATGATGAGTTGGAAATGAGAATGGGTTGGCCTCACACACATCAGGCCACTCTTGTGTTCAGCCATGTACTGTGGCCAACACAGATGCTGGAATCCCTCTGTTCCTAGTGGGACAACAAATAACCTTGCCCAATGACAGCACATAGTCAGAGTCATGGTCTAGGAATGCAGAGAATTCTTTGAGCTAAAGAAGAAAGATTTGAAATTGAACTAAAGTATTACACAGAACTAAAGTATTACGTTTGTAGTAAAAGTACTGAGCTTTACAAACTGGTAGAGGAGAGCATTAAAGAAATTAGCTTAGCTTGTCAACTTGACCTAAAAGATTCCAATAACTGTTTTGCTATCATCATCACTTTACCCACATTGGCTGGACTTGTACTTATACACAGGGTAAGATGCAAAAATATCCTGTGCCAATTCATTAGAACGTCACATCAATTTACTTGTCATGCATGATTTCTCAATATTATTAATGGCCTTCAACAATTCCATCTTCAGTCCCACTACCTGCTCTTTATCATTTAGTGCTGCACTCCACCATCTACCTAAACTTTTAATTGGTTTCTCCTGTATAGAGAGTATCAATTCTGCTTTCATAAGAAATTTTCCTGCACAAGGTTTCCTTTATCAACCAACAGACTTCTAGACTTGCTAGGTCAAACCTTCATCCTTGCCTCCTAAGAATGTCATTTATCTTTTTGAGCAACTGTTGGGTACATGGCATAGGAGTTGTCAGCGTTGTCAAGTCATCTATGTATGCCCTAATTGGAGGTAACCAGAAACCATCCTGCAGTCTCTCTCCACCTACAACCCATTTTGAGCTCCAAATTATTACCTCCATCACCATTGTCAATGCCAAGAGAGAAATGGTACAGTACAGCCAGCCATTACAATCTCTGCCAGGACGTAACAATCTCCTTTATTAAAACAAAACTGAATATCCTCAAAATATGCTTTAACTATCCCAGTAATCTTACCTGGTACATGGAAGAGTAGATAAACATAGGCTAGTTGTTTTGTCTGAATATCCTGTCCTCAGACTTTGTCATTTTTGTCATTAATTCACTCATGGAAACCTCTAGTTTAGTTTAGGTAGATACCATTTAATCTCTCTCTCTCTCTCTCTCTCTCTCTCTCTCTCTCTCTCTCTCTCTCTCTCTCCCCCCCCCCCCCCCCCCTTTTGAGTGGCATTGCATTACACAGAGTTCCTAAAGCATGCAAGTTGTTCTTTTGTTCTACACTTATCAAGACAAAATTGCTGCTCAAACCACATTAGAAAAGACTAGAGAGAGTACGGTATATTAGTTCTCATATCTATCTCGTTAATGACCCTTTATACTATCCCAACTCCACTGCATTCCCAAACCTGGGAAAATATCCTTAATTTGAAAGAAATCTGACGTCGATATAACTGAGTGAAATTAATTGTTTGTGATAGTTATGCATTATTTATATAATCGTAACGGGTAGGACACGTATACATTGAATTTCTTTTGGTATGCTGGTTCCCTTTAAGGTTATTGCCTCTGCAATGATTGGAAATCTCACGAGAAATGTTAAACTCGCGTTTGTTCTCCTTTGAAAAAAGAGCGGAGAAAAAAAAGGTGGTTTGCAATGCTCCACATTTTAATTCCTGGGTATTAATTTTTCAAACGCATTGAGGCAGAGGCTGCGCTAGGGATTTGTTTTTGCTAGGTAAGTAGATCCAAATGGCAGCGTTGTAAACCCGGTATTGGTTTTGAAGTGCGCCATTAATGTATGTACCTGCTTGTTTAGGTGATTGAAGAGCGGCAGGCTGTAGCAGAGTAGATATCGCATTGAGCGGGCATTCAACGTTATGGGTTTCGGGAGAATTCTGTCCTGTTTTAATGTTAATTGTGGTGTTTTACAGGACTAATCCTGTCTTGTGCGGTAGAGCATGCCACTGTTTGGTTTTTTTTCCTTTCTCCAGTTTGTTTTATTCTTCTTACTGTATGGATGGAATGGTATCGTATTTTAACTGCTTTTAACTTATCACTGTTGGCGTTTAAGTGTTGCCGACGCCGTTCGACAGTTGGGGAAGTTGTGGAGTTTTTTTTAAATATACGCTGATTTCCTGTTAGCTAGGCCAGTCTGGGCGCTGTGATTATACTGTAACCCAAGTACTAGTAATGCCGCTTCACGTAGCCCTTGATCATACTATCCCCGCTCAAGTTTTTATGTCGCCAGTGATTATGATGTGAATATTTTTAATTGATGTCATTTAAATAATGTTTTAACCATATCATTGAACGATCTGCGCATCAGTTTCTGCAGTCCCCCAATCTAGTCCCCCCAATCTAGCAGTAAACCTCTATGGGTAGAGATCCTGTATGCGGTGTACAAGCAGAAGCTATAGGTTTCCCCTGTTCCTTGAACTGAGGGTAGCGTAGTCGACTTGAGTTTGGCGAATACTAAATAAAGGTCCTACAAGTTTGGCTGTTGCGAGTGAGAGGCACGATGCCCCTGCATATTATTATTATTATTATTATTATTATTATTATTATTATTATTATTAATAATTGTTGTTGTTGATGATTTTTCGTACTGCATAACCATTATAACCAATAATCATGTTATAATTGTTACATTTATTATTTTAATTAATAATACAGTAAAATATAGTATGCAACTTTATGAAATTTAATTGGGTCTATGCAGAATAAGGACTGCATGATCATATTCGCACTTAAGGAGTCTGATAACCAGAATAGTAACCAAAGTAAATACAAATGCTCAGTAACGTCAAACAAGCAGATGAGACTTCACAATGATGGATTGAATATGATGGTCTTGTATAGGGAAACAGCAGAGGAGTAACTACACAGGTGATCTGGAACAAACTAGGGGCTTGTGGGCAGTGTAATGTACCTTGTGCGAAGTTTGGCTGGAAGGAGTGACCTTTTAGTTCTGCTGCTCAAAGCTGCATAGGTTTGACCTCTTTGTGGAAGCATACAACATAAATAATGAAATAAAAGTTGCCACATTTCATAGCATGTTGGACCATAGGCCTGCTAAAGGACCCTGGTCAAGACAGAGAAATTAGGTGTCATACGTCATATGCAGACATAGTGAATAAAGACATAAGGAAAGATTTGCATCATTTATTAAAGATTTGGACTCAAAATCCATTGTGCAGGAGGTATGAGTGTTCACTGAACTTTTTTTTTTTTAAAGATAATCTGGATGATTCTATCTGCGTTAGGTTAGTGTGTGGACTGAAGAGTGAGGCTATACAAAAGTTGAAGAGTGAAGCTGACCTCACTTTAAAGAAAGCAGTAGAAATAGCACTGTCAATAGAACTAGCAAAAGCAGTGCAGTAATTGGGTGCTGCCATTGAAATACACTATATGGCAGCTGGGCAGGACAAGCAAAAAGTGAAGCCATGTTTTCGGTATGAAAAGATCTCGATATGAAAAGTAGTGACATGCTGACTGAGCTTTTCTTTATAAATGTGTCATCGGAGGTTACTGTGAAGTTCTGAGTTAAGTGTCACAGTGAGAATCTGCAATCTAACAGTTGGTGAGCCAACCAGGAGCAAGAATATCCTTGGACCAAAGAGCCAAAAGAAAGGGTGAGTACATTTGAGTTAAGCCACCTGTAATTCATGGTTAGGTTATTTACACTTGTGTAGTACCTTTTCCATACAATACAATCATCACTCTGTCTCTTACCTCCAATCAACACAACACACCAATTGGCCACAGCATACTCTTATCCAGAAATCACAGCCACAGAGATGGAGAGGGAGGATAATAGAGCATCCTCCATCATGGGGCATGCAGTCTTTCACACACCCTCACACCAGGACAACTTATAGTAATACACTGACCAGCATTATTTTTAGATTAAATAAACATTCAACAGACTCTGTGACATAATAATATAGCAGTAGTTAAGCATCTGAAGATGTTCAGTATATTAATCAAAACTTTTAACCAATTAAAATTTATTATTTTTTTTAATAATCTCATTAATTCAGTTTTTCACTTTATTTGGAGTGTCATGAAGTTCATATCTGTAGATGGCCACCTGAGAAGTCACTGAACAGATACAATACATACCATCTTAGCACACTTAACAAGTTATTATTGACATGCTGTTGACATTTTCTAAATGGCGTTTAAGTGGATTTTGGTTAGGGTCAGGATTAGGCCTAGGATAACGGTTAGGGTTAGCATGAATCATGTATCATCCCTAAGAGCAGGATCAGTTCAAGCCCTCCTAGAGGTAAGTGTGTTATTTTCCATGTACAAAGTGAAGTGATGAATGCATGGACTAGCTTTCATGCATTATGTAAAGATGGTATGTTCCTAATGTTTGCAAAGTTCCTGAAGGGGGGGGCTGTCCTACAAATATTGTCATGCTCTGGCCCACAGCCAGCCAAATGCACACATACAGACTCATACCCACACTGCCCTATTCACCCTCCTCCAGTTAGACTCTAGCTGGTCAATCACCAGTCCCTTCACTAATCATGATACAACCACCTCCACGTACACCTGCACCTCATTCCTTCCTTCATATGCCCCCAGGACCAGTGCTTTGCACTGACCTTCTCTTGTATGGGATCGCAAGGTTGTGAATGTCAAGACAATTCTTTTGGCTCTTGTTCGTTTGTTTACCTTTTGCTTAGTTGCTTCTTTCTGGTACATTTGTTCATCTCACTCCTTTGTTTACTTTTCCCCCATGCGTACCAGTAAAGGAATCTTAACTTTGTTGGTTTTCATTAAAAATATAATTTTTAAACTCACTTGTCTTGCTCCTTCATGCAAAATGTCGCAATTTGCTCAAAACTAGGACAATGTTTACAAATAATTTCACCTAGAAGTAGCATATATAAAGAAAAAAAGCAGGGCCCCTAGGATAGATCCTTGTTAATTGTCCATATGTATTCTGTGGTGTGGCTTTTAGACTTATCTCTGTCTAGCTGCTTGGTTTGTTGTCATGTATACCCTATCTCTCGGTGTGGACTAGTAAGGTAAAGTGTTTACAGGTGATTCAATGTACAGATGTGGTAGGTCAGGGGTGCATGCCACTTTGTAGCTGTTTTATTATTTTCGTTCCTTTGGCACCATCCAGAATGTCCACCTGTACCCCAAAAACTTGTCACAGCAGAGCACCACTCCTCCTCCCTGTGTATGTGTGTTTAGTCGATGGACTTTGGTCAGTGTTTCATCTTTGTTACATGTGCTAATAAATGCCTGTGTGTGGGACATGGCTCATCTGTGAATCCTGCCACGCCTCCCGCGTCACAGAAACACAGACCGTTAAGGGATGCCACGAGTCTGAAGGGGAAGAAGTAGCATAGCTAAACCAACCTGTGCAGAAGAATCCTCCATACTGGTGGGAACACTCCCTGCCATCACAGCAGGGGAAAGTGTCCTTGGAAGCATCACCACTGCCTGCGCTAGAGACAGGCAATTCATCTGATGTGCTTCCTGGCTCATCCGGAGACGCCGTCACCACCCAAGTCGACGATGGAACTCCTCAGACCTTGACCTAGCTGACGACGGTGGGACGGCCTGGGCTTCCTGCCAGCTTCCCTGGACTCTTTCGCAATCCTTGGTGTGGTTTTGTTCATGTACCCATCCCCATAATGATTATTGCGCCAGTCCCTTTGTCTCCCTTAGTGTCTGTTCCTGTTCCTTTGTCTGTCATTGTAATGGTCCCCATCTTTCTCCCCTCCATCCTGTGTATGCTGGCACATGTCTGTGGCCCGCTAGGTTGTTCGTATGCACGCATATAGTGCGCGCGCGTGTGTGTGTGTGTGTGTGTGTGTGTGTGTGGGTGGGTGTGGGTGGGTGTGTGTGGGTGGGTGTGTGTGGGTGGGTGTGTGTGTGTGTGGGTGTGTGGGTGTGTGTGGGTGTGTGTGGGTGGGTGTGTGTGGGTGTGTGTGGGTGGGTGTGTGGGTGTGGGTGTGGATGGATGGAAGGGGGTGTGGATGGATGGATGGGTGGGTGGATGGATGGATGGGTGGGTGGATGGATGGATGGGTGGATGGAAGGGTGGGTGGATGGATTGAGGGGTGTGGATGGGTGGATGGAAGGGGGGGTGGATGGATGGAAGGGGGTGTGGATGGATGGATGGGTGGGTGGATGGATTGAGGGGTGTGGATGGGTGGGTGGATGGATTGAGGGGTATGGCTGGGTGGATGGATTGAGGGGTGTGGGTGGATGGATTGAGGGGTGTGGATGGGTGGATGGAAGGGGGTGTGGATGGGTGGGTGGATGGATTGAGGGGTGTGGGTGGATGGGTGGGTGGATGGATTGAGGGGTGTGGATGGGTGGATGGAAGGGGGTGTGGATGGGTGGGTGGATGGATTGAGGGGTGTGGGTGGATGGATGGAAGGGGGTGTGGGTGGGTGGATGGATGGATGGGTGGGTGGGTGGGTGGATGGATGGATGGGTGGGTGGATGGATGGATGGGTGGGTGGGTGGATGGAAGGGTGGGTGGATGGATTGAGGGGTGTGGATGGGTGGATGGAAGGGGGGGTGGATGGATGGAAGGGGGTGTGGATGGATGGATGGGTGGGTGGATGGATTGAGGGGTGTGGATGGGTGGGTGGATGGATTGAGGGGTATGGGTGGGTGGATGGATTGAGGGGTATGGCTGGGTGGATGGATTGAGGGGTGTGGGTGGATGGATTGAGGGGTGTGGATGGGTGGATGGAAGGGGGTGTGGATGGGTGGGTGGATGGATTGAGGGGTATGGGTGGGTGGATGGATTGAGGGGTGTGGATGGGTGGATGGAAGGGGGTGTGGATGGGTGGGTGGATGGATTGAGGGGTGTGGGTGGATGGATGGAAGGGGGTGTGGGTGGGTGGATGGAAGGGTGGGTGGATGGATTGAGGGGTGTGGATGGGTGGATGGAAGGGGGGGTGGATGGATGGAAGGGGGTGTGGATGGGTGGGTGGATGGATGGGTGGGTGGATGGATTGAGGGGTGTGGATGGGTGGGTGGATGGATGGAAGGGGGTGTGGATGGGTGGGTGGATGGATGGGTGGATGGATTGAGGGGTATGGCTGGGTGGATGGATTGAGGGGTGTGGGTGGATGGATTGAGGGGTGTGGATGGGTGGATGGAAGGGGGTGTGGATGGGTGGGTGGATGGATTGAGGGGTGTGGGTGGATGGGTGGGTGGATGGATTGAGGGGTGTGGATGGGTGGATGGAAGGGGGTGTGGATGGGTGGGTGGATGGATTGAGGGGTGTGGGTGGATGGATGGAAGGGGGTGTGGGTGGATGGATGGAAGGGGGTGTGGGTGGATGGATGGAAGGGGGTGTGGATGGGTGGGTGGATGGATGGAAGGGGGTGTGGATGGGTGGGTGGATGGATTGAGGGGTATGGCTGGGTGGATGGATTGAGGGGTGTGGGTGGATGGATGGAAGGGGGTGTGGATGGGTGGGTGGATGGATTGAGGGGTGTGGGTGGATGGATAAGTGGATGGATGGGTGGGTGGATGGATGGAAGGGGGTGTGGATGGGTGGGTGGATGGATGGAAGGGGGTGTGGATGGGTGGGTGGATGGATTGAGGGGTATGGCTGGGTGGATGGATTGAGGGGTGTGGGTGGATGGATGGAAGGGGGTGTGGATGGGTGGGTGGATGGATTGAGGGGTGTGGGTGGATGGATAAGTGGATGGATGGGTGGATAAGTGGATGGGTGGGTGGATGTATGGGTGGATAAGTGGATGGATGGATAAGTGGTTGGGTGGATGGATGGATGGATGGAAGGGGGTGTGGATGGGTGGATGGAAGGGGGTGTGGATGGGTGGGTGGATGGATTGAGGGGTGTGGGTGGATAAATAAGTGGATGGGTGGTTGGGTGGATGGATAAGTGGATGGATGGGTGGTTGGGTGGATGGGTGGGTGGATGGATTGAGGGGTGTGGGTGGATAAATAAGTGGATGGGTGGTTGGGTGGATGGATAAGTGGGTGGTTGGGTGGATGGATAAGTGGATGGATGGGTGGTTGGATGGGTGGATAAGTGGATGGATGGGTGGATAAGTGGATGGGTGGGTGGATGTATGGGTGGATAAGTGGATGGATGGATAAGTGGTTGGGTGGATGGATGGATGGATGGATGGAAGGGGGTGTGGATGGGTGGATGGATGGATGGATGGATGGAAGGGGGTGTGGATGGGTGGGTGGATGGATTGAGGGGTGTGGGTGGATAAATAAGTGGATGGGTGGTTGGGTGGATGGATAAGTGGGTGGTTGGGTGGATGGGTGGGTGGATGGATTGAGGGGTGTGGGTGGATAAATAAGTGGATGGGTGGTTGGGTGGATGGATAAGTGGATGGATGGGTGGTTGGATGGGTGGATAAGTGGATGGATGGGTGGATAAGTGGATGGGTGGGTGGACGGATTGGTGGACGGACGGATGGATGGACGGATGGGTGAGTGGGTGGACGGACGGATGGGTGAGTGGGTGGACGGACGGATGGGTGAGTGGGTGGACGGACGGATGGGTGAGTGGGTGGACGGACGGATGGGTGAGTGGGTGGACGGACGGATGGATGGATGGATGGATGGATGTATAAGTGTGCATAGATGGATGGATGGATAAGTGTGTGTGTATGGATGGATGGATGGATGGATGGATAAGTGTGTGTGTATTGATGGATGGATAAGGTTAAAAAAGTTTTTTATTCAATCCAAAGTTTGCCATTTTACTTGTTGCATTTAATCTTGGGCTAGGCATGTTGTGCTTGTAATGTCACTAAAATGACAGGTATCCAGGTTTGTTTGTTTTAATACACAACTAACATGAATTAATCATCAGTTAATCAATTTGTTTTTACATGCATTTAATACATAGATTTGGTTAGGGAAATAAAACTGTATTTCTGTTTTGAATCTCAAATGGTTTGAGTGCACATACCATGATATTAAAAGAACTCAACATCACTATCACAATAGCTGTGCCCTGCCATGTTTTTACACCACACTGTAATTAACCTACTCCTTTACACAGGGCTACCCACTAATACACAGTTCCACTGATGCCAGCTCCCACAATGAAATGATGTTTTCCTTTTTGCATATTCCCTTTTATTGAAAAATGTTTTGTGATTAAATATTTTATAGATAGATAGATAGATAGATAGATAGAGGTGATTAAGAAATGTATTGACACATTTTCAGTTCAGGTTTAGTTTTTTTTGTGTGTGTTGGTGATTAAAGTACATAATGTAATTGACACTGAGTAGAATTATAATTTTTATGTATTTATATTTTAAATAAAATAAACTACTTATGTATTTTGGTATTTAAACTATGCCAGTATTAATTTAATCCTGTGCATGTATTGTGTGAAATGAAAGTGTAACTTCAGTGTCAGTTACAAGCACAACACCAGCGCCACCAAGTAGTCACTGCAAGTACCCAAGCTACTAGTACCTAAGGTGGTTGTGTGTCTTACTCTGAGGAGTCTTTTCACATGCACTGTCCTCACTTCTCAACAGCTTCAACACATGTTATTACCTGGAGTAAATACAGTTCAAAACTGAATTCCAACAATTCAAGTGGTAAAGTGACTCAGTGTGGCCCCAAACTCTCTTTAACTCTAGCAAGGGAACTACCATGATTGGAGGAACCAGGGAACTCCTGGCATGACCATGCAGTCATTTGTTAGGTGTTTGTAATGTACATTTCTAGATATTTGCCAATTGGAGCTATCTTTTAGTTGCGTTTCTCTGGTTTTCAGTCTTTTATGGACTCTATCCCAGCCTCAGGGGCAACCTAACAACACTCACTCTCCTCCCCCCCTTCCCATCCCACAAAAATTGACTTCCATGATCATAATGAGAAAGTACAGGAACGTTGTCACACATCTTCACATTTTTGTTTTGGTCTCATTATGGCGGAATTCATAACCAGGTTTTCAGCTTCAGTGATCCTTTAATAATAAACAAGTTTCAATTCCCTTTAACCTTATCAAACAATGCAGTGCCTCAAAATGGGGAAAGACAGTAAGTTCCATTTTAGTTTGTGATGTTCTTGCTGGTTTCTTAACAGGCCAGTGCTCACCTAATTTCTGCAGCAGAGTGTAGCTTTCCATATCCTCTTCAGATAAAACTGTGATATCTAGTCTGATCAGACAGAAAATTTAGACCCACTGAACTGCTAATGACATTAAAAAAAATGTGGTTCTTATTTGAGTGCAATGTTGTCACTGTCTATAAAATAAAAATGAATGTGTATGATCATCCATATCAAAATAATTTATTTTAGCAGTGCAAGTTTTCATTATCTTGACTGTGAATGCCCATATATAACCACAATCTGGGTTACTTACAATCAGTTGTTATAAACAATGAAATGTTTTCAAATATCCATTGTATAGTATTTTTTTTTTATTTTGTCTTGAAATAAAATGATACCAAGAGACCTCATCTGTTTTGCTTTCCTTTGTTTAAACTCATCCAGGCTGATAAATCTCCAACATCCTCAATCACTGACGCCAGCAGAAAACCTGCAGTTCACTATTCTCAGCCTGTTTGTTCTCTCCACTTTGCAGCTGATGAACTGACCACACCCCTGGCATTTAAAAGGCATAACACAAAGACTCTTCCATATTACACTCTGCATGTCAGTTCCTAGTTACTGTGTGCACAGGATCACAGGTAAAGATTTTTTTAATTGTTATTTTTTGCATTTGGAATGATAAACTATATATATATAAATAAAGTTCTACATTATTACTGTTTGTGTGTTTACATTGCATGGGTGAGTGTGTATATCAATTTTTTATGATAACTGATAGTTGATTTTGATTTTTTGTACACTAGATATAAACCTCAAATACAATTTTGTTTTATAAGTTATCAGTTCAGTATATTCAGTTTTGATTTGTAAGGTAATGGTTCAATATTTGGCAAAAATGTCTAATGTTATCATTGCTACAAGATGTGATATGACAAAATGCTTGCACAGCTGATGATGGACCTCTTCCCTAAACAGAGAGAGAGAGAGGCAGGCAAAGAAACAACATTTTGGTCAGAGCTCCTTCAACACCCTCCTTCATAAAAGTGCTTGATTTATATATGTATAAATCTATTCACTTTTAGATATGGAGACCCAAGTACTGATGGTAGCTATTGTGATTACCTGTGCTGTGTCTTACAATGCAGGCCAACTGCCAACATTTCTCAATGTAAAAAAACTAACTTTTTTCCCCTATTTTTTCACTATCACCTCTCTTTGTGATAGTCATGATTTTAATCATGGTAATCATCCTGTTCTTATTGATAGACTTCCATCACCCGCACTGGTTGTGAGAGTTCTAAGCTATGTGCGAGCAAACCGTCCACCTGCAACCCTG
The DNA here is from genome assembly GCF_041902795.1 of Electrophorus electricus. Taxonomy (NCBI): domain Eukaryota; kingdom Metazoa; phylum Chordata; class Actinopteri; order Gymnotiformes; family Gymnotidae; genus Electrophorus; species Electrophorus electricus. Next base: position 11,909,030 of record NC_137516.1, read on the forward strand.
CAGGAAACTTCACCTGCTTTTTTGCCTCCTTCAAACTCTCATTCCACACATTGTTCTTTGAACTCAGTGGCACAACTTCTGGCTTTGTGGCTCTGGGACTGGCCACCAACCAGACTCTGGTATTTTTCAGCAATCAGTACATCATATACCATAAAAACTAAAGAGTTTAGCCTACATGCCCGTGTTTCATTAACTGATAACACAGAGAACTTGTTCCCACATATGACAGATTTCACATCCTCTCCAAAACAAACATGAACAATATGCTATACGTATTTTGAGAGCTCATTTCTCATTTCCTTATTGCAGGGACCCAGTATTGTGTTTGTCTGTGCCAACAACAACAACAGTTTCTTATTTCTAACTGCCAATTACACTAACAGCACAGCTGGCTTGACTCCTGTTAATGAGGTAAGTTTGAGATGTAGGACATCACTCAGTCTCAGAGTACAAAACAATGGAACATTTTCAGCTGCTTACAAATGTTTCATGAAACTCTTATGATTAATAAATAATTTAACTCTCTGTGTCTCTTTTTCTCTACCTAGTCCTCTGTAATCAGTGTTCAGGGTGCAGTAAGTGGGAATCAGAGCATTGTCCAATGTACCTTTAATACTACCAGAAACCTGACCAACGTTGCTTCCACTGTACCTTACTACATGACTTTCTACCAGGGCAACTACAGTGGTAGGCTATTGTGCTTTTTCACAATACATAATAAACATAATTTACTCTTGAAAATGCAATTTAAGTATGTCACAATTGCATGCACAGCTTGCATACATATACACATACACCCACTCAAAAGAATCTTACTAAGTTTCATGTCTCTTGGTCTTTTGAGTAAGGACTTTTTATTGAATAGGCGTTCCAGATCCAGTGTTCAGCTTTAACACATCATTCAACCTGGCCAATCCTACAAGTAATACAACAGCAACCCCAACCACTGCATCTACACAGTCTACCACTAAAGGTGGCAGCAATTCACTTGTCAGCTCTGGCATGCATGGTAAATATACACTTTCTACAAACTCTACTTTCTAAATTATGAAAGCACAATACTAAAACAACAGGTACTGATATAACTCTGTTATTTAAGATGATTTTTTAAAAATCCAGTCTCTGTCTTTTATTCTTTGACTCTCTGTCTTCTTCTATTACACACAGGGCTTGTCATCCTGCTGTCTGCCATCACACTCCATTTTCTTTATTAAGTACTTGCTTTGAAACTTACCTTCCACTGGACATGGTCTTTGAAGTAGAAAGTACTGTGTGTGGCAGTGCATGAGCTTAGCTTAAAATGGACAGCCTGTGTATGTGTACCCATGCTTTGGTTCGCAAACATTTTCATGGCAACAATGAGAAAAACAGAAAACACACCAAAAAAAGTAGAAAAAGCAAAAATGACAAGATAAAAATGATTCTCAAAGCTAGAATTTTGTAGTTGCAAGGAAAACCATGAATAATTATTTTTACATTTGGCTAGTTACAAATTTCTAGCACATATATGAGATGTTTGATGCTACATCTTGAAAACAAACTTGTTTTGTGTGTGCATGTCTAGAGAAATGTGAAATGTTATGAAGTCATCATTAATTGGCTGAACATGAAATTTCCTCTCTTTCTCACTCACAGACTAGTGAACTCAATTAGCTCTTGAAACAGTTTTCAGCATTTGTGCTTGTATTTTATTCATGTCTGTAAATGTGTTATGAATATATGTCATGTAGCTGAAATTAGAAGATAAAATGTTCTAAATATTTTTCACATTCATTGTCAATGTTATGGAGATGTATTTTTACCTGTAAAAGTTTGATCATAAAGAATCATATTTGATTAAAGATTATTTTCCATAATGCTTTCAGTTGTGGGTGAATCCAACTTTTGGTACTCACACCATATAATTATGAATATATGCTGCTATGACCTTCTCAGCTGCATACCATATGGTTACAATATAGGGCTCTTAGCTCCCATTTCAAAATGTAATCACTTTTACTGTTTTCCGTTCCTCTCAGTCTTTTCCATGCCCACTTTTTGCATGCCATCATAAGACTGTAGAATATTACTTAAAACAGCTAGGCCTGTGTACAATAACATTCAATAACACTCTGGTATGTGGTTGTTCTGCTGGGATGAAAATCCAGCTGTTTCTATACAGTCTGAGTTTGCCACGTCTCAGCGCCACCAAGCCAGAGACAGCAAATCCCCTGTCCCTCCTGGAAAACTTTAAAATAGGATTCCTCATTTTGTGACTATGATGAGGTCCCAAGTAAGCGCCAGGAGCCTGCCAATCTTCAGCACCGCTGCAGGGAGAAGATACCTGCAGTGCAAGACATGAGTAGGCAGAGAGAATGTTCAGATAACCCATCGTATGGTACTCAGTGTGCTCTCAAGTACAAATACAAGCTTCCCATAGCCTGTGTGAGCACTGGCAGCTGCTAAGTGGGTCCTGTGTCTGTGTGTTCCTCGAGGGTCACCCCTCCTGTCCCAGTGGCTGTCCCACAATCCACCCAGCCAGGTCCTGTCTCTGGCATTGAGGAACACCAGCCAGCCTGTTCCCAGCATGAAAGACACTGCCCAGCCAATTCCTGTTCCCATGTCTCATGCCAGGCCTGTTCTTGCACCTCATACCACGCCTGGTCCTGTGGCCATGCCTCTGGACCTGCCAGACCTTCCGCTGCTGAATGCCACTGTGCCTCCGGACCTGCCATACCCTCTGCCTCACTTCCAGACTCGTCGGATCCACACCAGCTGTTGCCTTTGGACCTGCCCCCTATTGTGTCTGCTTCATGGTTCCCGCCCGTACCTCACTGGCCTGTGTCCTGTTCCCCATGGGCCCTGTCTCCATTATTGCCTGATCCTGCTGATCCTTTTTTTTTTTTGCCTTCACCTGTGCCTGGTTTTGTTTTTGCCCTGTTGTGGTGCCTGTCCCTGTGGCTGTTGCTCTGCCGGTTTCTGTCCCTGTGCCTATTCATGTGTCTGTTCCTGTATCCGTGTCCATTTTTGTTCCCGTCCTGTTGTCACTTTCCTTGCCCGTCCTACGTTTTTGTTTTCCTCATTCTTTTGTGTCTCCGGTCATCTCTAGTCATTTGTCATCTATGTTGTCCTTGCCCCTTTGTCATCCTCAATGTTTCTGTTCAGTGTTCTGTCCTACTCCTGTGTCCGCTTCTGTTCCTAGTTCTTGTGCTGTTCTGTCTGTTCGCGTTGTGGCTCCTGAGACTCCTGCTCCTGTATCTGCATCTGTGTCTTCAATTTCTGTCTTCCTGCTCCTGTTTTTGCCGCCGGGTCTGCTTGTGTTCTTGCTCCTGCTTCGTACCCTGATTCTGCCTATTTTCTTGTTTCTGTTCCTCTTCCTGCTCCTAGCCCTGTTCATGTTGGCTTTAGGAACATTATTATGACCATGATTCTGATTGATTCTGATGATTCTTTCTTCTCTGCATATGTGTCTGCCTCATAATAACTCTTTGATATAGCCTGGCAAAGCTTGGATATCTACAGCTATTTGGGAGATGGCAAACAAATATTTATTCATCAGAGACCATTGTGACATCACACACATACACATATACTATTAAATTTCAGCCTACTAAATTGTAGTACAATGCTAACAGAGTCATAGTCATTAGGATCACACCTTAGGGTACAGTGAAAAAAGTATTTCTAATTGTTAAAATAAGCAAAGAAAATCTGAGCTTTATTTCACTGATTGCTTTTTATTATATGTTCATATTAATTTTTTTTTTTTCGAATACAGAGTACATGCTCAAAACTGGTTAGGCTAGTTCACAAAATATCTGCGTATTGCATGGATAGCAGCAGTCTAGTGGTCTGTATGAGGCAATGTTAAAGGAAATAACTGAATACTGGGTGAAACAGTTATATAGTCCATGTATTGCCATTAACAGTTTGTGTTAGACTCTTATCATCGGGACATATTTGTGTGGTAGAATACTCAACCCAGCAATGAAAATGAATGCTAGTAATGTTACTGCCCATTACTTTAATGTTTCTAAAAAGCAGTATTTTACTGAGATAAGGAGTTTAGCTATGAGAGCTATTATATCCATTCTATTTTATATCCATTCCATACTTTACATTATATATAATCCATGTAGCTAGTTCACTAGCTTCTTCAGTGGGTCAAGGGTGTGTGAGCTGTTTCTGTAGTTGCTGGAGTAGATGTCATGGGTGAATGAATATGGCAACATCTACTGGCAGCATTGGGACATTTTCTGGTGTCATTCCAGAATCTTCATCATGAACAGGTCTAATCCAGTCTTAGCATCATCTCTGTAATAACATCCAGATAAAACAAAAAGATGTATTTGGATCTGTAAAGATGAATTGTCTATAAATGGTAGATATGTACCAGTGATGAGCACACAGCTCTGGCAGATCTATTTGTAGAGGCTTAATTAAAAGGGAGGGCCAGAGGGTCCCGCGGGCTTTTTGAGACATTGCTTCCAGCCACATGATCACAATCTAAAGTGAATGCACGAAGTGGACAGACGACAGCATCAACACCTCAGATTACCAGAAAACTCTGACTGTGGGCCACAGACCCAGTGGCAGTAGGCTTGGGAAACTGACTTTGTATGCATGTGCAAGTTGTAGCTTGATGGGTACTAGCTGGGGTGTGACATCAGCAAAGCAGAAGAAAAGGGATTCCTTCATGGACATGGACAACTTAAACACCACTGAAATGCAGGTCAGTGTACTAGCATATATCAATAGAAATGCGCAGAATACTGAATGAGGAGAAAGATCTGTGACATATGAGACGATCTTTTTTCTGGACTTCCTGAAAATTAAACTGATAGCCAAGAACTATTAATTAAAGAATTTTATGCAAACACATGTGTACACATGTACACCATATTGGAGAATGCTTTCAAAATTGAACCAGAGCAATAACTGCAAAATTTGAACACCTATAAACAAAAAACCTAAAATCACACCTTTGGTATGAATAAGAGACTTGTGCATATATATACACAATCTGTTTGGCATTGTCGGGAATGTTATTTGTATTTGTTCATTGCAGGAAATGAGTCAGTCATGAAAAGTCAGATCTTTAAAAAAATATTTTCCCCTGTCGCTGTATAATGTATCATTATGTTATTATGATGTATATTGTTAGTATTATTATATCCCTAAATGTAACTAATGTGGAAACGCATATCCTGCAGCTGCCAATTGTCACGTATATAAAAGGCCCTGCGCAGTTATTTTTTTTAATCTTTCAAAAAATATTTGTAAAAATATTTTTGAATTTTTCATTTGCCCATAATAAATCTCGCTCCTCTCTGCACATGCGTCCACCTCCTTACCGCTTACCGTTACAAAGGCTGTTAGGGTCTAGGTCAACAGCAGACTCTCTGTGTTGTGTTTAAATAGAGCCTAATCAAATTCTCTGGTTAAATCATAGGATGCTACAGTTCATATCTTAAGAACGTATTTAGAGCAGTATCATCTGTGCCTTTATTGCATATTGATCATGTTAAACTGTGATCATGTTAATTACTGTTAATTAAAGATAAAGACTTACCAACTTATCATCTACATTGTAAATGTTCAGAGAGTATTAGTCAGCTAGCAAATTTGGAATTGTTTTGAGCCAAATTTTCAAATTAATTTGAAGTAAAATGCCTGCTACAAACTCTTGTGTCACTTCAGCCCCAGAAAGAAATTTGAGCCATTTTGATTTGGTCTTGTTTTCTGGAAAAATGTAAAGAGTAACCTGTAAGCACTCTGCAGTGCCCAATAAATGTGGAACGAAAGCAGGCGTATGTAGATAATCACATACTTCCTGCTAATATAATATTTGGAGTAAAGAGGAAAACATTGTACTATAGTAATAAGTGCAGGAGAATGGTCAAAATACACCTTAAAGCACTGGCTAATGACAACTAGAATGCTGTGTTTTTTTCCTTTGTCATTAGAAAGAGAGAGTCCATCTCCCTGCCATCTTACTCCCGTCAGCTGTTGTAATGTCACATTGTGCCTGGCCAAGGTTCCCCTAGGCCTAAGGCTGGCAACAACAGCTTGTCTGAGACTGTTGTCACTACACTCAGTTTATCCTGGTGTTTACACTTCAGTGTGGGCTATTGTAACTGAGTCATCTGGTGAGACAAGGCTTCAGATATTTTAAGCAATATTTAGACCACACCAGATGCTTAACTGTGAAATTCAGAAAAGATTGTCTACATTGAACTTGAGACCCTTGGTGCAGCCAAGCAGAAGAGGTCCCAGACATGCATACACTCAGTGAACCAGAACTCTGTGAAGCTGCAGGGTCTGGACACTGAGAGCCTGTCCTGCTTGCTCCTCCAGTGTGTTATGGTCAGTGAACTCATAACTACTAACGACATGACCACCGCATCAAGAGAAGACACAACATCACTTCAAGGGTATGAAACTGCATGGTCAATTGCATTTCCTATGTGATGTGATGACATCCCATCAGATCCTCCAACAGCAACCACAGATGCTGGCACCCCTGCCATAATCAGCACTCCAGCTTATAAGGACTGAGACACTAACAAATACACACTAGCTGTAGGAGGCTTGGTACCTGTGGGTACCAGAAGTACATAATTAATAAGGTCCAATCCGGTATTAAGCCTTACAGAGGTGGCAAGTTTTCTGCTTTGCAGAAAGTTTAAAATCAAAGGGGGACAGATATCAGAATCAGGGTCTGAAATCACTTACAGTAGCTTTTGGAAATAGATAGATGAGGGTCTCTGGGATGGATTGACAGAACTGGAAATGATCAAGTCTGTTTTAATAGTTGATAAGATTAACTGTACCCTATTCTTCACCCTATTCACCCCACAGTGTAGCTCTAAGTTCCATTATGACAGATGGTGAGTCCAAATAGTGTTTCTTCATACACTGTATCAGGGTCTGCATGAGAAAAATAATAACATTTGGTGCGACACAAAATCCTACTTTGCTAATGTGACAGATGGTTTTATCTTAGAATAGATAACCAAATCTGCTACAGAGGAAGCAGAAAGACTGAAACACTTGAACTCCACAGTGAGCCAGAGACCAGTGACTATTAGTTTAGCTCAGGAGGAAAATGTCATGAGTGTATTCCAAAGTCAAAATATAAATGTGTACACTGATTTCTTTGTGGGCAAACCTGGACACAAAACTGTGGGATGTCTAATGCAAGCAGGGTCAGGAAACTGGGATAGATCACTGGAAAGAGACAGCCAGTGACCTGTAATAACCAAGTGTCCCACCCCATTGCTAGTGGCCATGACACAAGACCATCAGAAGGTGGGATCCCTTACCTAAAGCTCCTACAAGTTACTGCAGCACCACAATTTATTACTATTACCATCCAGCAGGAGGGACAAGCCCACTCATTCATTCACACACACACACCACACCTGCCAGGGTCCCAACCTCCTACCTATTAGTCAGCGCACACCTGTTCCTCATTTCGCCCACTTTTGTTTCCCCCTAAATAAGCCCACAGGTACTTACCGTCAGTACTGCACATTGCCTTTGGTACTCATTCCTGTTCAAGTCTTTTACTACACTGTTCTCTACTTTTGTTGTTTTGCTTTCCGCTGCTTTGCAGCCCACTTATTTTGTATTGTCAGCCTTAGGTGCCTTAGAGGTTGTAAATTAAGAGTAGCTGAAAATGTTGAAACTCAGTGGTTGCAGATAAGCAGAACTCAGACTAATCGAGGTAATACACCATAAAGGTGGAGTGGCTGAGGTTGTCATGTCATTATGTAAAGTTTTAGATCCAACTGGAACCGGTGGCATGGAGCAGGTATTAACACTGCTGTCTTTAGTCACTGGATGTCACAGATTCCTGGAACAATTCTCATCCCAGCACTGCCATGACTACCTCATCCCACCGACATCTCTGATCTGGTTCGCCAGAGTACTAATTCAACACATCTGATGACTATTCTCTCCCTTACTACCCTCTCTCGCTCACTCTTTTCAATGTATTGCCATTCTCATGTTGACGACCAAGCCTTCCATATATGTGCGTGTGTGTGTTTTCCTGGTTGCCGAATTCTACCTGTGTTACAGACCTCGTCTCTTCCCTGACCCCTGGACGCCTTTTGGACTTTGCCTTTCATTTTCGACTTTGGGCCGACCCTACCATGATTACCAGCCTAACCCCTCCTTCTTGACTTGGAATGCTCAAAGCCCTACAATCTCTCCCTACAATTTCTACCTGCCCCACAGACTTGCTACTTGAACTCTGTGAAGCATGAATGTGGGCTCTAATCTGAGGTGCTGTTAATTTGTGGTTTCTGAAGCTGGTAACTAACAGCAGAGGTGACTCTTGGTTTTCCTTTCCTGGGGCAGACCCAGGTTTTCGTGACTGCCCTTGGGGATAGACTGGGTTTTTGAAATGGTCAGATGACCTGACCTTCATGTCTTAAATTAATGATGGATTGTCACTTCACTTTACTTAGTTGAGTAGTACTTGCCATAATATGGATTAGACCAGTAGTCATAGAGGGCTATTCACTACATACACTGTGTATGAACTCTGCCTCTGCTCAACAACACTGATGGTCTCAAACGCATAATAAAGGCAAGAAATTCTACAAATTAACTCTTAACAAGGCAAACATGTTCATTGAAAACCATTCCAGGTGACTACCTCATGAATCTGAGAGAATGCCAAGAGTGTGCAAAGCTGTCATTAAATCAAAAAGTGGCTACTTTGAAGTATGTACAGTATTAATGTCACAATTAGTCCTTCCCAGATTCCATGTTCCATGTTTTTCCTGTCTTGTGTATTTTAGTTCCATTCCGTAGTTTTGTTTTCTCAGCCTGTCGTTTGATTTTCCACACCTGTCTGTCATTTCTAGTCTTAAGTAATATAGTTAAACCCTGCCATGTGCCCTGTGTTTTTGCTCTTCATTGTTTGTTTGGTTCATTGTGTTTAGTTTAATGTATTTGAATGGTTGCATTTATGTGTTTGGTGGATGATTGAAAGCCCGTCTGTTTCAAAGCCTTCGTTTGTTAGCCTGTTTTTGTTATCCTAGCCTTTGTGTTTCCTAGCTTATGTTATAGCCTGTTTCCCTTGTTTGCCTTCATGTTTTTGTTTGTTTGTAATGTATCTCCATATTGGACTACGACTCTGGAATTGCCCTTAATAAATCTCGCTCTTCTCCATACATGCATCCACCTCCTTACGGCTCGTCATTACAATTACACATATTCTGGATTGTTTAACACTTTTTGTTCACTAATTAATTCCATGGCGATTGTTACTGGGCAATTGTTACTGGGCAGCACGGTGGCTAGGTTGTTAGCATGTTTGCTTCTCACTACTAAGGTCTTGGGTTCATGTCCTGATCCGGGTGGCATTTCCACGTTTTTCCTAGGTCTGCATGGGTTTCCTCTTGGGTCTCTGGTTTCTTGCCACAGTCCAAAAACATGTAGGTTAGGTTGATTGGCTAGCCTAATAAATTGTCCTGGTGTCTGTGTATAGGAATGATTGTGTGTCTGCATGTCTAATAAAGGTGGCCTTGTGTGTGAATGATTGTGTGTCTGCATGTCTAATAAAGGTGTCCTTGTGTGTGAATGATTGTGCATCTGCATGCCCAGTTGTGGTTGGTGCTCTGTTGTGAATGTTGTCCTCTCTCCACTCCCTGCACCTGATTCAGTTCCTCATGGCCCGGAGGTTTCTGGTTGAGAGTACGCTGTGTGTGTGTCCCAGGGGGCTGAGGTTTCTGGATAAGAGTACGCTGTGTGTGTGTCCATCCCAGGGGCCCGAGGTTACTGGCCAAGAATACACTGTTCACAGCTGGCAACCGCTTCTCGGTTTTGATGTGCTTTGGGCATTATTGTTGTGTAAAAGGTATCTGGGCATCACACATGTTCGTATGTTGTCAGTGTCCATTGATGTAACAAAAATAGGCATGGCTGTTCAAGTCACGAATCCTTTACTCTTAGCCTATTCATTAGCTTTGATCAGAATGGTATCTGGTTTTACACCCAATTGTAAAAAAAAAAAGTGTTCAATTTGTTTAACTAGCTCAGGCCTAATACTTTGTCAGTGTCCCCCTGATTGGTCATTTGCGCTGTGGTCTGGGTGCACATTAAATGTTCTTTGTATTACTGCAGTATAGTTGACCCATTCAGTTTTTATTTTAAATGACACATAGGCTTTATGTCCTTGTTCCTTGTAGATTTGAGGTTTTACATGTTAAATAGTGGCTGCAGAGGTATTTGCATTTACATGCAAATTTAAGGCATTTGGCAGACGCTCTTATCTAGAGCGACTTACAAAAGTACTTTGTCATTTACTCACAGAATGTATCCTAGTCAGTACCAATAGATGGGCTACAGTTTCTCATTTGAGATGCATAAAATTCACTTAGTAATTTAATTGTATAAGTTGCTAGTAAAAGCTGGTACAAAATAGAGGTTTCTAATAAAGTGGCTTGCAGTGCATATTGTTTACTTTTACAGCATTTAACTGACGGTTTCCGATTACAAATGAAGTACCACTGAGCTACCACTGCCCATGGTTCAGGTTTGTGGTTATTTTGCCTTAAAGACTAAGATCACCTGAAGGCTGAATTAAAGTGGTGGATGGGTGGAAGGCTTTGCACCCTTGCTTTGAGGTTTTACATGTTCCAGAGTGGCTACAGAGGTATTTGCATTTACATTTATGACATTTGGCAGACGCTCTTATCTAGAGTGATTTACAAAAGTGCTTTGTCATTTACTCACAGAATGTATCCTAGTCAGTATAATAGGTTAGAGTTCAAAATACCATTGAACTAGAATGCTGTTGAAATATAGGGATCAATTCTGATGCTGAGAAGTGCAAAACACATAAGCTCTATAATAGACAACAATAAGTGCAATAAACAATACCCTACAATAAGTACTAGAGTTTCAGTTACTCAGCATAAGTGCAGGATCAGTAGTCATTAAAATATTCCACAAATAGGTGGGTCTTCAGTCTGTGTTTGACGACTGCAAGGGTTTCTCCTATCCGCACAGCCAGCAGAAGTTCCTTCCACCATCTGGGAGCCAGGTCAGAGAATGCAGAGAATGCTTGATTCTTTTCTTCCATGAGACCTGAAGCCGTGTTTTAAGATGAGCCATACTTAAGGTACAGGTCAGGCTTCTATTAGGCCGAGAGACAAGTAGGTCCTCAATCTCTAATTACTCAATGAACCTCAATGGTCTCCCAATCACATCTTGTCTAACAGTTAAAGATCTTGGAGTTATTATGGTTCTCAGTGTCTCATTCGAAGCTCATGTAAATGATATGTCTAGGACTGCCTTCCTCCACCTCAGGAACATTTCAAAGATAAGGAGCATACACTCATCATATGATGCAGAAAAGCTAGTCCATGCATTTATCACTTCAAGATTGGACTACTGTAATGCCTTACTATCTGGTTGTACCATGAAGCACTTCTAAACAAGCTCCACCTAGTTCAAAAGCAGCCAGAGTTATTACTGGAACTAGAAAATTTGAACACATCATTACACATCTTAGCTACTTAATGCTAGTAATATTGTTACTATTGTGGTGACCATTGTTGGCCAGTGGAGGATGAGTCTTAATTCCTCTCAAGGTTTCTTCTTCATGGTCTAGTGAGTTTTTTCTTGCCACTGTCACCCTTGGCTTGCTCATTAGGGGCTTGGAGTCGGACTTTTGTAAAGCTGCTTTGTGACAACATCTGTTGTAAAAAGCACTATATAAATAAATTTGACTTGACTTTGCTTTGACTAGCGATATGATGTATGGAGGTCCTGTTTCATTTTTGGCTTTGTAGTCAAGCAACAAGATTTTAAATCTGATGCCGGCAGCTACGAGAAAGGTTCAAATCCTTCATATGTTACAAAGCAGAAATCTGCAAGACTGGGTCAGATTTGAGTTGAGAACGAGAATTTGTTGCCCAAATTTATGCCCAGGCTATGAGCAGCTTCAGATAGTGGTACCAGGGAGTTCTTGAAGGAAACTGTGAGGTCATGGTAAGAGTTGGGAGTTCCTGGGATGTACAGAAGCCTGGTTTTACTGGGGTTGAGCTTCAAGTGGTGCGCTGTCACCTATGATGTAATGTCAGTCAAGCATGATGAGATATATCTGGAAACCTCCATGTCTGAGGGTGGGAAAGAAAGCATTAATTGGGTGTTGCCTGCATAGCAGTGGTAGGAAAAGCTGTGAGAAGATATTACATCACTAAGAGAATGAAGATACAAAAAGAAGAGAAGAGGGCCTAATACCGAGCTCTGGAGGACACTGGTGCAAAGTCTACATGGATTGGATGTGGATCCTCTCCATGTTACCTGATAGGACCATCCCTCCAGATAGCACGGAAACCATTTTTATGCAGAGCCAGTCACACCAAAGCTGGAGAGAATAGAGAGGAGAATGTTCTGGTTTATTTTGTCAAAGGCTGCCGAAAGGTCCAGAAGAATCAAGACAGATGACAGTTTGCAGCTTTGGCAGCATGAAGAAAAGAAAGAAATAATTGAGTGTCATCGGCATAGCAGTGGTAGGAGTTCACCAAGAGAACGAGTATACAAAGAGAAGAGAAGGGGGTCTAATACTGAGTCCTGTGGAACACCAGTGGAGAGTCTACATGGTTTGGATATGGATCTTCTCCATGTCACCTGATAGAACTGTTCCTACAGGTAGGACTGAAACCATCGCCATGCAGAGCCAGTCACTCCAAACCGAAGATTGCCAAAAGGTCTAGAAGAATAAAACAAATGACAATTTGGCAGCTTTAGCAGCATGAGGTTTCTCCATCTGTAGAATGTGTTGGTTTGTAGCCAGATTCACTGGGATCATGCAGCTGGTTCTGGGTGTAGAAAAGAGACAATTGATTGTAAGCTGCTCATTTGAGGGATTTTGAGAAGAAAGAGAGAAGTGATACCGGTGTGTACTTGGTAATGTTGGAGCTATCAAGTGTGGCTTCTTGAGGATTGGTACCACCCTGGTGATTTTGAATGCAGTTGGCACATATCCAGAAGGTAAGGAGTTGTTGATGATGACAGAGATCTCTTAAGCTTGTCTGGTACAGAATGGAAGGATTTGGCTCCAGCAGACAAGTAGATGGGTTGATGGAAGTCAGGAGTTGAATAATTTCGTCAGAGGAGAGAGGAGAAAAAGAAGTCAGAGAGATGGATGTTGGGGAATGCACACTGGTTGGAAGAGTGGGAACAGAGGAAAAGGACTGGTGGATTGCTGCAACCTTCTCCCCAAAGAAGGTGAAGAAATCTTCAGGAGTAAGAGATGAAGGAGAAGGGGGAAGGTTAATGAGTGAAGAAAAAATAGTGATGAGTTTGTGTGGATCAGATGCTGATGATTTGAATTTTCCTCTGTAGTAGGATGAGAAGAAAGACAGAAGTGATACCGGTCTGTAATTGGTTATGTTGGACCTGTCTAGTTGGACAGGTCAAATTTGGCCTTCTTTAAGATTGGTGCCACCCTGGCAGTTTTGAATGATATTGGTACATATCTAGAGGATAAGGAGTTGTTGATGATCACAGAGATAAAAGGAAGCAGATCTCTCGAAATTGTCTGGAACAAAGTGGAAGGAATGGGATCCAGCGGACATGTAGTCAGATTGTTGGATTCAGGAGAATTTCATCTGAGGAGAGAGGAGAAAAAGAAGTCAGAGAGTTGGATGTTGGGGAATGAACCCTGGATGGAAGAGTGGGAACAGAGGAAAAGGACTGGCGGATTGTTGCAATCTTCTCCTCAAAGAAGGTGATTAAATGTTCAGGAGTAAGAGATGAAGGAGAAGGGGGAGGGTTAAGGAGTGAAGAAAACATACTGAATAGCTTGTGTAGATCAGATGCTGATGATTCGAATTTTCCATTGTAGTTGGATGACTTTGCAGATGTTACTTCCAATGAGAAAGGATACACTGGTATGAGCTGAGATCTGAATCTAGGTGAGTTTTCCTCCACTGCCTCTATGCATTCCTTTTTTCTCCTGTAGCAGTGAAGTGCTTCTGTTAGCCAGGGGTGCAGGTGGGGAAGATCTTGGGATGAAGATAACAGTGTGCAGTAAAACAATGGTGCATTTTCCTAAGTAGTTCTGAAGCTGGGGATGCAGCAACATAAAAATAAGAAAAGTAATGATTGGAGCTTAGCTCCTTTCTATGGCACAGTAACATGGATAAAAATAATAAGGCATCAGGGTTAAGCTGTTCAGTTGTTTTTCCAAACACAAGTACTTCATTGTAATACTTTTAATGGCATTCAATAAAGAGTTTCTGTTTTCATTACTATCCTAGATACTGTCTCATTGCCTGTGAAGTACTAGATTTTTTTATACAGCATGATGATGATGATGACTGACTCGGGCCAACGCACATAATGAAACTGATGAAGGACTGAGGACCACATCCATAATGGTGTTGGACTTATCACAAATGGCAATGATAACAATGATAATATTGGACTCAGGACTACATGAATAAAGATGTTGGACTCAGAACACCACAGGTGATGATGATGATGGACTCCTGACAGCACACACCATGAGAATATATGAAGATGATGACATTATACTTTTTATGAAAAGATGCATTATCATAGCCTAATTGTATACTTAGCTTAGCACTGTCTACACAAGTGCAACATGTCTTAAAGGAAACAATGAGGGTAATGTGCAAAAAACAAACAAACAAAAAAAAAACTGCCCAAATTACAAAATTAGATCTCATGCAATACAGATAAATGCAAATAATTAACAAATAATCCTACATTGCTATGCACTGTGGAGCATGCTATTGGCTGTTCTAGGTAGGCCAACTATACAAGCCAGCTACAAATTTAGCTTAACACTACCATTCCTTTGAGTTGTACTAATGTATGAAAAAAGCTGCATATATCTATCTCTGATAATTTAGTATAAGGAAATAATCAAGAATTTGATAAAATTGTACTTACCTGAAGATTAGAAACTATGGCATGTTCGTTATCTTAGCTCATTCAAATGTTTTTCCTGAAAATAGGCTCATATTGATGATGTCATAGGCATTATGTGCTTTTAAGTACTTGTGTGTTTTGTTGGCCATGGGGTTTCATCAAAGTTGTTACCCTCAGACCAGTTGCAACTTGGCAAAATCAGCGCGCACCCACTCATGGGCACACACGCACAAGAACACATACACATCATCATTCATGTGCACCTTCATCTCCACACGTTCTCTCATATGATCAGCCCTTCTCAAAGTCAGCATTATTGTCATTTCTTTTCATCACAGATAAAATCAAGAAACTCACAGACACAGGACACAGTGCTACCT
The DNA here is from genome assembly GCF_041902795.1 of Electrophorus electricus. NCBI lineage: Eukaryota > Metazoa > Chordata > Actinopteri > Gymnotiformes > Gymnotidae > Electrophorus > Electrophorus electricus. The sequence goes on from NC_137516.1 coordinate 11,924,314, forward strand.
TTTACATAATGTAGCAGATAACAGACCAAACAGACAATATATAATAAATACAGGCATACAAACATTACAATCCATCCTCTGTACAATAAACACTACTGAAACCCAGGACAGTAGAAACTAGGCATTGGGCAAAAAAGTGGTAGGGAGTGTACACACCAGCTTGACAATACAATGCATGTGTGCATTATTATTAGTGCACTGATGACTTATTAGTACACTGATAAAGTGATAATAGTTTATTAGTGCCACAGTACGGCCCCCTCTTCCTAGACGCCGCCCTGTGTATGCGCACCCCCCCACACACACACACCTATACCTTGTACTGTCATTACCACACGTGTATATGAGGTCTTGTGGTAACAATCCTGCCTTGTCGTTGTTTGATCTACTGCTAACCGGTGTGCTATGTGGTCTTTGTTTTGTGTCTCAATAAACGTATCATTCTGTCTCTCACGACTCATCCCCACATCCTGCTTAGCCTCCTCATGTCACAATTAGGATGATAAAGTGACTGTGCATATAGAGTGGAATATAATGATTCACAGGTTAAGTAAACTGGCTGAGTGCATACAGTATAATGCAACAGATGAAAATGAAGGGTAGAGCTGATGTAGCAGTTCAGTTTGAATATACAAAGTCCATCAGCCAGATCCCTTAAGCAGTCTGACTGCCTGTGGGAAGATATTGTTCCCGAGTCTGAAGGACTTGGCCAGGATGCTCCATAGCCTCTTGCCATGGGAGTGGCATCAACTATCTATGTGAGGGGTGAGAGGGATCCTTCCTGATGCTGCAGGCCTTTTGTAAACACAGTTTAGTGTATATGTTCTTAATGGCAGCAAGGTTTGACCCAGTGATACACTTCACCACCCTATGCATCATTTTTGTCTGAGACAGAAAATGAAAGTGCCTTCTACTGGACACTGTCATATCAGTGTTCATAACATTCTCCTGAGTAAATGAGAACCTTCAGGCACAAAATGTGTGTGTGTGTGTGTGTGTGTGTGTGTGTGCGTGCGTGCGTGCGTGTGTGTGTGTGTGTGTCTTATATCCGTGTTTGTTTAGCAGAAAGCGCCCTCTGCCAGTAGTTCTCTGAAGCTGCGAGAATTTTGATGGTGACATCGGTTTTCTCTCTTTCAACTTAATTTCTTTACATAAAACATGTGTAACCCTGCTGCTGGTATATCTGTCTGGCTTGTCAAGCCTAATCTAACACTTCATATTGTTAATTAAAGTATTCAAATGTGTCATGATACTAGAAAATGTGTCTTAAATGTGAGGCAGGTGTGTGAGGTTAGACACTTCTGCTCAACATATCAAGTGTAATGAAAGCATGCTCAGTAATAATGCTGATAGCAAGAAGAAAACAGTTCAACACATAAGCTACTGCTTTGCATCCTCTACAATGTAGTAGAATAATTATTGTTGTTTACATAATTTTTTTCATTAAATGCTTTGACCAGTGTTTCTCTGCACCATGAGAATAAGATCTAAAGGTAGTTTTATAAATCTATAACAAAGTTATAATAAATCTATAATAAAGTTATAATAAAGCTATAATAAAGCTATAATAAATCTATAATAAAACTCTAATAAATCTATAATAAATCCTCAGTCTTACACACCCACAATGTTTGCTGCAGAGGTGAAGGTGCTGACGTGGTTTGTCATTTATTCGCCCTTCGTCTGTATACGCTTCTTTATGTCCACATTTCTTGTTCTCTCCCATTCTTCCCTCCTTCATCTTTTCATCCCTTCTCGCACACTGCTCTCCATTTCACTTAGCCGCCACCTCTGTGGTCACTCGGTGTTCCTTCTCAGGATTATAAATACAGCTGAGTACAACTGTAGGCTTTCTGTCCTGCTTGTCCTGCTTCCAAACATACACAGTGAATTTCACATGATGTAACAGATATAGTCTACTCTTTTATAAGGTTCTTGTGACTATATTTCCGATAATGCTTTTGAATTGTGTTGTGTTTAATTCCATTTGTCTGACTTTATTTAAGGTTGCCTGGAGGACATGAAGAATCATTGTGCATTGGGAAATGCTTTTACATTATCTTCCAGCCCACCAAATCTGCTTCAGAATTAGAAGTCCTGAAGCAATAAATATGAGAGTCTTTTGGGTCAGACTCTCTTGTTGAGAGAGGCTGAAGTCATTCCCCTAATAGGCTGTATGATTTTAACCTGGTTATCCCACTGTGTATATTCAGACTGTGCTTATTTACCCTGTTCCTGAGAACTGAGCTGACACTATGTGCCACTGTGTGGGTTAAAGGAGCAGGGGCAAATCCAGGTACAGGGGGACCGTGTTACACCCCATGGGGAAAAAACCCTGCTCCTTTACTCCCAAACCTCTCAAGTCATTACCCATTATTACAATTCCTGCCTAAGACTGTATGTTTAAAGAATAAATTAAATTAATGAAAGTCTCTTTGCTTTCTGGTCTATGATTGCTTCCCTAACATTCTGGTTCGTTTTTTTTTCCCTCTAGAGAGACACATTAATGACTCTCTGTGTCATTAACACAGAGATAATCAAAAGTGGATGTAGATTGCCCTCATTGTGAAGTATTTTCAGATGTCTGTGGAGACCATTACGGTTATAGAAAGAAGAAATAGGGAAAGAAACTAAAAATAGATCAAATGTAACACTTTCCTTGATGAGATCAAGGATGAGAAAGAAAGAAAGAAAGAAAGAAAGAAAGAAAGAAAGAAAGAAAGAAAGAAAGAAAGAAAGAAAGAAAAGGAATATCTCTGCACAATCTGATTTAAATATGTAAACATGTATCATACAAATTGTTGCACTACAGTAGTTGTCAGATATCAAAACATTTTCTTACTGGCAGGTTTCTATGCTTTTGTTATTTCTTTAATCAGATTAGAGTTGGCAGAGCTGCACATTGAATCACAGTCAGTTCAACCCAGTTCAACCAGCCAATAAAATACAAAGAGTTAAAAAATTATCATAGATTTTTCCAACAGGTTACAGTTCATAGGCAGTAATGTGGCAACCTGCCAGATTTCAAAATTATTAGTGTTTTATTATTGTGTTTATTTATACATAGGAATAGCAAAGGTTGCAGCATACTTTATGGAAGAGTTGAGTCTGGTACAACATAAAACAAATCACTAACAGTTGAATATAAGAATACAAGTCAGAAAAAAATGGAAAAAAAATCATTAATTACTAACATACTGGGTGAATCAGTGTAACAGTAAAATTAGCGTAAGTTTATTTCTCACTCTTCACTCCAGGATTCAGAAAAGGGTGGAATCGAAGGACATCTGGATGGATTCCCAGATAGGCATTAGGGATTGAATGTATTAGGAATGATTTTACAAAGGGTTGACCTAGAACTGGAAGGCTCTAAGCTGAAGCATTTTACCTCGGATCATTGCTGTCATGCTAATGATGAAGTTATTCTTTCCCAGCAGGCCCTACAGGGGGCAGTGCAACAAACCAGCCTCATATACTCTCACTAACCAGTGTTCAGATGTCTGCACAGCTACATCATCAGTGTTAAAAAAACACTTACAGTTAGCCAACTGGAAAAACATGAATAATTAATTAATTTCAGATATACTCAATGAAATAATTAAACACTGGGGCTTTTGTGGAGGTTTTGAGGTTAAAAATATATTGGAATTCATCAGAGATAAATTAATAATTGATTCTTCTTTTTGTGTGTGTTTTGTTTCATTGGGTTCTGTTTGGCCTTACACTTTCAGAATATGTTTAGCTTGCTGTTTCTATACATTCTGTTTCTGTTTTTGTTCGACTCTCCGGGAAATCTATTGCCTACAATTTCAATCAGTTTAAATTCTCAATTTACATTCTACTCTTAACTATTTGTTGACCTAATCGCTATACCCAGTTCAATCTATCTATCTATCTATCTATCTATCTATCTATCTATCTATCTATCTATCTATCTATCTATCTATCTATCTATCTATCTATCTATCTATCTATCTATCTATCTATCTATCTATCTATCTATCTAATAATTTATTATAGTCTATTTCTCACTATCTTCTGACTTAAATCCAATGTTATTCTGTTATTCTAATCTCCCCTTTTAACTTCTGTGGCCTCCAAATGGATTTTTACTACCACTAGTCGCCATTAGAAGCTCATTGATTGATATTACATAGCAAAGGACGTACCAAAAACCGAGTGCTGGAATGTACAGCAATATTTGGTTTGGTATAATTTGTTAAGGAAATCTCAATCTACTGGCCACAAACAATGTATGTCAATCTTTATAATTAAAAAAAAAAAGAAAAAGATCAACATCATCATCAAAAAATGTAAGGTACTTAATGTCAGTAATAAACCATTCTATTTGAAGGCTGAATCTCATACTCTGACACAATTCATGCCTAGGTTTGTATTGCCAAGAATGTTCAAAAAATGATTAACAGATGCTGTTAGTATGTATTTAAATAATAGCTATTCCTGGAACTCTTTGTCTCCTATACAGCGAGAGAGAGAAAGTCTAAGCATTAATTGTCCCTGTAGCACAATGTGAAGGACTGTTATTTGGTATTTCCAAACCCCTAATTTCCCACCCACACACCCCTCACTTCCTCCTCTAATCTTTCAGACATGACTGAATGCTGGATTCCTCATCATGCACCATTCCTCCCTCCTTCACTGCTCTCCTGATCTGTTCTTTTTTTTCTGGAAGCGGCGGAACTGGCTCTGGATGGCCAGGGCTGCCTTCTCTGTCTCTGGAGCATCCAGATCGATGTCGATCTCCTCCTCGGCATCCTGTGCAGGGGGCTTGGTTGAGCTGCCAGCAGGCTTTGCCTTGGTGCCTGTGGATCACATGGCACGTGGTATAAATAACATCACTTAGTGTCCCTCTTTTGGCCACAGGTTATGGACCACATGCTCTTCGAAACGAGGCATTTTGGTCATCATCAGTGTACATAAACATCGCACCATGTCTTAATGCAATAATGTGGCAAAAATCCATATTATCTGTATAAATATCAGCATGCTTCTCCTGCACCTGAAGGGCTTTTTTTGCTTAAGCTGTGAGAGTTGTTGTAGCTACTGCATCTCTTTCTGCTCTGGGGTGGGTGTATTAACAGATGCAGGGCTTTACAATTGCAAAAGAAAACTGTACCAAGTTAATGTAGCAACCTATCCTTCCTGAAAATCTTATACATGTCTGTGTGTTGGTATGCGTGTGTAATAGTGAGTCTCCTATTAATCCTATCTTTACTGAATCCCTGGGATGTAAACATGCCTTCTCAACACATTTTAAAAGGTCAAGCAGCTAAATGTCTCCATCTGTTTGGGGAACTACTAAAAAGGGATGAAGTAACATAGCAACCTGTTATTTTCTGTTTTACAATTCTGTTGACATGCTGGAGAGATTGACTAATCAAATTACAAAACAGGGAAGAATGAATTAGAGATGATGTGTATAAAAAAACAAAAGAGGAGAAAGTACAAACAGAAGGGGGTGGGTGGGGGTTCTGTAGCCCTCATTATACATTATATATCAAGACAATAGAAATTATTAGTGCAGATATGAAAAGATCATGATTCTCCTTCCTAAGCTCCTTCCAATGTATTTTCTTCAGATTTCACTTAATAGTAAAAGAAAATGAAAAAAGTATTTCTGTCAGTCAGGGCTGTGTTGAGCTCGACTCTCTAAATCATTGCTGGAGCATTTTCTAAAGAAGATAAGTACATGTAAGTACAGACTTCATGCTTTATTGGACTACTCAATAAAACACACACCAATAAAAATGTAGCAGTGTCAGAATTAAACTGATCCAACTGTAGTTCAGCATGCTTAAATAAAATAATGATGAATTTTATTTTCAGTACAGGAGAAAATACTGACTTAGAGAGCACCATCACTGATTTAGCTTCAAAGCTGCTTTAAGTGCCTTTATATCATCATCATTTAAATGTATTAACCAATCAGGAACCACATCTACAAGGTCCTCAATGCCTGTTAATTATTTTGCAAGTGAAAACATAGAGTGAGAAGAAGCGTAGGCTAGGTGATTTATGTGCATTTTTGAAATGAAAAATTTTGGTAGAATGTTTGGATGAAGGATGTGGGATTTAAGTGGAGGGTAGATTCCTTTGGTAACTGTGGAAATTTAGAAGGAACTTCAAAGTCGATTATAATACCTTTAAGTAAACTTTCGATAAATCTCCTTTCAACCTAAAGTCAGCCTTAAAATGCACAAGGAGAGGAGAACACTGAAGCTGCAGCCGTGCATGAACAGACCTTTTCCATCTGGCGCAGGCTCCTGGGTGCTGCTGAGTAGGTCTGACGATCTGCTCTGCAACTGAAAGAGAACCTTAATTACATTCAAACAATTTCATACTTTCCAAATATTACAATTTGTAAGCGCCCCTAAATGTCAACATGAGAACGGTCACGTGGCCACTAAGGGGTGTTCTGTCAGGCCGGTGAAGGCAGAACAATGAAAACTTGAATCTCCAGGTAATCACTATTTTTTTTTTCTCCATTTCAGGATGGAATCTGGGGCCTTTGCACACATCCCTCCAGGATCCTCCAGCTCTTTCTCCCTCTCTCTATCACTCTCTCTCTGTCTCATTCCATCTCTCTTCCTGTGGATTACTTCAAGATGAATCGGAGATAATATCCTAGAAAAATTATGAGCCTTAGGCAAGTGTTCTGGTTCCTGCTTCCATGCTCCAGTTCATTCTCTCTCTCCTAAAAATCAGTTTCACTCACTATGATTCACTTTTGTTCTTTTACAGTGAAAAACATCTATTCATCATTTGTGGATTTCATAGTTCCAGTGATATTCTTCTGCACAATAAACATGTGGTGTGTGTGTGTGTGTGTGTGTGTGTATCTGTCTGTTTTCTTGTCCTTATTTTGCATCTTCATTGTGCATAACAAGAGAATACTTAAGCCAGAAATATACTCAGCATACCTGAGACCTTACTAGATCAATAACAAAAATAAAATGAATAACATAGCTTTAAGATAGGTGACATTACACATTATCACTGTGCTAGTTTCCACTGCTATGCTACGCTGATGATACTCAGCTATATGTCTCAGCCAAACCAGAGGACTTTTATCAGCTTAGTATTACTGACGAATGCAAGGACGTCACACACTGGATTTTGAGAAACTTTCTCTCACTGACAAAACAGAGGTGCTTCTATTAGGCTCAGAGACATTTAGGTTGTCATTTTCTAATTATTCAATGAACCTCAATGGTCTCCCAATCACATCTTCTCTAACAGTTACAAATCTTGGAGTAATTATGGATCCCATTCTCTTATTTGCAGCTCATGTAAATAATATTTCTAGGACTGCCTTTTTCCACCTCTGGAACATTGCAAAGATTAGAAACATACTCTCCTCACATGATGCAGAACATGCAATTATCACTTCAAGATTGGACTACTGTAATGCCTTATTATATGGCTGTACCACTAAGTGCCTAAACAAGATCCAGCTAGTTCAAAATGCAGCAGCCAGAGTTCTTAGTAGAACTAGAAAATTTGATCACACCACTCCTATCTTAGCTACTTTACACTGGCTGGCAGCAAAATTTTGTATTGATCATAATCAATACAATGACCTACAAAGCATTGAATGGTCTTTCCCAACAGTACCTTTGGGAACTCCTAATGCATTACCACGTCTGCTTAGGTCAAAAGGGGAAGGGTCTTTACTAGTACCAAGAATAAGAAAATATTCTGCAGGGGGCAGAGCCTTTTCCTATAAAGCTCCCACACTATGGAATAACCTTCCTGTAAATGTTTGAGACTCAGACACAGTCTCAATATTTAAGGCCTGGCTGAAAACCTATCTGTACAGTCAGGCATTTTATGAACTATTTCCCATTTTTGGTAAAGGTGTAGATTTGGGGGTCCATGGGCATTGAGCGTTATGCTAAACTGGGCTGTTATAATGCTGTCACTTCAAAGCACTATATAAATAAATTTGACTTGACTTGACTTGAATTTATTCGATGCATTTAAATTCAGATGCAAAGTCAGATTGAGTTTAATTAGTTTATCTTAATAAGCACTCTATAAAAAGGGCAAGGAAGGTAAAATGCTACATGAATTCAATACACACATATTCACACAGGTGTTCTACAGGAAGCTAAGAAGCAGAATGTAGTTTTTCTCTCTTTAACATGTTTGCAGTGCATCCTACTGCATATCAACTGATGTGTAATTAAGTGCATTCTTGCATGAATGACTTTTGTTACATTCTTGTTTTAATGTACCTTTTAGTCTGTTTGCACCCTCCAGTTTGCCTTAAAATGGGTCACATGAGCAATACAACAACTACCATGAGATCTTCAAGTGGGTTCATTATTTGATAAGGTGTATTCATGAATTGTAAAAAGGAGAAATGTGAGAAGAAAGAACATATTTGGCTCTCTGCCGCTGTCTTCTGGTGTTACACAGTACACAGATCTTTTAGCCTCCCTGGTACTTTCCCTCAGCCTTACACTCCTCTCATGCACTGAGCTCACAGTATGTGCTAATTAGCAAAGCTTGGCGAGGCTCCAGGGAGACTTTTTTCAAGCAGCAAATTCGAGATAGTGTAAAACTTTAATGTCTTCTTACATCATATATGTTAAAACAGAAAAGACTAACTTTCCCAACAGCAATGACTATTACACGTTTAGTAGGTTATAATACATTTCATAAGGTTATTCTATCCTTAAATATTAAAAACATATTTTTTTAAATGCACACAAACTATTTATAGTCTTTATATTTTGTGGTTCATAGTATAATAAATCTTCTTTGACTGTTAAATATAAATATTTATGGTTATTTACATGTTTTCCATTACATTATAATGCATTTATTACCATTTCACACAAGGATATATGACTTCATTCTTTAATAGTAGGAGAATAATGACTTAACTTCAAAACCTGTCACGTCACATTTTCCTGAAGCTGAAAATTCACTTACCTCACTCATTGCGCTTTCACAGGTGCAATATTTTTTCCAGTGGCTGGTGTAGAGATCGACTTTTGAACGAAGAAACTGGGTGAAAAATAACCTTTGCAAAGTTTCTCTTTGTTTCTGATAATGACAATAAAAGGATCAGATATGAACGCCTAAAATACCCATCCTCTTCTTCATGAAACGCCCCCTTGCGCTCTCTCTCTCTCTCTCTCTCTCTCTCTCTCTCTCTCTGTATGAAAGAGAAAGATAATTTTTTACAATTTCACACTTTTAGATCTAAGAATATTCTACGAGATATTTAGATGACGGTAAGGCTCAGCTAAGCGTTATTATGGCGATAACGTCATAGTGTTGACAATGATAAAACATGATGAGTCAAAAATAACAGCTTATAAAATAGAAGAAGAAGAAGAAGAAGAAGAAGAAGAAGAAGTTTTTGTATTAGTAGAATTATATCGCCTTTGGCATGAGTATGATGAGTGTTTTTCGAGCGCAGATAGGCAAATCACGAAGTATTTAAATGTTTTTATTTGGGTCTAGACACACTTCCGGAAAATGAACGTCTGGCCGGAAGGACAATACAAAAAAGTACTACGAAGCAGATCAGTCAAAACATAAACACCACTGTAGGCACGGGTACAAACGTGACCTTATTTTGAGGATTCGTTTGCATGCCGGTCGGTTCAGAGATTCCTGATGTATTGTAATTTTGTTTTCGGATTTTCAATACGAGGTGCCTGAACTGCAGGAATCTGCGCAGAGGATTAGAAGTGCGGAGTCGGGGCCTACTAAAGGTAGGTTAGCTCTGATGGGTAGCTAGCTAGCAAGCAAGCATATGCTAATGTTGTTTGCTTGCTTGCTAGCTAGCTAGCTCTCGTTTTTGAGCTGTTAGTGTTTACATGTCATCTTGGTATGAGACTCATACTAATTTTACAAACATTTGGGCAAATGGCCGTATTGTGAGAAGTATGATATACAATATTACGTCATCGCACAAGCGTGTTTACATGAATGAAATTGTGTTGTCCATATTTATTATCCACTGCTCTATGAACTAGCTAACTAGCATATGTAGTTAATTAGCTAGCTATCTTAGCTGTCCTACCAAACTGGATTAGCTAACGCTAGCTGGTAAGATATCCAGTAGCAATTCTATTTTTGACGGGTGAAGTGATATTACACCACGCAGTGCTAAGATTTTTAGCGACCCAGCGATAGCTACATCATTAGTATTTTTTGTACAAATCATCTTTTATTTAGACTTTGAATTTAATTTATAGTCAAGGCAGGACTTACTGACAACAACTAATGGATGATAAGACTAAGGGCTTGTTAGTTTTGTTCCACGATAGCTTGTAACAAATGCTGTCTTGTCTATTCGGGTCTACGCAGCTTGCCAGTGTTGTCCCCTTGTTTCCTTGGTCTGTCAACGCTACTCGCAGCATTTATTTTGCGTTGATCGGGGCAGGTCGCATGTATTTACAGCCTCATTTAAGTCAGTTTCACGCTGCGAAGTATCGCGTTTCATTTAGCTATATTACGTTTCTCCAAACCGAACTCATAACCGTTCACACGTATCCTAACGCTTGGTATATCACTTAGCTGCACGGTACAGTAGCGTGTATTTCCCACAAACTATTAAAATACATTTAACTCTCCGGTAACTTGCAGTCCAAGGTTGGAAGTTACAATATAGCACTTTGATTGAAATTAAATCGTCGTGGGAAAAGGAAACGGGTAACAATTAGCTTATGATCTGAGAATTTTTGTGCACTGCATTTTTCCTCTCCACTTCTGCTTTTCTCTTCAGGCTCCTTTCATCAGTGGCACTCAGAGCAGTGAGGCAGCATGGCTGACACTCATAGTAAATCCAGTGTTCCAAACGGTAAGTAGCAAAGAAACTCAATCTCTGTAGTATACAGTCACTAATGTGTGCATTATATATTATAAATCAGACAAACGTTCTGCTAAGGCTTTATCACTTGTGGGTGTTTTTGCTAGGAGGTATGGATGGTAGAGACCTGGTTGAGGGCAGAGTGGGAGAAGGAGATGCTAACTCAGCCACAGACGCTCATGCTGGTCATAACACAGGTTCATAAAGCACACATCATTCATAAAACAATACCAACCATCACACAGGTCATTTGGTCTATGAGACTTTTTTTCTTTAAAGTTTAGAGAACATTTGCATTCTTTAGGCCCTGGTGTGTGTGTGTGTGTGTGTGTGTGTGTGTGTGTGTGTGTGTGTGTGTGTGTGTGTGTGTGTGTGTGTGTGTGAGTGAGAGAGAGAGATCGACATCTGTGTTACTGAAAGGGCAAGTGTTTCAATGATCAGCAAAGGTGTTTGTGTTTCCTTTCATAGATTTAATCCCAGCTTCCAATGCAGGAGAGGAGGCACAGGACAGATCCATGCATGAGGCAGAGCAAACAGAGTCACCACCAGCAGGAGAAGAGGAGGACACAGACAGCATGGATGGCAGCGGCCTCTGCTCCCTTACAGAGGAGGGCGAGGGAGGTGGCCGAAGAGAGAGGGTGAAAGATGATGGCAAGAGGGCAGCCAGGAAGCGGAATCGGCCAAGTGGAGGAACCTTGCGCCACTCCTCCAGCTCTGACGAGGATGAAGACCAGGAGGTGGAGGAGGAGGAGGAGGAGGAGGATGAGCAGGCCATGGAGGCATGGCTAGGGGCAGAGCTGCAAGAGCTGGATGGCCCCAAGTGGCGGGCAGTGCCGTCGCTGCGTGCGCGTGAGATCGGGCGGAACTCGGCGCATTTCGTGCAGAGGGTGTGCGGCTCACGGGGGCTGGTACAGCGGTTGGAGCTACAGGGGCGACTGGAGCGCCACACTGGCTGTGTGAACACGCTCCACTTCAACCCTTCTGGTACCCGCCTGGCCTCAGGCAGTGATGACCTGCGTGTGGTTATCTGGGACTGGGCACGTAGGCGAGCCGAGTTGGAGTTTGACAGCGGCCACAAGAGCAACGTGTTTCAGGTGAAGGCATCCGGAGTTTTGGTTTTATCAGCTGATAGTGCTCATGAGCTGGACTCTTATTATAGACAGCAAAGCAACAGGAAATATTGTAATATTCTAAAACAAGGCAATGCTTGTGATTATCTTAAATGCCTAATCGCAGTCTAATGAGTTCATTTAACATGTTTCTCTCTTGACAGATGCTCAACCAAGCATGAAAACATAGGATAAGATTTTGTTCCCTCATCTCGTAATTTTGTTTCAAGAGATCTCAACACTTGAGATGGAGTTATTGTCCTAAACCCCACTGCTCTATCTCATTCACAGGCGAAGTTTCTCCCACACAGTGGGGATTCCACCGTGGCCATGTGTGCACGGGATGGGCAGATCCGGATAGCCGAGCTGTCAGCCACACAGCGCTGCAAGAACACCAAGCGTGTGGCTCAGCACAAGGGTGCGGCACACAAAGTACGACCCTCCCAAAAGGGAATTCGATACATCATTTGTATTTTGTTTGAACTAAAATTTTAATTTATATGTCTTGCTTTTATTTGCATGTTGGTAATGTAAGGTATTTGGGAAAAAATTGATTATTTTCTCTTTGAAAATGGAGCAAGCGAATACAAGTTTTAGTCGAGTCAGTCAAATGAACTGAAGAAACAAGTGGCTGCAGCGCTGTTTTGAATTCATGTGATTGAGAATGTCCTGTGTGTGTGTGTGTGTGTGTGTGTGTGTGTGTGTGTGTGTGTGTGTGTGTGTGTGTAGCTGGCATTGGAGCCTGACTCCCCTTGCACTTTTCTCTCGGCTGGAGAGGATGCCGTTGTGTATGGCATTGACCTGCGCCTTGACCGGCCTGCCACGTGAGTCATGTTAGCTGAGTCACCAAAACGGCACAGGGTGAAAGGGTGTGAGCTGTACCACAGTGATGGCGGAGATTCTCACACACATTTAGTGGGAGAAGAAAGAGGATACTTCAAATCCTCCTCCCTGTTAACTTATTCTGAAGAGCTCTGTAGGATGTTCAAGAGCCAGCCTTAAGGACATAGAGTGTGGGGCATAATGCGTGCTGCAGAGGGGCCTGCTGGAGTCTTTTACAGAACAGTGTTTTATAAAACTTATTTGGAGTTCATACTACCTCAGAAGGAAAAATCAGTGAGTTGCAGCAGGTGTATGGGTAATCTTTGCTGGTAGTAGGGGTTGGCTTGTGGTACCCTCGGTTAAAGTAGATTAAAATACAGTAGATTTCAATTTACCTGTGAGCTGAGCTGGTCCTTATTCTCAATCAACTGTCTTTCAGTATTTATACTGCTGCTCAAAACTTGATTTCCCTCCATTCCCACTGGAAATAAAGATACCCAGTCACAAACAGCTCAAACCTTTTGATGGATAGATGGATATATGGATGGAAAGAAAATGTCCCTAGCTAACACTACCTGTTTAGCTACCAGTCATTGACTTTGTCTAGACAAGACCTTCTTAATTCCCTCTTCCAGAAGGTCCATCAAATTGCCGTTATTGCCGTTTCAGTTTGTGGCACATTTAAGTGAGGTAACCGGAAATCTACAGTCCTTACATTAGGCATGTTTAGAGGTTGTAACTTGTGGGTGGCTCTGCTTATACCAAGTAGTAGTAGTAGTAGTAGGTCTAGCAGCAGCCAGTTCGTACTAACAGCTTTTTCATTACAAGTCAGTGCTCAGATCTTTGTAAGGCTACTTGGTGATGGGGTCTGTTGTGAAAAGCACAGGACATATCAGTTGACTTGATTTCAATTTATGTAGACTTGGAGAATGTTCTTTCATCATCTTATCAAGTAGACATTATGGGTGCCATCACCTGTAATATCTGTGTTCTATCGTAACTTGTGGTTTTCCCAAAATATCATTTAACTTCAAAACCATTTCGTAATATTCAGATGTTTTAACTAATAACCATTTAGAAGTCTTCAGAACCTTCCAGTTAAGCTCCAGAGATCCATGGCATGTCTGCAAGAGTTGATCCACTGACCGAGACCTTCTCATTCTCTTGTCTTTCTAAATTTCAGCAAGCTTGTGGTGGTGAAAGAGGGTGATAAAAAGGTGGGCTTGTACACCATTTTTGTGAATCCGGCCAACACGCATCAATTTGCTGTCGGAGGAAGAGATCAGTATGTTAGGTAAGGCAGCCATGTTTCCGTAAGACCGTGAGAGTATTTCTTTTATTCTCCAAACATGATCTCATTGTGTTCCTGCATGTTTGTTAGGATTTATGACCAGAGAAAGATAAGTGAAAATGATAACGGTGTTCTGAAGAAGTTCTGTCCTTCGCACCTGGTGTCCAGCGAGTCCAAGACTAACATCACTTGCTTAGTGTACAGTCATGATGGTTCAGGTAATCCACACTTTTTTAAACTCACTTAACATCTGGTGTGTTAAAAGATACTAAGTATCTTTTAAACATATGTTAAAACACATTTGTTATTTTAAAATTCTGCTATGACCTTATAGTTACTCTTTGATTTTCTGTGTAATTCTCACCCTGAGTAATTCTCATTTGTGCCTCAGAGCTGCTGGCAAGTTATAACGATGAGGACATTTACATGTTTGACTCCAGCCACAGCGATGGAGCTGACTACCATCGGAGATACAAGGGTCACCGTAACAATGCCACAGGTACACCAAACACACCAACCTGATGTCATAGGTACACCACCCACACTAGCCTAATGCCCTGCAGCACAGTTTCACAATATTCTCCAACCCAGTGGGATGTAGGCACTCATCCTCACTGGACAATTTTTAGAATTTTCCCTGGTGTTTTCTAACTCTGTTCATTAGATGATTACCGTGTCCGTAATGAACATGCCCACGTGTGCTGGAGTAGGAAAACACAAACATGTGCATTGCCTGACATTCACCAGCGTGGGTTTCAGAAACCCTGGCTTAGGTCTCTCTCTCGCTCTCTCTTCGCTCCCTTTGTGTCTGTCTCTTTCTCCCTCTTTGTCTGTGCGTGTGTGTTTCCTGGTGCTCTAGTGAAGGGTGTCAACTTCTACGGACCCTGCAGTGAATTTGTGGTGAGCGGAAGTGACTGTGGACACATCTACCTGTGGGACAAGCACTCTGCCCGTGTGGTGCAGTTCATGGAGGGCGACAGAGGAGGAGTGGTACGGATGTTCTCCTGGCAGAAAGAGTCAGCCTTTCAGATGAAGCACTCCCTCCTCCAGGAGGGTACTGTAGTTGTTTTGCCTGCATCCTCCTTAAGACTGTTTCTGTCCATCTCTTCGCTTTAGGTGAACTGCTTGGAGCCTCATCCTCATCTGCCAGGCATGGCCACCAGCGGCCTGGACCATGACGTGAAGCTCTGGGCCCCCACTGCCGAGAACCCCACCAGCCTGAAAGGTCTCAAGGAGGTAGAAATGCTCATCTTTAAGCTTCGTGTTCAACTTGCTATGCTCAAGTAAAAGTGTAAAATATGAAATTGCATGCCAACACCTCCTTGCCTTTTCAAGTTTCAAGTTTCAAGTTTGGTTTATTTGTCACATACATAGTCATACACAGTACAACACGCAGCCTTATGGGGTCCCTTAAACAAAGCTTTGTCCTTATGGCTCACACTGTCACGCTGTGTTGTCTGCACAGGTTATGAAGAAGAACAAGCGGGAACGTGACGAGGACAGCATTCATCATGGTGACCAGTATGATACACAGCTCCTCTGGTTCCTGATGAGACACATGAGAAACCGCAGACCTCTAAGAGTAAGTGATTGTCCACGTCATATACATACAATTTACAAAATGTTAGGGGTATGCACTTCATAGATATGTTTGATGGGCATTAATACCTTACAAGTGTACCTGATGGTGATGAGTATTTCATAAGTGCATCTGATATCAACTCTGTTGAGCTATACCACACCCCTTGGTGGTGGTGATGGTTTAGTTAGAGACCATAGCCTTTGTTTGGGCTCTGGGCAGGTCATGTTGGTGTTTTCATCCATTCACAGTTAAGTTTTCCAAACAATGAAATTCAGAACACAGAAGTTACACAGCACATTGTACATCTGGCTGCTTGTTTGTAACATCTTACCATGCCTCATAAGATTACATAACCACATTACATATTTTACCTGGTCTTGTAAACCTTTAGTTCTCAGGTATGTTCCTGCTTGGAACAAAATCCTGCAGCTCATTTTTGTGTAGAAGATTGCGTTATTCCTGCCAAATCACAAAAGCAGTTTGGATTACAGTATGAATCATGGGATCCTCTAAATGGCTTGCGTAGAGAGGATTTGCAACACATTTAGGGGTTATTAAAGAGTGGCAGGTTTCATCAAACTACAGTAACTATTCCCCAGAACCCTTGGTATGTACCAGGGTGTTCTTGTCCTGCGTGACCTGGCCCTATGTGTTCTTTATGCCACAGAGTCGGCGTGTGGAAGCTGGAGAGGCCGACACTGATGAATCCTGGAGCTCCCCAGAGTCCTCTGATGAAGAAGACGGGGGTCCTGACCACATCCAGTGCATGTCCTCCTGAGCCACACACACAAACACACCCCTCATTGCCATATATTTATGCACATATGTATTAGTAACACACTGGTTCACACACTGACAGTAAGAGGCCAGCAACAACCCCACATATGGCTTTATATGTTTCCACACAGAGTGAGGGAGAGAGGAACAGGCTGTAGTGACCACTCAAATTTGGCTTTGTACACCACACACAAATGTGGCTCTTGTGGGGAAAACATCAAAGAGGAATTGATATTTTTGGTATTTTTGAGTTCATATATTTTATGATACATACATGCTTTTGTGCAGACGCACAAAAGTAACCACTTAGATATTGCCCACCGACACCATCAAACATGCAACCCAGCCTTCATTTCTACCCGGCTTCAGATGTCACACTGGAGCAGGACGTTTTAAAAATGTAACTGTTTGCTGTCGCCTATCAGCAAATGCTGAATTAAATTACAGTGTTGCACGGCAGTAGCGGAAACAGCTTTCTTTTCTGGTGCAGTCGACGAGATTATGGCTTCTTTTGTTCTGCTCTGCTCTTTTGTCTTTTGGACAGTGGCATCTCGGTTTTGCGTGATTGCATAACCTTGGACAATGTGGACTCTCCAGACCTGGAGAGCAAGTCTATGATGATGAATGTGGCGATATTGAGTGTCCCACTTTCTCGAAACCAGCGTCGCCCTTTTTAGGCTCTTCAATCTATCCACCCCCCCTAAACTGCTTTTGTCGCCACCTGGTGGAGGGAGGTAGTAGAAAAGAAGAAATCAGTGGAACATTTTGAGCTCATCTTGAGGGCCATGAACGAACTCAAACAAAAAGGGCCTTGTCTCCCGTCTGTCCTTTTTTTTTTCTTTTCTATCACCTGAGGCCAAAAAAACAGGAAGTTGGCTTACCGTGGGGGCCCCACTCCTTGGTCTGACTACAGCCTTAGGCAGGATAAAGCAGACTCATAGGGTCCAGTTCCCAAGCTCCAGCACATCTGTGCTGCTCCTGTTCCCCTCTCCCAGGCTGCTAAGAACACTTTAATCAGGGATCTGCTAATTCTGAGTCTAAGACAAGTGTGTATTTGGAGACATGCAATACTTACTGATTGTTGAATTTGCAGAAACCTCCCTGCCCCCTTCGCCCTACAGTTCCTCAAACAAAGGATTTGGCACTAGATCTTTTGCACTTAGATGGAGAATCCTGGTGAAAACTGAAAGGTTCTTCTTAAAAATGTAACTCCCCATGAACTATTGCCTTGTACTCAACCCACTTCCCATGAAACTGCACGAGAAAGACGAATGTAAACACTGTAAAAGCCAGCAGCTTCTGGGCCTCTTCTGACCTAATCGAAGAGGTCTTTAAGATGTGCTGTTGTCAAGTTATTGAAATGGTTAAGAGAAGTTGTTTCAGAGAGGTTCATTCACTATAAGATCCATTTCAAGCTTCCAAGATTTTGCAGACTAACTGCACCAGGTGATTAAGTGAAGGAGATGGCTACTTTATTGCACACAGATGAACAGTGTCTAATTCTTGCTGAAAGCATCTCTAAGCAACATGTAAGAATTTAATGTCTGAGAATTTCTGCTTTAGAAGCTAAGGGGACCCCCCCTCCCCATCGTATAGATTCCTAGTGTGCAAGAGCAAGACAGGTGGCTTGGGCCTTTACCATTTGCATGTGTTCTAAGGAGTCACTTGTTTTCACAATATGGGACTGTGGGTAGGGTGGAGGGTGGGCTTGTGCTAATGGGGACAGCATTCAGGGTGAAAGGGGAGATTTAATTGCCCTTTTCCTTCTTCTTTTCATGAGGGGAATTAAGTCCAGTTTTTCTCTTTTTGTATGAGAAAAAAAGTTAAATTACTTTGTATGTATATACAAATATATAAATGTATATTACAAATTAACTGTAAAGAAATCATCTTCACCCATTGTTCTTTGGAAAGATGTCAGAATTAAATTGGTATTGATGCAGAGATTTATATTGTATAAGAAATACTTTTAAACGTTAGTGGAAACCAATGAGGATACGATAGTTTTTGTTTTCTAAATGACATCCTTTATAGTTGCTGATGGTATCAGCATTACATTGGATTATGTTGGATTTAAATTAATTTCACTCATTTTTCCTACAGCTCTGTTTAAAATGTCCCATCTTCAACCCACAGGTATATTTTCCTTTTTCTTTTCCAGATTTCTTTATAGGGTTTTGATCAATGAGTTCTCCCACTGCTGCCTAATATTGTGTTATCACTTTAAGTTGCAAACATGTACAACTTGTGCAGTAAAGAAAAGAAAAGGCTGTTTCCGATCAGTTGTCATCATTTTAAGTGCACTTTAATATTGCTTAAGCTTCGACAATTACAAGCAACTCTATTTTATTTAAGCATTACTATACTATAAAAACAATTGTGTTTTAATAGTATGGCATGTGTGCGTGTGTGCGTGTGTGCGTGTGTGTGTGTGTGTGTGTAAAATTATTTATTCCAACAAAATAGAGGGTGATGTGATGGGGATCAGGTGCAAGCAGGTGCTCTTTGGTGCAGTGGTCATGTCATGTTTGTCACCTGTAGGACATGGGTTGCTGTCCTCCATCTTTACCACAACTGCAGTCCGAAGTAGGATGATGCCATTGGGAGTGTGCTGTCATTAGGCATTAGGATGGTATAGATCCTACTGTGTGAACCCTTGTGAGGGACATGGGTCTGACCCTGGATGATTGGGGTTGGAGCTTGAAGGACACATGGAAGGGACGAAGTGCTGGTGTCAACTCCCTGAATGGGAAAGCAGTGTTGTGACAGAGTGTCACACCCTGAAAGAGAGATGGTTCTTTAGTTGCTGTGCCAGAGAGATGGTCTCGGGTGGTTGTCAGGGCATGTTTACGACATGTGGTTGTCTTCAACCGGCCTTTTTTGTAAAACGTTAATTTATGTCTTTACCGTTGCTTTGATTAGATTATAGGAAATGTAAATTATTTAGAGCAAAAATCAAATGCAAATTCTAATAATTAATTCTAAAAGTATTTGGGGTTTATCGATGTGCGTTTTATCTGCCCCCTGCGCCATTTCGTCCCTAGCATTGTCGTGATGCTAGTGAAGAAAGCGATAAATGAACATAATGACAAAATAAAGGTTTTTCAGCGTAGTTTTACGAAAGTCGTAAATTCAGTTAATCTACTGGATAAAAAAAATAGGATTATATGAAAACAAAAATGTTCAAATACAGTTGTGTCAAAATGTGGGCTGAGTGGATAAATTAATTTATCCATATACACACAGTTAAAGGAATTTATATTGATAAGATATCTAGACACCTGGATTTGGTCGTTACTAAAAACGATATTTCCATTAAACCCCGATTTCCAAGCGACATTTCCTTATAAATAATTTTCAACCACCGGTACGTTTTGGCTGCTTTTTGTTCAGTTAATGTATGTTGAACAGATTTGTTACACGGGCATAGTGACTTTTATATTGAAGAATCTTTCTGTGGGCACTTTTTGTTGTCCGCTCGTTTTCACTGGTTTTACAGACAGACCAAGGCTGCTGCATAGAGCCAGCCTGTGGTAAATTTCTTGATCCTCCCAAATTACGCATTTTAACTTTGAACTTTCGGTGAGTATTTTTACACAAGCTTTTTGTTTTTATTTTTAATTTTTTTCAGCTTGTCTTCTGTGAGTATTTTTCCTTGCATTTTTGTGAAGAATTGTAAGACCGTCGTAACTAGCCTAAGCAAGTAGGAATGTCTTTGTTCTAGGCAGGTGGGTTTTTTTTTTTTGTTTTTTTTTTTGGTTTGGGTTTTTTTTTTGTTTTTTTTTTCGTTAGGATTTTTGGAATTGTGTGCCAAGTTGTATACTTGACGTAAAGTAGATCTTATTTCCAGGACACTTTGCAGGCATGGGAGGTTTTTGGAATTGGAGTCAACAACCAGTTTTGTGCGTTTGATGTCAATGCTAGTAAAATCGTCCGTATTAGCCAGCTAGCCACAGCGAACCTGTTTTGAATTTTGCGTGTATTGTTTTGCAAGGGGAAATAGCTTTTTTTCAAATACGGCTTTCTTTTTGTCTGGATGCTTTGGACTGAAACACTGTTGCATTTTTTAAACGATGAAAATAATTTGAAATGGAATTACAGGTACAAGGCCGCTGTCTTCCCCAAGTTATGGATAACTAGCTAACCTGTAGTTAGCTAGCTACCCAGCTAGCTATCTTAATCCGATCGACATAGATAGCAGCCAGGTTAATCTACTGGCGAAGGTTAATTTTAAATTTTCGTCATTCTTTTCGTGTTCATGTCTTAATCTTAATACGTTGTGTGTACTGAACAACTGTACGAAAGTTAGGGTTCCTAAGATGAATTAAACTGGTTTGAAGTATAATGTGAACGTTGTCAAGTACTTGTGATTTGAGTATTTCTTCAGTCTGTCTTCACTTACAAGTAGGATTACGTGGGTCAGGACGAATCATTCAATGACTTAGATCGGAAGGTGTGTGTTGTGTAGTGCTTTTGTGTACAAAGGCATGTTTAACCTAACACTGGAATAAATAAGATGAAATTATAAATAAGATGAAATTATAATAACTTACCACAACCATACTGATATAGTATTAGCTAACGACCAAAACCTAACTAGTGCTTCGCACATAAACAAAGTATTCCTTTCACAGAATCGTTTATGGTATTTCAGTATAACACACTTTCTGAATTCAGACACTTTGAGGTTGATCACATTTCAAAAGAATTACATTTTGTGATCTGTGACTGTGTCAGGTCATGAACATGTTCGTGATCACTAGAAGGTTGGATTAACCTAAATATCAACCAGTTTCCTATGTAATCTTCAGATATATTGTTAGATTTAATAATTTCATTGGTATGCAAGAGAGGTGTCTCTCACATATTAATACAAATAGACTGAATAACCTTGTGTAGTTGTAATGGGGTGTGTTTTTGTCGTCTTAGTGTAAGTCTCGGGGCCGAGTGCAGGTCTCTGAGAGTGTGCTGCTGGGAATTGTAGTTTTGGCTGAAAGCACTCAAGACCCCAGCCTGCATACACTGGCCCCCTCGCTCAGTGACAGAACAGACAGACGACTGCCTGCAGAGACGCCATGGAGTGAGTGATGGTTACTAACACTCCCCCATCCCCCATCCCCTTAAACTACCATGCACAACCCCCTTGATAAAGTGTTGGACCCTTTCACTGCAGGTGAAGACTGAAGTTTTATTTCTTCTGATTATGGCAAATGTTGTATATAAATCACAGAGCTACCAGCGCATATACAAACACACACACAAACTAGTGCATTTCAGCTACCCTTCCAGGTTGCCCATTTCACATATGTCGAACTTGTATGTGTTTAAATTGACTGCTGTTCTAAAATAAATATAGTTGCTCATGAACACCAGATGTTGCAGGCTGCTTTGAAACAGTTCACACTTTTTTTTCCTTTTCTTTTTTTTTTTGTTTTTGACTGCTCATAATGAACCATTTTAATTAAGTATCATTGTGGTTCAGCAGCCAAGGGATATGAGGTGTTCCCTGTCTGGAAAGGTTGTGTGTCCTGAGTAAGATGAAGCAGAATTAAACAGCAACAAAAATTATTAATAATAACCTCAGTATTATCATTGATATGCTGTGGAAGGGATTGTTTTGGGCAGCTCTGTAATTTCTTTACAGAAGGAGAGTGACCAGCCAGACCTTTTAAAATTAGGGTGCAACACTTCTTACTCATTTTTCATGCTTGGAGAAGGCTTTCATGTTTTTTTTTTCCCCCATGGATGTTAGTTCTGTGCATCTGCAACCTTTGCACAAAAAACTTCCTATACACAAAATTAGTCAAGGATGGGAATCGTTTAGCATAATGCAAATGTTGTCTGCAGTCTTGGCATATTGGTGTTCAAGTGAGCAAAGTATATATATTCCTGGGTGTGATTTCACCTGTAAATGTACACCGATTTAAGACAGGATTTTTTGAACATTAAATCTGTTAGAAACATTAAGTCACACTGTTGTCAGTAAAGCAACTTTCCTGCCCTACACTGGCAGCTGTTATGGTAAAACCTCTCACAACAGGTTTTGGTGGGTTGTGTGTGGGTTTTTTTTATTTTATTTTTTTCTTACCGCTTATTTATAAAATTCACACTTTTTATTAACAGTGATTAATTTGTGCAAATTCCTGGGAAAAACCCAGTGTACTTTTCAGGTGGATTAATGCTGTGGTCCCTGGCACTACAGCCATGCTAAAGTGGCACCTTTAGAAATGTACCCATGTTCCTTTTCTCTCCTCCCCCAACCTGCTGTGTGGTGCTTAGTCGTTCCCCCAGTGCCAGCCTTGCTATGGCCAGCAACGTGACCAACAAGACAGACCCACGCTCACTCAACTCGCGCGTCTTCATCGGCAACCTCAACACCATGCTGGTAACCAAAGCCGATGTGGAGGCCATCTTCAGCAAGTACGGCAAGATCGTGGGCTGCTCTGTGCACAAGGGTTACGCCTTTGTGCAGTACTCGAATGAGCGGAATGCACGTGCTGCCGTGGCTGGCGAGGATGGTCGCATGATCGTGGGACAGGTGCTAGGTAAGTCTGGCCATACCCTGGGCCCACCCACACCCCCACAATGATGGTAGTGAGGCAAAAACAACCCCCCGATTTGATAGAAGTAATTGGTTGTTTTTTTTTAAACCCAGTAATTAAAGTACTGCTATGATATTTAAGATTATCTAAAAGTGATGTTATTAAGAATAATGGTCAGGTGCAGATTCACATAATATAGGTGGTATTACAGGAGAACTGTTTGGCAAATTTTCAGTGTGGCTGAATCGAATAGCTTCTTGCTTGGCACTAATGCTTGAACTGTTAGCCATTAAATGATATTAAGCATTTAATCACTGTTTTTTCTTTCTCTATCAGACATTAACTTGGCAGGTGAACCCAAACCTCACAGGTCGAAGACGACAAAGCGCCCTGCAGGTGATATGTACAGGTGTGCAGCTCTATTAATTTTCTCTTCTCTCGCTCAGTCGTTTCTCATTTCCCCCCCCCCCTTTTTTTTTTTGTTGGTTTTCACTTGCTGTTTCCTCTTCACCCACCTACCCTGCAGCAGTTCCACCTTTGAGCTTGACTATGACTTCCAGCGGGACTACTATGACAGGTAAGGCCCTGTGCCCTTCCCACCTGCCCCTCCATCCATTTACCGCTGCCATGCGCTGACGGCCTCTTCCCACCGTTGCAGGATTTACACATATCCGTCCCGCGTGCCACCTCCCCCACCACCGCCCCTCTCACGGGCCATCATCCCATCCAAGCGTGCACGGGTGAGCCTGAGCGGAGGAGGCAGTCGCCGCACCAAGTCCAGCTTCTCTTCCTCGTCCTCCAAAGGCAGCCAGCGCTCCTCATCACGGGCCAGTCAGTGTCTCTCCAGCTGCCCCCCACTTTCCACTCACACAAGCACCAGCAGTGCCGAAAACACACTCCGTCTCGCCCATGGTCCTGGCGATCCTATGCCCTCTGCATGCTTTTGTATAACTTCATCCAGCACCTGATTTACTTGACAGCTCGTCTTGAGCTGAGTCAGGTGTATTTTAGAGCAAAGGGGAAAAAAATGAGGGAGAGGGATGCCAGGTCTGAGAATTAACAGCGTGGACATTCTTTACTGTCATAGCTATGGTGTCAGGGTTTGGGGGGGTTTTGTTTATGTAATTGGGGAACATTTATGCACATACAATATTCCTTGAGTTGTTGTCTGATCTGTATTTGGAAGAAAGAGGTTGATGTTCTCCGCAATGGAAGTAACTTATTGATATTTGTCGTCTGTGCTCCAGTCAAAGCAGATGATCTCCAGACCATCAAGAGGGAGTTGGCTCAGATCAAGCACAAAGTGGACTACCTTCTGGAAAGTCTAGACCGCATGGAGAAGGATCACACTAAGAAGTCAGGTACAAATCAGATCTGCTCCACACCAGTCATTCCTGGGTTTATTAGGAATGGATGATATGACTATCATTTATTACATTCAATTTAGTTACAGTGAGCTTTAGATATACAAAATACCTGAGGATTTTGTAGGTATGATAAGTATATTTAGAACAGTGATCAACTGAAGATTAGTTTCAGCTGCTGAGTTGAATGAGTTGTGTTGCATCAAGGAAATAGTCGAATGAGGCTGGGTCCTCATTTTTACCCCGACGCTCTCAATACCTCCTCTATGTCAGGACAGTAGGCACTAAAAGGCTCAGGTTTGAAGGTATTCCTTCTTACCCTGTGTGTGTGTCTCAGAAGTAAAGGTAATGAAGGCAGAGGTAGGTGAGGCCTCATCCCAGCAGCACTCCAGCATCAAGAAGGAGCGTGAGAGGGAAGAACAAGAGATTAACGACTCGGAAGAGGATGGAGATCTTCTGGAAGAGGAGGAGGTCAGTGTAACGCCTCCATCAGCGCAGCATGCTTAGACAAGACACTACACACATGGATTCATGTGCATAACATTTTGTGTGAGAGACAGAAGGTGAGGGAACATGGCATGACTTCAGGGTTGAAGATCAGTAGCTCCAAGCTGTGTAGACCTCTGAATTAAGTTTCAGTTTATGCTTATTGTGGTGGTATGAGTAGGGTGCATGGTATGGCTGGCCTTGCTGTTGTGGAGTGAGACGGTAAGATCTCTGCTTTTCTAAAGACAAGCAAAACCATTGCATTGGAAGATTTTGCTCTAATCATGAAATGTGGATGTGTGAAGTGTAGGGTTTTTTTGGGGGGGAGGTTGAGTCAGGGCAAGAACTGTAACTATCTAGAGGACACGAGGCTGTGACTTGGCCCTGTACACTCAAAGATTATTGTGAGATCATTAAAAAGAAATTGGACAAGCGTTCAGTTGTTTCTGTCTAACTATGTTCTGTCTATAAAAAGCAAACAGAAGGTCTGGATATGATCCTATGTGTGGTATTGATATCTGGAGAAAATTGATAATGTCTCTAAACATGTCAGATGTGTTGATGCTAATTTACGCTGACCTTTCAAGATCATGAATCCTATTCGACATTGTCTTTAAGTGTGTTTACATGCACTCAATAATCCGATCATTATCAGGTTTATGAAGTTATCCGTTTATTCAAGTGCTCACATAAACAGTATACTCTGATTTCATAGATCAGATATAGGCCATAATCATATTTTGTGAAGTCTGAGAGATGGATTCTTGCACAGTAATCATGTTTCTCGTTCACAATCACATTGATCTTTAGCTGAAACTACAAAAAAGGAAACTCTGAGAAGGGCAGCATTACACACACAAAGGCATTATATAATGCAGGTCCATATTTGCCAGTAAAATGACTCCATGGAGAGAAATAATATAGAAATATTAGTTTTTGTTTTTTCCCCTCTCAGGTGAAGAGCCATGGAGGAGAGAATGAGGAAGAAGAAGGTGAAGAGGAGGAAGAGGGAGAGCATGAGGAAGGGGAGGACGATGGAGACAGCGTCAATGGGGACGATCCATAGACTTAGGACACAAACCTACCTTCCCCAGCACACACGCAAACACAAATATCCAGAGCAAATTGTTTTTTCTTTTGAAGTCAGAAACCTTTTAAAATGGCTTTCCAGATTTCTCCACTCGCACCTTCATAATATAAAGAATATAGAGAATTGTACACTTTTGCGCATACACACACCCCATTTCTGTCATTTTATGGAAGTAACTGTCATCTACTCAGGCTAAATATTTCTCTTCCTCCTTAACAAATAGAAAAGCTCATTATACTTTTCTCATTATTCTGAAACATTTTAGACACTTCGTTTTTAGACTTGTCCTTTCATGTTTTGTTTTGTGTTGGGTTTTTTTCTTTTTCTTTTTTTTTTTCTCTCTCAGATGCGGTTTACAGTTGTTCCCAGCAGAGGGCAATAGGATGTGTCTGTGTGTGTGGTTCTCAAAATCAACAGGTAGTCTTGACCCCCTCAGTGCAACGGAGAATACTGTATTTTCAGTGAGCAAAAGCTTTGAGTACTTTAACTTTTGGAAAGTTATTATTTTAACTGCAGTAAAGCTCAGTACTCACTCCGAGAATGGTGTGGGGAGAGGCTAAGATCTCAGTCCATGCCCCCACCTGTCTTCTTCCTGGTAACAATATGTGTTAATATTTACATGTGGGGGGGTTGTTGTTGTTTTTTGTTTTGTTTTGGGGTTTTTTTTGTTTTTTTCATATCAGTTTGGTTCAGGTCAATTCTGCATATAAATTTCAATAAATAGCTAAAGTAGTGGTGATGTCTATTAAGTCTGCCAAAATGTTGTGGTGGTCATTCTATCCTTTGGGTAAAACGTGAAAAAGGTGTGCAAAATGGTCACGGTACGGTTGCTACCGTTAAATAAACATGACGCGCAAGCTCTGGTATAATAAGCCTTTCCTCATTGATTGGTTTTGTAAATTAACTAAATGCAGAAATATAATTTTTATTATAATGACACACATTAACGCCTGTCCGTTCAGTTAAATAAGGTAATGTCTGTACAAAATGGAAGAATGGAAGACACAAACATGGATGACCAGAAACATCCTTTTTTGAACCTTTAATAAAACATGAATTACTAATGTCTGGTGTAACCCTTACTCTAGGCCTACTGTCACTAACCCTGCATGTGATTTAAGAAACATATTAACCCTACATGACATGAGAACCTGGAACATGAATACTGTGGTGTAAGCTTCGGGCAGTTCAGAAAGCAGCACTCACACCCTTAAACAGGAATAGGAAGTCAGAAGATCACCCTGGTCTTATTTAGTTTATGGAGGCTGAATAAGAAACATTCTGCATTAGCTACAAACTCTTGTTCTTTATAGCTCTTAATGGCCTATTTCCAACATATCTTGCAGATGTCTTGAAGTGTTATAGCACTGACCATTCTGCTGAGCTGAGGTACATAAACTTAATCAAAGCATGACTTGCCTTGGTGGGAAATATTTTATGTAACTGCTAATCTCCAAAATAGTGTTTTTACAGACTAAATTTTTGGTTTGGCCTCTAGTTTGTTGATCCTTTAATTGCCTAATGGTTTATAGTTTGTCATTTTAATTAACATTTTTAAGAAGTAAAATTATTTTCTGTTTAGACTCAAAGTGCTATAGAGGGTCCTACATCCTGGGATGCAGTTTGCCTTAAACTATGCCTGTACCTTTTATTTTGTTGCTACAACCAAACATGTTTCTAGAAATATATACTTGGGACCTGTATGTAATAACTCAGCACCTGTTTTAGATGTAATAATAATGGAGGGGGGGTCTTTTAAAAAAAAAAGATCTATCAAAATGTTTGTCTACTTTTAACCCTTAGTCCATAGTGGAACATTCCAGGTCCTAGAAAGGTGCAGTAAGCGAATTTCTTCACTGCTTACAAATAGCTAACAAATGTATGGTCAAGATCCCTAATGAGCAAGCTGAAGGTGACCGTTGCAAAAAAAAACTTCCCTGGGCAGGATTAAATAAACCTTGGGAGGACCAGCACTCAAGAGGGAACCAATCCTCCTTTGGATTGCCCAGATAGTAACCAGTCCTTCCAGTCCATACTTTATTTAGCTATTTTTAGTCGAAGTAGCCACTTGAGTGTAGATGTGGAGCCTTAGTTACTCCAATGGGTCTGGAGTATGCCATTTTTGAGAAATGGAAATCGAAGTATCAGATAATCTACAGGCAGTATCCGTTCATCTACAGATGGGACCCAGTCATTTTCTTAAAATGCTTTGTTGCAGATGAACAGGTCTAGTCTAATGTTGGCATCATCTCTGCAATGGAATGCAAAATAAAACAGAAAGATGTACATTAGATCTGTAAAGATTAACACCACATGACCATTCCATATACAGTAGACATTCCAGTGATTAGCATGTACTCCGGCAGTTTTATCTAGCAGCATAACTAAAAAAGGGGACCAGAGGGTGACCACAATCCTGAGAGCAATCTGAGACATTGCATTCCACCCATGTAATTGTCACAAACCTGAATAACCACACAAAGTGGCTGGATGACAGCATTAATATCTCAGATTACCAGAAAACTCTACAACTAGGGACCCCAGCCTCTGCACCTCTATATACAGAAGAACTAAAAGCTTGAGTAAAGCTTGAGTCTTTAGACTAGATGTAAAAATTGGAAGTGTGTCCGAGTCCTGGATTAAACTTGGAAGGCTTTTCCATAATGGAGGGGCTTTATAGGAATAAGATCTACCCCTGGAGGTACAAATTCTTACAAATTCTAGGGGACCAAGAGAAACCCTGTATTTTGAGAGCTCAGTAGGCAAGGTGGTTTATAGTATGCAATAAATTTGTTTAGCACTTTATATCTATAAAAAAGAGAATTTTAGATTTTATCCAAATTTAACTGGAAAGCCATTGCAGAGCTGAAAGAATAGCAATAATGTGACTGAATTTTCTAACCCTTGCTGCATTCTGTATGATTTATTTAGCAACTTTTTAGAGCACACAGTTAGAAGACCACTACAATAATCCAATCTTGATTAGATAAAAGTGTGGACCAATTTTTCTGCATTTGATGAGGAAAGTCTCAGTTTAGCAATATTATATAAATGGAAAAAGGAAGTTTTAGTAACATTAAATATGTAAGCATCAGATCAGAGATCGGAGTCAATACTAACACCCAAACAGTTTTGGGTGTTACTGAAAAGCCAACAAAATTTAGTAGAATATTAGATAAATTCTTCTTGCAACTTTGGGTCCATGCAATAGCACCTCAGTCTTATCGGTATAACAGAATCCCTGTCTCATGTCAGTGTTTCATTTCCTCCATTCCTGTTCTGCTCCTTGTTTTGGTTTTTACTTTCTCATTTGTATCACCTGCGGATTGTGAGGCCTCTTTACCCAGTGGCAAAGAAAAACTCCTTTGGTTATTTCTAGAATTCACGTTGGTCATTTATCTGTTTCTGATTTGCCTCGTTATACGACCCTAGCCTCTGATTCTGGATTTTAAACTAATTAATCTCTCTGTTCTTAGCGAATACATCCACCTCATGATAGCACCACATAACAGAACAAACAGCCATCTAAGGGCACAGCAAGAGAGCAAAACTCTGGTATGTGGTTGTTCTGCTGGGACAAAATGCTGGCTGTTTCTACTGCAAATCCCCTGGTGCTGCTAGTACAAGGGCATCTCGTCCCTTGTGAAAAACACTGCAGGCAGTTTCACTTTCAGACAGTTTTTGTGATGAGACCCCAGGTAAGCGCTATGGGTCTCCATGCCTGTGTAGGCTAAGAGAATGCTCAGATCTTAATAAGTAAATAAAGAATCAGATTTCAACTCTTCTAATTTGTTCTATCCTTTTCATAAGGGTAATGATACCAACTGTGTTCGTATGGAAACGTGTGTGCCTGCTCCTCTCTGCCCACAGCTATTAGTGTTTCAAAATTTCCACCATCTTTTCCACCAAATTTCCACCAAATTTTTGTCCCAAAGGCAAGAATGTAGCATTCTCACCCCAGGGCAATAGAAAGGAACCAGGACCCCTCTGGTGCCATGATACTGAGCAACAAAACCATAAAAAAGTTTAGCGATTGTAGAAGTCTCAGCACCTCTGGTCATTAGTAGAATCAATTATTTTTATGAACATTTTGTACATTTTATGCACACAGTTATTAAGTCTGTGAATCAAGAATGTTGATGTAATGATGAGCGGTTAGGAGGCGGATGCACGTATGGAGAAGAGCCAGATTTATTTGGGGATAATCCAAAATTGTAATCATTGGAACAGTCCAGGGTCATAGAACCAATGCGAAGAGATCGGGAATGATAATCAAAAAAGAAACAAAACAAGATGAAAAAAGAGGAAGCAGGCTATAACAGACACAAGCAACGATAATAACAAATAACCAACACTAGCAATAACAAACAAGAAAACATGAGGCTAGGAATCACACAAACAGTGATAAGGATTTAACACAATGAAAAGAAAAGCAAACAAGGAACAAGACAGGTTATAAATACATGTACTAATAAGATTTTAACAAGACACAGGTGCTACAAATAAAGGGCAGAGAAAACATATACAAAAGACAGGGTAACCATGACAAGAATGCTAGGAGGGGCCAAAAGTGACAGATGGTCCAATTTTTATAGATGTAAAATAATCACTATTCTGTCCCCTCTGTGTGTGTTGGATTAAGTCAACATCTTGGTGGTTAGCATGTTTGCTTCTTAGTACTAGGATCTTGAGTTCAAGTCCCTATCTGGGTGAAGTTTCCATGTTCTCTTTGTGTGGGTTTCCTTGGAGGGGGGGTTTCTGGTTTCCTCCCACAGTCCAAAAAACATGGCTGTTAGTTTGATTGGATACTCCCTATGTACATGTATGTCCTGTGGGGGTCAGTGTTCTGTCCTATTCTGATTGAGAGTATGTCATGTGCAAATTGGCTGCTGCTTCTTGTCAGGTGAGTGCTTGTAAAGTGTCCTTGAGTTTGAGAACATTGCTATATAACAACAATGTAAGCTTCCAGTGTTTTTTTTTCTTTGTGAAACTGAAATAACAAATATAAATGTATCCTTTTCTAATACATCTTGTACTACAGTATGCAAAACAAAACACATTGCAATGGTTTAAGCAATACAAACTGACAATTGTTCACTGAAATAAAGGATGGGTTAACAGTATAGTGGTAAAGGTAAGCAGTTTGCAGAGCACATTATAATCACAAAATAATTATTTAGAAAATGATATTAGATAACATAAATAGACAATATAACTCACGGCAAAGCTTCTCCAAGGATCAACATGAAAGGATTGCAATTGATAAAGAACTGCTTTGATGCACAAGTTGCTTCCTGTATGCTGTCTGCGATATGGCTGTACTGAACGATGAAGTCTAATCATATGACTGGAATCACCCAATAGAAATACAAGAAGAATAAATGACGCCTTCAGCCATTAACAAATGAAACATGAGGACACCAACAATTATGAACTACATGTACCATGACAATCACGTTATCGATCTGGAGACTTACATGAGTTAAGACTAAATTATTAATGATTAGTAAATTAGTCCAAATTAATAGTTTCCCTGTTAATCAGGGTGGTGCCCAAATTAACTTTATCAACTGTGAGTGACAATTTATTAAAGTGTTAAAACAGCTACAGCCTCCTGGCTCAGGTTGAGCCTAATCAACTCAGTCGATGGACCCTTCAGAAGATGTCACGACAGCACCAAAACATATAATGATGAAAAGATTTACTTGAGGATAAGCCAGAGTGCAGCTATTAAGTCCAGATGTAAGTACTTGAAAATGTCTAAAGCTACAGGTCCAGATAATATTCCAAAGTGCTGCAGACATTGCAGACCTCCCCCTCCAAAAAATAAAATGCTACATGTCCTTACACATTAAGGGTTGAGTGTTATACTGTTCCTACCATTCCACCTAACATCTTCATTAATTATTATGGCTGTGTGTTGAATACTGGATTAGTATGTATGGTTAAAGAAAGTGCTAGCAGAAGTTAATATAAAAAATAAATAATAATAATAATAATAATCAATAAGACTCAAAATTAATTAACAATTATTATAATTAATAATAATCAGTGAAACTCCAAATTAATTAATATTTATAATAATTAATAATAATCAATAAGACTCAAATTATTTAATTACTTGTCAGTGAATTTGTCAACTGTGATTTTTGTTTTTGATTCCAGTAATCTCATATGTCATTATACAGGGTATAATGGTATAATGGAAATTTGATCCCTCTGCTCCTGAACACTGAAGAGGGATGTTCCTGAGGCCAAATTTAGGCAAAACCCATATATTGTACATTTAGAAGTACATTCGTACACATTTTAAGCGCAATAACAGCTTTATTTATGAATAAGTAATATATGTCAAATTTACACACTTAAAAACCATTTGCCTGAGGCTTTTATACAAAGCTACTTACAATTGTGACTGAATACAACTTGAGCAATAAGGGCCATGCTCAGGGGCCCCAGCAGTGGCTACTTAGCAGCAGCAATGCTTGAACCAGCAACCTTCCAATTGCAAGTCAAGCACCTTAACCACTGAGCTACAGCTGCCCTCTGCTAGCTTTGCAAATGGTAAAGAGAAAATGAAAATGACCTTATAGTATAGTGACCCAAACTGTCACTGTTTATGCGGTATGGCCTGCTGCATGCAGTGGGATTAATTGTCTTGTCTGTAACCTCTGTCAGCACACACCTACACATGATTTGTCTTTATGTATGTATTTAAACCCCTGTTGGTGTGCACCTCTTTGTCGGTCTTCGTTTCTGTTTATGATCCTGGTTGTTGTGTCGATGTTAGATGCTATTGGTGCTCACCCTGCACGTTCTACATGAGTGCCACTATGTTTACTGTTTGTGTATCATCAATAAATGTCTGTCCACACTGAGGGCGTCTGTGCATCCTGCTCTTTGCCCTGTAGCACTCGGGTGGTTATACAAACATGATAGAAACATTTAAACACAGATTTGAATTTGGCAGAAAATATACTATAAGGTCCACTGTTTTAGTCTGGGAAGAATTATAATTTTTTTTGCCCAGCATTATTGTGGTGTCTGTTGTTGACTAGAGGAGGATGGGTCCTCCTTTTGAGTCTTGGCTCTGCCCAAGGTTTCTTCCTCATGCTCTAGGGAATTTTTCCTTGCCACTGTCACCCTTGGCTTGCTCACTGGGGTTAGGACTCGGACATGTTTAAAGTGGCTTTGTGACAATGGCTGTTGTGAAATGCTGTATAAAATTTTACTTTGCACTATTTTTATCATTTTATATCTGGCCTGGTAGATCCAGATTTAATGCAGTGAAACATTTTAGGTGCATTATCTTGGTCAAGGAAGACTTTAAAACTGTACACTGAGAGAATACATATTTGTACAGTTTTGCCTGTGGTGTCTGATAGTCTGTAGCTATCTTTTTTCTTATGGTGTGCAAGCAAAACTACTAAAATATAATTTTTGTTTGACCTTGTTTGGGGCACACAATATGAATGTACAAAGTGTGACTGACTGACCAGAGAAATTTGAGTGAACAATAAACATATTCTTTCATGGTCTCTAATATTGTTTTTCACATCTTTATTATCAACGTTACCAACAATTACAGAGAGTTCTCTGGATGGTTTTCATTAGAAAAAGCAAACGTTGCTTTGATGGCCATCAGCAAACATATTCTATGGAAAATATGAACTTGCGATGAACTAGCAGTACTTTGCTAGTATATGCTTGATACAGGTTATTTTAGCAAACATTCACAAGGGGAAAAGTAGAAATCCCCCAAAACTTGTGTAGCTTGCAGGATCATCATAAACCCAAGTCTTGTCCCAAAGCTTTGTGAAGATCTGATCTCCTTTCTCTAGAGTAAGAACAATACCATTGCTTGCATTGCCATTGGTGTTGGTAGGCTTCCAAGAAAACACTGAGCATTGCATGGCACCATTTTTGTAAAGACTGACAGCCATTTTGTTGCCAACATGACAATGAGCATAAAATCTGAAATAGTACACTCCTTTTACTGGTGCAGTAAAAATTCCTGAAAAAGAAATAGACACTGAGGAATTAGTTTACAGATTATGAACAGAAAAGCATTATTTCTGTTGACTGTTTTGGACCATACTCACACACAGTGTGTGATGGCATAAGCAATATATCACATAAAAGTAAACATAATATAGAGTATACCTGTGCTTGAATCATAACCATTTCCAAAGTTAGTAAAGACGTTTTTGTAGATCATTGGAGATGTCACACTGTTGAAAGGGCCATTATGTCCACTTGCATATTCTAAAAGTGATGCAGAAAATGCCACCTTTCTGGCTGGAAACAAACAATAATGAATCCGTTTTTGTTAAATGGCAGCATTACAAGGTTTGAAGAATGTAACTGACAGCTGTGACTATTTATGTCAATGACATATGATTCACCTTCATTCTCCTTATGTAAAGATTCAACCATATCCTGTGATGTTTTGGCCAACATCTTCACAGCTGTTTAAAACAATCATTTATACATGTAGCCATTAATTTTTTTGAAATATCAAATGATTTGCAAGCATTGTAGTTCCTGTGTTGCCTCCTAAAGAAAAACATCTCCAAATGGTATTTGAAGATGTTTTTTTCTTTGAATTTGCTTCTGAAGCACCATTTTTGGATAAAGATCATTCTTCTAATCAATAAGGCTGTATATTTGTATATTTATATATATTACTTTAGCAAATGTACTAAACTCTTTACCATGTCAATAAAGATGCAAGTACACATCGTTAACTTCATTTTCCATGGTTCTGAATATGGCAACACATTAACCAGATTTATTCCAGATTTTATCTTTCTTTCTTTATCTCTGTCTGACCTGTTAGAACTGGTAGAATACATTTAGATTCATAACCTTCACATAACTTTTCATGAGTGACGTATACAACTATTGTCTAATTCACCTTCATTCTCTTTCTGCAGTGATTCCACCTTATCCTGTGATATTAAGACCGTTGCTTGCAGAGCTGTTTGGACAAAAATAATTGCTTCACACATTACCAGAACAACAATTATGTATTGCTCACTTTAGGGAACACAACCTTTCATTCTAGTTTTTATAGTTTTATTTTTATCAAGAACTTTTATTGAAATACAACAGATTTGAAAGTCATCTCTGGATTTGAAATTTATTTAAAAGTAAAAATTCAAATCACTCAAATCACTGAGAGCTACTATTACCTCCCATCAGTTGCTTTCAATATTTGAGACAAGAAAAGAACAACTTTGAGCAGAGAAAAAGCATCATTTTGTTAAACATGATTTTGGCTTTGTCTCTTTTAAAACTACTGATCAATCAAAGTAAAATGTCAAAGTAAAGCAGACTGAAAGTCATATTGACTTTTACCTTTATTCTCTGTCTCCAAGCCTTCCACTCTGGAGTTTAGTTGAGTCACTAAGTTATTCTGGTTCTGCAACATTGCTTCTGATGTTTTAAGTCTTTCTTCCATATTCTTTACTTTGGCCAGTTCTGCAACAATGTTCACACTGGGTGACATGAAATCCTGTGCCTGTGTACTCCATGCACATAGCAGCAAAGCCAACTGTGGCACGATGACTGTCTTCAACATTTCTGCCTTTGTTAACAGCAGTATTCATAAGAAGTTTGGCTTGATAATAGTCAAAGTGTCTCTTTAAAGTCTTTTAAGGGGTAATACTAGATTCTGCTCAGATTGTGATGATCAGTGTTACTTCCAAAACAAACAAGAACTTTGTACCGTGGCAATTTGTACTTCTGTAATGTTCACAGTATTGTTTGCTTACTGGAAATCTGTGGACAATGTTCACAATGTTCACATTGGGTGATATGTGCCCCATGCACATAGCATCAACATTTCAGTCTTTGTTAACAGCAGTAATCTTAAGGAGTTTGGCTCAATAGTAGCCAAAGTGCATCTTTAAATTGCACTTTAATGGATAACTCTGAACTGTGCTCAGTCCGGGATCACTAGTATTACAGAAGTGTGTTACTTTCAAAGTAAACATGTACTTTTAATTAAGTGTGTTTATTTGAGTATGTGTAGCATCTTTTCTATATGACAATTAGCAGTTTTTGTGTAACAACATGTGTGTTTGCTCCCTCCCAGAACTGACATTTATGGGGAATGACTTGGAGATTGTTGTTCCATGAACATCACCTTCAGACATTGGCACTAACTACTGGATAGTTTTTAATATCTCTCTTAAGATATTAACACAGCTTCCCGTTATTTTAGCATCCTGGTACCTAAATAGAGAAACAAGCTTCCTTTTGTGGTTTGATTTTGTCTGTCTACATCTATGAAATGGCGATGAAAACAGAAAATAAGAAAGATGATCAACCAGCAGCTAAATGGCCCAAGTAGCCTATACTACAAAATTTGGGTCTGGAAAAAACTGCAAATGGAGTGTTCAGTTGGTTGCACTGGTAGGCGTAAACTAGGAGAATGTTAGTTTTGTAATATAACTGTGTGACATTAACATGCAGCATAGAACAAAGTCCTCTTTAAAAAGCCAATATAGCAACAAGTCTTCAATATTATTAGTGACATTATTCTTTGGTATTTTCTATTGTGGTATTTATATTTATATTTTGGTATTTTCTAATGTGTATATGTTGGTGCACTGAGCAAAAAAAAACAAACAAAAATGCAAAACAAAAAAAAAAAACAGAACAAAAAACTACTTCCTGTTTTATAAACATAACAATGACAGAAAATAAAGAGAAGGGGGGAGAAATTAAACACCCTAGACTGAACACCCTAAAAACCCAGATTTTAAACTAATACATAATAATCAAGCTTTGCTGAGCCAGGGAGAACATGTACTTTTCTGCAGGCTATGCTTTAACATAGTACAGGGTAGTAGCAGGCTTCCGTTACCATCATCAAAGCCATGTGGTCTCGCTCTAAAGTGATAGAATAGTAAGACAGTGGCAACCAGCCTCTTGCCACAAATGTCACCCTTTCCACAGCTATGGACTATGTGGAACCAGAGGCTTGCTGAAGGTGTATCTCTGCCCCATCTAACAGAAAACCTGAAGCCTCAGCTTTCTGTGTGAGTGACAATTCTGTTGGAAGAGAGGTTATTTCCATCTCCATCAAGGCCCAGGCCCATTCAGTTGGAAAATGATTCTGCTCTTGTAGGTTCCTGGACCCATGGCATGGTAAATACTCTTGTCACACGATTTCCCCAAAAGCTTACTTTACGCTGGAGAGGTCAATGCCATCATTAATAAATTCATAATAAGATATGCTGGTTGGATTTGCTACAAGTAATCAAAGAAATACTTTTAAATAATGCATAATAAAAACGACCAAGCAAATTAACACAACAAAAGAAAACGATCTTAAATTTAAGTGTCACAGTAATTGTCTTGGCAAAACTGAAATGGACAAAAGATTTACCCCCCCCCCCCCCCAACAAACAAACAAACAAACAAAAAACAAAACAAAAAACATAGTATAAACTACATTTACATTTACATTTCATTTACGACTCCATCGGGTAGTAGAATGATGACGCAGCTTGTCCTTGTTTTGTTTTGGCTGTATCTAATATCGCGCGACCACTCAGAAGAAAGGGGCCGATCACCTAGAGGTGAGAAGTGTTTACTTGGAGCTCAGCAATTTTCCCTAGTGGAGTGTCGTTGCGAACTTTATGAGAAAGTGATGTGCATCTGCAATATGAAGAATGGAAGAAGACGATGTCACGATCAGAGAGCAGAATTTCCACAGCCAAGTTCGAGAGTACATTGTAAGTAAAATACCATACAGTGTTAGCCAACTAGCTGGGCGATAACAAGATAGCTAACCTAGCTAACTGAAGCTAGCTAGTTGTGTGTTTTAACCTATCTTGTTTATTAATAGCTAGATGCAGTAGTAATTTCGCGTTCGGGGTATTGTGCAGTTACACAGAGACATCAGCTAGATAATGTGATTAAGTATAATGTCGTTTATCGCTTTACCGCACATTATAAATCCGGCTAGCTAGCTAGCGTTATTGCTCTAATAGGATAGCTTGAGTAGCTGAAGTCATTGGGTGCATGTTAGGGAGCTAGCCTAGCTAGCGACACGTTTTTCAATTTAGAACCGTTAAACTAGCTAGCTAACTCTTTGATTAATTTAGGTAGCTATCTAGCTCTATGGATTAACATTACATAGACTAACGTTACGTTAGTAACTAACTAGCTAAACACCTAACTAACT
This sequence comes from Electrophorus electricus, assembly GCF_041902795.1. NCBI lineage: Eukaryota > Metazoa > Chordata > Actinopteri > Gymnotiformes > Gymnotidae > Electrophorus > Electrophorus electricus. The sequence continues at coordinate 11,962,428 of NC_137516.1, forward strand.
AGTTATCGGTACACCAGGTAGGTAGCTGGCTATCTACCCCATTAGTTATGTTTGCAGCTAGGTTTTCAACCCATTATAAACAAAAAATAACGTCTAGCGATTATCCACTGATTATCCAATCAGTACGTTTACTTGTCGTAATCTATGAGAGATTTTGATATGTCGGTTGAGAGTGATGAGGAGTGTTCATAGTCATAACTAGCTAGTTCAAGCAAAAATTTAACTCAATTTAGGTTGATGAATAAGAACGCACCTCACTGTGATCAGAACAGTGCTGACCGCGATCAAAGCAAAATTGCTCTGGAAATACAAATCTTGCATGATTTTCTTGCTTGTGGTTATTTCACAGCTTCAACATCCAAAGCCTTTTTTAACTAGTGAAAACACTCAAGTTTCTGTGCTGAAGTGCAATAATTTAAACAAATGATCCTCCCATGTGATGAATAGCCTGTTAAATGACATACAGTAAACTATCTGGTAATGCCAGTTTGTCCTGGAGGTTTGAGCTCTTCTAGGTGTAAGACTACTTTTACGAAAGGCATCCAGATATGTACAACCATTAAACTGTCCTCTTAAAATAGACCTGCATCCTTTGTTCAGAACACAGTAGGCTCAGTTATGTAACAGGTCATAAGTATGCTGAGTTAGAATACAGTGAAATGAGATTTAAATATGCCCTTTACACATTGCTAGATTTGTTTTTAAATAGGCCATCTAAAATAATGACCACAGGTTATTTCTTAAGTAGAGTACCAGTCGTCTTAATTCCAGGGTCTAGCTGTTTTACTGATAAGTTAATATTATTTATTATTTTGAATAATAAAAATATTTATTAATAAGTTTTAGTATTCTAAAAATGAAAATGTATTGTGTACATAATGTATGTTTATATATTTATTTATACCGCATTCTTAAGTTCTTGTAATTGGTTTTCTTTTTTTTCCCCCTCTTCAGATCTGCTTCCTCCTGTTTGCAGTGCTTTACATCGTGTCTTACTGTATCATCACTCGTTACAAGAGAAAAAGTGGTGAGAACTCAAAACCCACTTCTAAAAAAGAAAAAAGGTTGTTTTAATGTGCTAGCTTTGATGTGGGTCTGTTAACAGAGTCTTTGTACATTAGCAGATATTTAGATGTTGTACTAATACCGGTGTCTCATGTCAACAGATGAACAGGAAGACGAAGACGCAGTTGTTAACAGAATATCGTGAGTCACTTAATGCAACTTGATTTTGTTTGGCTCTGTTTAAACAATTTTTTAGTTTTTTGTAATGCTAATCTGCCACCCCTACTTTTATGTAATAATTAGAGAAAATCTGCTTGATACATTAACAAATTTGGACACTATTGCATACAAACTTAGACACCTTAGACCCTAGACACAAAGCTGAAAATCAGCTGCTTTGTAGTACAACTGATGTTAATTACTTCTTGGCATATTAATAACTTTTCCTGTTTCTCACCTGCTCTTTTCTGTCTGTTTGTCTGGCTGGCTGCATGTCTCCCTCCCCTCTCTCCCTATCTCTCTCCCCCTCATTAGCATGTACCTGTGTACTTTTACCTTGGCAGTGTCTGGAGGGGCAGTGCTCCTGCTGCCCTTTTCTATAATCAGTAATGAGATCCTCCTCTCCCTCCCCAAAAACTACTACATCCAATGGCTCAACGGATCCCTCATCCACGGTCAGTGTCAGCCCCCGCCCACACAAACAGTGCCCTATTAGGTGCTGGAAGAGGTTGCCCGCACTGTTCTCATATGGGATTAATTCTGTTTACGTTCTTGACATTTGTTTCACGATCAAATTGTGGTCATTGACGAATGCACATGCACAACATTAACAGTTTTCAGTGTTACTGGTGATGTTTCTAGAGATACTCATTCACTAAAATAGCTGTGTTTCATAAATCTGTCACATTTGACTTTCTGCAATAAAGTTATTGTATTATATGTATATAATTAGAGCCTGGTGTAGAAGTAGTTCCAAGGTTTTGCAGTGGGAATATAATGAGCAATTTCATTTATGATCAGCAGGGGGCATCAGAATTTAATATTGGTGCAGGCTACTGTTTGCTTAAAGGTTTGAGGACAGAGAACAAAAAGTCAACTTCTGAGCAACACCTTCACATACTTAATAATTAACAATGATTAAACTATACATTGATTGTATAGAGTTTAAATATATAAAACGACTTCTTTCATCTGATACCTTCTGTAACTTATGTATCTGAATGAGGTTTCTTGAAAAAAACTATTTTTCATGTGTTTCCATAGGCTTGTGGAACCTTGTGTCGCTCTTCTCCAACCTCTGTCTCTTCGTGCTGATGCCTTTCGCTTATTTCTTCCTGGAGTCTGAGGGTTTCGCTGGCTCAAAAAAGGTGCACAACACATGTAACAAATGTCAGAAATCACATCCTCTTACATCACTAGCCAGTGAATTATTCATTTTAAATAAATCTGCAGTTTGCATATTGGGCAAATTTTATGCAAGCATAAATGCTTATTATCCTCTCATGAATATAGTGAAAGTGCATTGGAATTTGAGCACTTACCTTAGCATTTCATAACCTTGATGCTGGACTCAAAACACAGACACAGGTTGGCCTTTGGAACGGCAGAAAAAAGCGACTTATTTAGGCTTTTCACTTCAAGGTAAAACATAATCAATCTGTTTGAAAGTTAAAAAAAGAAAAAGCGGATTACATGTGAGTGGAGAGTCGAGTCTTATACATCCCGCAAATGTACATGGCTAAACATAGTCCTGTTTTATTTGATGGCATACCAGGGATGTTAAAATCTGTGTGGAAATGTATACTTGGGTGTCAAAGAACCCAAGGTGTGATTATCACTGTGTGTGTACCTTTCCAAAATTCATTGTGTAAATAGGACATGCACACCTCTATAAGAGTTTCATGTATTCTCCACATGATCTTCATTTCATTGCAGTGTTTAGGGACGGTGGAGCAGTCGCAGCCGGTGTCTCCTCTGTGTTATTAGAAGGGAGTGTCATTCATTACTGTCCCCCTCAAACAGTCATAAATGTAAAGGACTTGCTTCTCGATATGCCACACAAATTCACACATGCCCCTCATGTCACCTAGTCGCTGCAACAAAGGGGAGCTTCACTTCTACGTATTATTTAAGGCTTCTAGTCTGCTCACTAACACATTTAGCCAAAGATGAATAGTGCCAGTACTCACAGGTCTTGTCAAGCTCCCTGTGCAGTGCTCTGAAGATGGCTACCTTCTCAAAAGCACTTGCTATTTAAGGGGATGTGACTGGGAGTGGGACTTTTGTGTGTGTTTGTGTGATAAAATACTTAATGGTGATGCTTTCTTTTTGCTCGGAAAAAACAGATCATTTTAGTCCCAACTATTTCAGATCAAGTCATGTGGAAGATGTGTTTCTGTCACAAGGTCTGTATAGCTGAACTGCTCTGAATTGTTTAGAATTGATTCAACCAAATGTGTTGTACCAAGGTTCCGTCTGTGAGAGCAACCCTAGAGGCTCTTTGGTAGTTTTTCACTCACATTCTCTTTGGAAAGTTTAGGGTTTTCGTGCTAGTTTGACAGTTTACCTGGCATATCACAGTGTGAGAGCCTGGACACAGCTTTAACTGAGAAACTTTAGTACGAGAGAACTCTTTGAGGTTAACTGGGGTTTTATTTAAAATAAATAAATAAATATATATATATATATATATAAAGCAATAATTTATGCTGTTTTGTTTAGAGGTCAGTGTGGCTTTATTTAATATGTATAATTCAGTTAATTTACATATTTCACTGTCTATGAAATATATTTAGCGAGATTTGATTTATTCTGTAGTTGGTAGACTTATAGGGAATGCCAGATATGCTTGCCACAGTAAATACGAGTAGCAATTCTGCTTAGTGCAAGTACTATAGTAAACTGCCATTGTTACGCATTTCACACGGATGTGCACTGGTCTCAGTTAAGCACAGGGCATATCATTACTTGATGCAACAGGCATAAATTCCTCACTAAAAACAAAAAGGTTTTGCAATTATGGCCATCTTGCTTAAACCCTGTTGGTGTGATCGGGCTGTTGCAAATTTGGCCTGACATATGGGGGGGCACCAAAACTAGGATGCTACAGCCACAGTACAACTTAAATGGAAAACTACATGAACATATTCCGCATTCAAATAGTTGCCATATCAGGACAATGGTTTGTAAATCCTTATTTACTTGCACACTACGCTGATGTTACTGATCTTGTGTGCAAACATTTCATAGATGGTGATCCTTCCATTTGTGGTTTATTTTATATAGAGTGTGCTGGTGGTAGATGATGGGGTGGTTGGTAAATTTTGTGAACAGGGAAGCTATCATTTAGAGCCAAATCTCCGAGCTTTGAACTTTAAAACTCCAAGCTCTGCACATCTTACTTCAAATACATATGATCCAGCTAATCACCTCTTTAACACCTGCCTGAGCTGAAGTATGTGAAAACAGCTAAAGCCCTCACAGGATGAAAGCTGGGAACCACACACACTAGATCATCTCCAAGGAGAATTAACTTTGACATAGACTGTTTTTTTAAAATATTGCTTTTTTGTTTCTGGGCTATGAATATCAATATGAAATGTAAACTTTAAAGTCATTGTCTTTTTGACCTTAGCATTCTTAGTTAACTCACAACCACATAAAACTGACTTTCCAGTTTACTGGACCAAGCACCATACCGTATACGGAACCAAAAAACGTTGGAGTGGCATTTGTGATCCGGAACTAATCGTCTATCATTTGTACCTTACCTGGCAGAATTAAACCAATCCTTACAGAAGTGTTCCAATAATTTGTGTAAAGTCTTTCTAGAGTAGAGGCAGTTATAGCAGCAATGGGGGCAAACACTATGATAATTGTTATCACTCTACTAACTGGTTATCCTACTGAATCATTAGGATAACATTATCATTACAGCTATCAAAACAGAGTTGGACTGTGAGTGTGAATCAGTGTGAGACTGAAGGTGAGAGAAGGTGATTTTTTTGATACTCTGGTGATGAGAGCGTGTGGCATCCCTTTCCAGAGCTTATATCCACTAATATGGCATCACAACCCTTGTATCATTTCTCAGACAAAACCTGGTTTATGGTTCTTTAAAGGAAAAAGTATATTTTTACATTTTTTATTGGAAATGAAATGAGCATGGATTCATGTGCTCTCTCTCCCCCCCCCCCATAACATTCAGATGTCAGCTGCCAATATTTAGTGTTACCACGATGGTTAATTAAAGTATTAAAATTACAGTCATGCGAAGAAGTCGAGTCCAAACATTGGTTACAAAGATGCAGGTAATTGGCAGGCATAGAGCAGACGGGTGGAGGACAGGTCTGCTTTCTTTTTCTTTTTCTTTTTTTTTTACCTAAACAGAAGACCCAAACACCATCTTTCTGTGTTCATTTGCTAAAACAAACTGCTAGCAGATTTTCTTTGTTAAGATGGTGCAGTCTGACTTTGTGTATGTGGCAATCTTTGGAGACATTTCTGTTATTGTTCTTCTGAGGTGTTCAGCCTTCTCGGATCACTGCAGCTGTGTTCTGCCTCAGCAGAACCTAGAAGCAAAGCATATTTGATAGAGGAACCTGGAATGTAAGCAGGGGCAACAGCCGAGATTCGTTTTGGTGGACTTTGAAGGTGGGGAGAGAGTGTTGGGCTAAGTGTTAAGTGTAGCAAGAAGCAAGATGATGTTCTTGGATTTCACTTATGTTCTTTTTGCCTTCAGTGCTGTTTTCACACATTTGACTGCAGCTAGCATTCCATAGTTTCATTCCTTTTCTGCAGTGTGGACAGCATCTCCTCCCAACGTGTAACTTCTCCCTCGTTTTCTGCTGTTCCTTTTGGATACAGGTGTTCATTGCACTCCTCTCTCTTCTGCTGTCTGTCTCTACATGTGTCTGCATTTCCTTATCTGCTGGGCTGCATCTCCACCCTCGTCAGTTCCGCTCCCTTTCTCTTTCGTTCTTTCTCACCCTCTAGAGGTTCTAAAGGTATTATAGAAAATACATAAGTATATTTTTTGCGGTGGCTTATTTATCAGTGCTGATTAACAAAGCATTTGTTGCATTCCTAATTTGAGCTGGAATTATTCCAGTATAGGTTTTAAATGTATAAATAGGTTGGTTTTTATTTAAGGATGCTCAAGGGTGAGAATTGAGAAAATTAAATGTACTGACAATAGTTGATGGTGGCAAGGAAAAACTCCCTAGAGCAGGAGGAAAAAACCTAGAGAGGGGCCAAGGCCCAGGGGGGCATCCTACTCTGGCTGACAACGAATACCACAGTAGTAATGATGTAGTCAATAAGAAGTAGAATAAGTAGTGAAAGAGAAAAATAAATAAATAAATAAATAAATAACAGTACATTAAAAAATAAGCATTAAATGTCCAGTCTGGTTTTCTAGAAATCCTAGTCTGGTCCCGATGGAGTGCACGTGTCTGAAACCCTGCGCGAGAATGTCTATCAAGGGCTTACAGCAGGGGACATCAAGGGGGTGGGGTGGGAGTAGCCATGCCAGCTGAGACGGTTTGAGGCTCAGTAACATCATGACATCAGAGGTAGTTGTACCTTGGCAGAAAGAGAGAATGGATTATTAGGCATGTCCAGGTACGAAGGTGTGTAAATTGGGGAACTATAATGTGCAAAGATGGGCTCCGGCAGATCTAGCTTTGGCAGCATAGCTAAAAGGATAGAGCCAGAAGGAACCACAGGCATGACGGCACCCTGGAACATCAGCACTCAGTTAAGAAACTTGAGTGACAAAAGAGAGGTGAAGTGACGGCATCATAACAGCCCAGTTTACCATAACACTCAATGCTAATGCACCCCAGATCCAGATCTATACCTAGGCATTGGTGTATAGCTTATGCACAAACTGGGGGCAGGAGGCAGCAGTGATTCACCTGTTTGAATATAGAACAACACTGCCACTGGCTTCTTTCTGTCCAGTGCACACTCGTTCACAGTATTTGCTAGCCTGATCGGTGGATTAACAGCTGCATTTTATTGCATTTTATAGTGTCCCACATAGCTAGCAGTGTACAGCACACAGGCCTCATTAGAGACTGTACTGTGGACTTAATGGAAACATCCAGACCGGGTGAATTGTGAACTCCTGAAATGTTTTTTCTGAGTTTGATATCAGAAATGACTTGTTTTTAAACTGTGTTCCAGTCCCCCCCTACACACACACACACACACACACACACACACACACACACACACACAAAATTCTTGAATACTTATTCACTCCCACTTATTCACTCTCTCATGCTTCTTATTGTTATTAGGGGCACATAACTACAACCCCTTAAAAATCCTGAAAAATAAAACTTCAGACGTCTCCCCACCTTCCCACACTAAAAAAAGAATCTACCGCTCCTTCTGCTTCCTCATATCATAAATTAGTGTGAGGCCCAGCAATGCTGCTCTCTCCACGGAGACAGATGGTGAAAATCCAAATCAGACTAGCAAAGGGGGGTGGGGGGGTGGAATGAGGGAGTGTGTTAAGGCCCTCTCCTGTCCTGCATGGGTCACAGTTGGAAGTGGCTCCTGGTTTGTGTCCTTTTTGGCAAACCTGCATAAATGTTAGTTGCTACTGTAGTTTACAGGGTCCAGGGCTCATTTGCGTGGGGCCAGGGGAGAGAAGCCAGCCTCTGCCGCCGTGCTCCATCACCTTTGATTTGGGCCGCGGCCGTTTCTGCCTACTGATCATCCATAAACATGGCACAGAGGGAAGCACTGCTTTATGTTGGCTTACACGTCTTGGAGTAGCCTTTCGTGTAGTGTGTGTGTGTGTGTGTGTGTGTGTGTGTGTGTGTGTGTGTGTGTGTGTGTGTGTGTGTGTGTGTGTGTGTGTGTGTGTGTAAAGAGAGGAAATGACCAGAGAGGCTGCAGTTTTCATGAAAGGCCCCTACACATGCAGTGGAGGGTCAAGTCTTTAGCCATAGAACTCCATAAAAGACAGATTTGAGGGTTTTTTCCGTTAAAAGCATTAGAACCTTACCTATGACTGGAGAGGTTTTTAGTGTTTTTTCATGTTGAGTTTTACTGCATGGTGCTAAGAGAAACACTTCTGGGAAGGTATAGCCTTTTTACTGAGAGTGCATGAAGTTGCTTTCTTTGTTCCCTCTACGTCATGGTTATAGAATTTAGTCTAGTTTAGATTAACCTACTTTACCTGTTCTTTATTTTTTTAAATGCCAGAGGAGACCATGCACACATTGTATCTTCTTTCTCCATTCTCCTTCTTCCATAGTTTTGAACTAAACTCTGAGCAACCTGAAATATGCAAGGATCACAGTTTTACTACTGATAGTTTAGTTGCAGGTCTGGATCCTAGAGCATATATCACAAAATAATACAAGGATAATCTCTGAATAACTATTTGTATGTAAATGTATTTTTGAAAGTAACATTTATGAACTACATATGCATATTTAGTGCTTTGCTGTTCCTAGGTCATGTTCTGATCTCTTGGGAACGAGGGTGAGATTCCAAACATTCTGCATAAAGCCAAAGGTCAATTATGGTGGCAAGACTGCAGTGAGAGAGATGTAAAATGACCTTCACTATGGCAACCTGGGACATGCTATTCTTACATTCCTGAGAGGAAACAAAACTGCATTAACCACTAACATAGTACTGAATGTTGGGCTATAACACAACATAACATAAAGTTTAGCTGACCTTTTTAATTGCATTGAAAAAACAGAAATTTGTATAGGTTTATACTGTTAAATTGTTAGCGATGTAAGGGTTATCTACAGTTCCATTGACGTCCTAAAGGTGGCACTGTTGCAGCTTCTCTATTAAAGGAGTTCACGCATAAGCGCCTAAACGTAGTTCTTTCTTGACCAACTCTGATCATTTGGACCACTACCTAAATTCTGCAGAAAATAACAGAAAATTGACCAGTAGGTTGTAGTCCCCAAAATGAATCAGTACAGCAATCTTGAGTTAGGGGCTCAACTTTAGAGATGACTAAACAACTGTTTACCCAACATTCTGTGTGTGTCTGTGTGTGTGTGCGTGCGCGCTCGATGACACTGATTGTCTTTCTTTGTGGACGCTCTACAATAGCTCGGGTGTTTATGTTTGAGCTGTGTGCTTGCTGTTTTCGTTCCCAGGGCTCAACCGCGACACTTCTTGTTTGCTCAACTCTGGCATTCTGCGCCAGTGTCTATGGCAACATATGAGCTTCTCTGCTGCAATGGTAGTAAAGAAAAATTTACACAACGCTGAGCCAATTCTTGCATTTGAAGGTCTCCTGGCCTTTGTGGCGAGATTGGTTTAGTATGGGCATAGCATCGCCTGCTGACTACAGCTTAGTGGTTGTTTTCATGTTCCCTCAGAAATTAGCGTTCAATTGTGACACTGCTGTTATATCCAGGAATCGTAATTTGGACTGGTATTTATGCACTTTCCTGAAACTTTGTGTGAGAGTGAAGCACCAAATAGTTTTATTTGCTGAGTAATGGTGTGATGCTAACATGCTGTTTTAATCACATTTTGCATTCCACTGCACATCTTAAAATGATTTTGAAATTTGTGTTTATTTCTGGATAAATGTCCTTGTTGTGCCTCCTAAGTATGATTTTGCCACTTGCCAAATGCCAGGTGATGGTGTGTTTTGTATTTTTTGTTGTTTTTTGTTTTTTTTTTTTTGAAGACATATTTGTATGATGCCCCATGCTAACAGGAAAAAGATTGGTTTACTGTAAGAGGCATGAGAGGACAGGACAGTTCATTTACACTTCACCAACATACACATTCTGGTTGTTGTTTTTTGGTTTGTTTGTTTTTTGGTCGTTCACTGTCTTGTAACATGTTCGTGAGAATTACACATGAATGAGCTGTAAAAGAGCGAGAGGCATGTGGGACTGTGATTTTGTGTGTGTGTGTGAGGGAGAGAGAGAGACAGATCGATCAATCAATCGATCTGTGTTTTGTCTCGGACACTGCTCTTGGTGTTACAGGCCCAGCTAGACAGGTACAGCCACTATCTGCTACTATCTACTATCTGTATCATCTACTAACTCTTTATTGATGAGAGTTAGTGATAAATTGAGTATAAGGGTGTGGGTGTGTGTGTGTGTGTGTGTGTGTGTGTGTGTGTGTGTGTGTGTGTGAGAGAGAGATCGGTTAATGTATATGTCTGAACTGCTGTTTTCTCTAGGAGTTTGATGGTATCCACATGTTTGCCCCCTGTGTTATTTTCTTGTTTTTTAATTCTCCTACTTTCTTGGTTTCTCTTATTCCTGTGCACACCCCCCCCCCCCCCCACACACACACACACGCATGCACATGCACACATACATGTATATGTACAATCCCTCCTCAGCCATGTGTGTCCCTCATTATTGCTAGGGATATGCAAGGTCAGCAGTAGCTTTGTGAGGATGACTAGGGCCAAAAAAAATGCATATGTGCACATCCACTCCCTCTCTCTGTCTCTTTTCCTGGTAAGCAGTGTAGTGTTAGCAGGAGCTCTGTCCAGGTTTGTGTATGTATTACAGAGAGATTGAAATGATGTGGACTGTGAATATTTCAGAGCTGCTATATTTGGTGCTGTTCACTTTTAGACGTGCTAGAATAGTGCAGCTCACCTCATCTCTGGCTGCCAGCGGAGAAAACTCCTCCTTCCTTCTGCTTCATCTCTTCCCTCGTTCCATTTTGCAGACAAAGTGCACTTCAGGCTGTTTTTAGAATGTGTGTGTGTGTGTGTGTGTGTGTGAGTGAAAAAAGTGTGTGTGTGAGGGAGAGAGGGAGCGTGAAAGAAGTGGTGGTATAGATGTGTGTGAGGAAGAAAGATATGGTTGTGCGAGTGTGTGTGATCTTGCATGTACGAGCGATGACCCTGAAAGTCTTGATGCAGTATTTGTGATGGTCAGATGGAGGTGCTGTCGGTTTAGTGACTCTCAGAGTCTGGAAAATTCCACACATGGCCCCGAGCCCATGGTCAGTGAGACAGTCGACCAGTCGATAAGCTAGACGGCTGTGAGCCAACGTGAGCTCTCAGACCAGTGGCCATGTTAAAGCCTCCTCCAGCACCTCTTGGCAGGTGTGCTTCCCTGAGCAGCTACATGCATCTACAGCTTTGTGCAGTCACCTAGCCCCCTGGAGCAGGATCGCCTCTGGGTGGAAGCACTCACCCAGATGTGCTACCATTCATGAATGCTAGGGGGCGATATGTACATGTACGCCTTGCTACCAGGCCCTCACTGGTGTGAATGTTTAAGTAGCATGTTGGGATGAGACGGTCCTACAGGGGCCAGCTTCTGGAGGAAGGGGGAGCCACTCACCTGGGAACTGGCCCTGACAACCACAGCCAGACTGCAGGCTGCCATACCATTGTGGGTCAGTAGCTAGGTGGGATCAACACCTTTTGAAGGAGTGGGTGGCTTTTTGATTTTGATTATGGGCAGAGGTGCTTAAAAGGTTATGACCGTTTACCCAGCACTTTTAGATATCTCACAAACTGTGGCATGGGGAATGTAAGACTTTAATGTCGCGAAAAACGTCCTAATGTCTTGCTCTCTCCCTCACTCTCTCGCACTCTTTCTCATTCTTTTTCTCTGTACGTAACACTGCTGAGTCTACACAGTCCCACACACCCACTTACTTTTATGATCCACTCAATTCTTGGTGACCCGGAAAAGCTCAAATGAATCTGCTAATAGACTCCAGCTGGGTTTCTGGCCACACTCTCAGAGTCTACGGCAGCGAGAGCTCCTCCGCTTCTCCAGGAACTACTCACTTTTTTTGTGTGTGTGTGTGTGTGGGGGGGGTGGGGGGGGGAGAGAGAGAATCATTAGTCTCTTTGAGTCTGTGGTTTGTGGTGTTTGTGGGTATGGGTGTGTGTGTGCAGACAGTCAGCTGAGTCAGTATGTAATGTATTATAGGGGAAGTCCTGCAGCTTTTAGGGCTAACTCCCCAATTAGAACCTCATTTACACCTGCTGTACACTGCGTGTGTGCGTGCTTGCATGTGTGCACATGTGCACGCATGCGAATGAGTGAGGGCATGCCATCTTATCACACATGCAGTAGTAGTGAGATTGCATTTGGGTGAAAACATCTGCTAGACACAGTTATAATGGTGTGTCTGCACACCCATGTGTGTATGCATGCGCATCCGCATGCATGCAAATGAGTGAGTGCATGCAAACCTATAATACATGCTGCAGTAGTGAGGTTGTATTGAGGTGAAAAACATCTGCTCGATGCTGTTGTAATGTGTCTGGGTGTGTTGTGTATTTCTCTGTTCTAGGGCATTAAGGCACGTGTGCTGGAGACCTTTGTCATGCTGTTCCTGCTGGCCCTGCTCATTCTGGGGATTGTATGGGTGGCGTCAGCTCTTATTGACAATGATGCAGCGAGCATGGAGTCCCTCTATGGTGAGGGGGTGTGTGAGGGACTGATACTCCACTAAGTTTGGCTGTGTAGGGGGAAAAAAATGACGATTGAAATTTGTCAAAATGAAAATTGACATTACAGGTACATTTTTCTACAGTTGATGATCAAGTACTGTGTGGTCTGTGGGATGTTTTTATTTTTTTGTGAAGATCTGAAAGGTCCAGTATTCTTTTGTTGTTCCTAAGGTCTGTGTCTGTGTGCGCGTGCACGTGCCACGTGGAGTGTGTGAGTAACATAGTCTACCGTTGTGTGCAGACCTATGGGAATTCTACCTGCCCTACCTCTACTCCTGCATCTCTCTGATGGGAGGCCTTCTGCTGCTGAGTAAGCCCTCTGTCAGACACACACACACACACACACACACACACACACACACACACACACAGACATATACATACATACATACACACACATACACACACACACAGACATATAGAGACACGCTTTACGAAAAACAGTGCAGTGTGGCAACTGTTCCCTTTGAGTAACCCAAAAAATTGTGTGTGTGTCTTTGGCAGTGTGTACTCCAGTCGGTTTGTCCCGAATGTTTACTGTAATGGGGCAGTTGCTAGTGAAGCCCACGGTATGTGCACCCAGAAAACTCTTCAACTGTTAACTTGAAATGTTTTACAGTAAAGTAGTTCAAATACAGCTAGTCTTTCACTCTTCTTTCTCCCTTCTCTCATTCTCTCAGATTTTAGAGGACCTGGATGAACAGATGTACCTTATCCAGCTTCAGGAGGAGGCCCTGCATCACAAGCTGAATGGTGAGTGTCTGTTCATTGTGTTAGCCAGATCGATGTCTGCAACAGTGGCTGGACAACTGCATTGCTGGACTTACTTTGAATCTTTGACCCTTAATCACGTTTGAAATAACTACATTTTTAATGAAGGAGCTTGTGTGAGGACCTGCGAGTGAAAGATGTCGAGCTGATAGTGGAACGACGGCTGTATTTGTAATAGGACCTTTCTCTCATGTGTGCAGGCACACATTAACACGCACTGCCTCGTCATTCGACTTTTATTGCTGTGGGGTGGGGGCAAGGTTTTTCCTATCGCAGGAAGTGTTCAGGCCTCTTGCCAAACTTGACTTTAGAGTCCACTCAAGCACGCAGTCAAGTGTATAGATATCAGCGAGCAGCAAGAAGAAGCAGGAGCTGCTTCTCTATAGAATTCGCGGAGGTAAGCGAGATGGTCCCGGTTGATAGAGCCCAGTGCCTTCGCTCTCGCAGCTGCCTCTCAATAGACTCTCATTTAGTTGTTTAGTTTCGTAGCGTTAACGCCAATGGCTCAGCCGCTTTGAAAACCCGATAAAAAAGTGTAATCTGTGCCAACCATTTTTTCCTTTTTTTTTCTTTTTTTTTCTTTTTTATAATGCATGTTTGATGTGTGCGGTGGTGGCAGTCACCGAGGCAGAGCAACAAAAGCCCGGTGGTGTTGCAGAATGCCTAAACACTCCACAACCTGGGAAGATACCGTTCAGCCCCAGAGGGGGAGGACAGAGCAGACCTTATCAGGAATGTAAAGCGTTTTTTTCTTTCTGTTTCTTTCCGTCTTAGTGGAGTTTGGAAATGACAGGTGATGCAGGCTCCGATTCAGAGAAGGTCCCCTGCCCCGCTCATACCCCACCCCTGCCCCTCTGTGTCAGTGTCTTGTCCTGCTTTCTAGGTTGAGCCCAGTGTGGGTGTCCATCTTTAACCTTCAGTCAGATCTTTGGCTTTAGTCTGCATGCAGTCTTGTGTGTTTATCAGATGCATCTGGGGAACATTGATAAAGGAGTCTGCAGCGGCAGAATCTGAACTTTGCATGTAAGACTTGAAGCAGACTTTAAACAGTATTCACTTAGCATTCACCAGTAAATTGGTGGGACCATAATATTGTTCAAAAAATACAAGGTCTGGGTCTGCTTACCACCAGTTGGACAGAGATTGGAGTGGTTTATGCAGGCATGAGCAGGAATGTATCCTGTAATTGTAACTGCTTTATGGGCCCAGTAATATGAATTACTGGCACTTGGTATCAGAACTCAGAACAGGGCCAAATACATCATGGTTCTTCAAAAGCGACACCCCAAGAGCCTTTGTGAGGGTCTTGCTGGCACAGCATGGCATCACCCTTATTCTTCCTGCTTCAGCCTGCTTCCCTCACTTACAGGGGTTAGGGCGAGGGTTGTCAACACGATCCCAATTCTCCCTGTTTGGGAAGTTTAATGGCTCTGGCCTTAGAATCTCTTGTCTGGCTCCTGCCTGTTAATGATGTGCACAAGGTTTAGGAGGATATTAAACACCTTACAGTGTTTTACTGCCTGTCTGTTTATCTGCCTGTCTCAGGGTTTTTATCCAGGTTTCAAAATAAAGGTTCAGACACACAATTTCTAGGTGCTGTATGCAGTTGAAGTCTGTCTGTCTCTCTCTCTCTCTCTCTCTCTCTCTCTCTCTCTCTCTCTCTCTCTCTCTCTCTCTCTCTCTCTCTCTCTCTCTCTCTCTCTCTCTCTCTCTCTCTCTCTCTCTCTCTCTCTCTCTCTCTCTCTCTGTCCTTGGTCTTCGCTTGTTCCTTGCTCTGTTCATTGTTGTCCAGATGCGCAGTGGCAGGGTGACCTTGCCAAGTGAGCCGTGACGTGCCCCCCCACCCCCGACTCTGCATAATAAGCTCTGATGTAATGTGGAAACTGGGCAGAAATGCCTTCCCAGAGCGCTGACATCATCTTTTCTGCAGCCACCAACTTCACCTCTGCAGCACAGCTACCACGTATCTCCTTGTCTGGTGGAGGCTACACCAGAGCAGCATGCCATTTAGAGCAGCACAGTATCCCCATACTGGGCTTCCAGAGCACCCCACTGCCTGTTTGCCTATTGTTAATAGTGTCGGGGTGTGTAAACATACATGCGCACAGAATGCTGCAGAATGCTGCAGAATGCTCTTTGACATGTAGAGCCAGTGCTATTTATTTGATCATGACATTTCCTGTTGTATTGTTCATGTAGTTTGGTTGGAGGACTCAGACATCCCCTAAACATCACCAGTACAGACATGCAGGAGACAGAGGGAAGACCTGGAATGCACCTGCCCCCCCACCCTCACGTAGTTTAGTTTCTAAATACATCTTCATTAGAGGAAGCTGCAACCCTGCGAGACAAGCCGTGTCATAATCATCTTAATCGCATATTGATCAAAGCCGTTGGCTGTGCTGTCCCTGTTTGGGGGAAGGATGAGAGATGGAGTTTTTATCGTGCGCCAGTAATGCTGTAACAGTGAACTAATTGCCACGGCTGTGCCAGCGTGTGTGCATCCCCCCTGGGCTGTGCAAACCGATCCTCCGCTTTGAGGAGGGAGGGAATGACAGGAGCAAGGCAGGGAGGCAGGCAGAATGAAACAGATTTATAAAAAAAAAAAAAGGGGGGGGCTAGAGAGCTTAAGACTGAGGTTTGTGGTTTTCCTGGAGAATCCCTCTCTGGTTTTGCCCTTTACACTCTAATTTTGCCAGAGGCGCACACACACACACACACACACACACACACACACACACACACACACACTCAAAATCCCACTCTCATTCTCAAATGTGGATCATCTGCCTTTGCACTTAAGAACCAGTTGAAGCAAGTATGCATCAGGCGTGCAAACATGATTTATGCCATTTGTCAGAGAGAACGCATTAAGTCTGACTTTCCGTGCCTGTTTTTCACTTACCCCTGACCCCAAGGTTCAGTGTCCCATCACCATTTGCCCCCTGATTCCCAGCATCTCTACAAGGAGCTCGACAGCGTGCAGACCCAGCGGAACAAGCTTGGTAAGATGGCCTTCCAGCATGCTTAACTGCAGCTTTTTCAGGAACGCTTTAGCACAATAAGATGTGCTGGCAGTGTGTGCCCTTTTCCACAACACCGACTGAATGACTCCCAGTGCAAATACTTCCAAGTTCCTAATTTGGAATGGGGCCAAATAAACTTCTTTTGGGTAGTAATTGTGAGTGTTGGTGCCTTTTTTGTGTGTGGGGGGGTGGCAGGTTATAAATTATTCCAGTTAGACATCAAGATGGAAGTTAAGGAAGCCACAAAGGCACTTAGGGTATTGGCTGGTGAAGCCAACTTCATCATGGCCATTTCACCCAGCGAGGTCGTTCATTTCAAAGCAGCTAAAAGCACATGCCAGAGATCAGCTGGCATGCCATGCAGAACTAGTCGAATACAGAGGCCTGCATGTCTAACCTGGGGTGAAGGGTAGCCAGGACATGTCTGTATGGTGCCAAACTCCTATTCTAATTTTACATTATTCCCCAAAGAAGAACAGCCTATAAAATATGAAATATTACATATTTAATCACACAGTTTGCACAATAAACTGCTACAGATATTGGTATGTAAGGAGTAAGGAACAATGTATGAGATTCTCACGAAGACCGTTTTCTGCCCTGGATTAATAAAATAAAGTTAAAATGCAGTTTTGTGATTATCAGTAAGTTATTTCACAGGTATATACCACACAACTAGAATGAGAAGCCTGTTTATAAAATAGGATTTCTGTAAACATAAATGTGAACATCTGACCAATGTAGCAACCTATTTTTTATAGTTAAAAACAATGTTAATATTAGTCAAAGCCTAAAATGTTAACATATTGGCCCGATTATATGAGATACTGATATATTGGACAGCCACTGCTCCAAATGTAGTGTTATTTAAAATGTTAAAAATGTTAAATGATTTTGTTAGCAGCCCATGCCTGTACATGGGCTCAGGGAAGGGTATGGTTTTGGTGTTCATAAATATTCATAAATATTTATAAATATTCATAAATATTCATTGATTCAGTGTAATCTTCCGTGATGTCTGAATGTTCAACAATAAGAAGTTTACCAGTTTTACCAGTTATTGGCCAGCCGTCACACAGCCATGACTGTGCTGATATTTTCTGTTTTATCTCTGGGTTTGATGGTTTCCAGATGATTGCTTAAGTCACCTGGAAGGAGCTAATGAAAGGAAACGAGATTTAATTTACAGCTGCTATGAGTGGGTGTGTGGGTGTGTGGGTGGGTGTGTTTTGGTACATATAAGTTCCAAAATCCACTACATAGATTTGTCACTGTGAAGTGCTGTCTGCTGAAGGACCATCAGCACACATACACACTATGGACTCTCTCCCCCCTCCCCTTTCTTCCTTCAGAGCGCCGACGGAAAGCCTCTGCTTGGGAGAAGAACCTCCTTTACCCCATTGTGATGTTGATTCTTCTTGCTGGCACGGTGTGTGTGTGCGCGACATAACTAATAATGCATGCCAACTATTGTTAATTGTTAATTCAAACCAACTGCAGCCTGTAATCCAGCACAGTTTAGTGATTTCCACGCTCAGACATGACAGAATTGAACTCCCCAGTTAACTGCCAGGTATAGGAGGTGATCACCAATCTGTGCTGGACTCTGGCACAGGAGAGGTGAGAGGCACCCTTATTTCAGTGATATCGTGGCGTTTGCTATATACATCCCTGTATCCCTGTGTCATCTCTAGGCCATCTCCGTGTTCCTGGTAGCCCTGAACATCTTGTACCTTCTTGTGGATGAAACGGCATTGCCAAAGGCATCGACGGTAAGAGGGCATGTTCGCTTAAAAATGTGAACACAAAAACAACACATCTGTAAATGCAAATGTGTCTACCAATGAGGGTACATATACACAGACACGTGCATGTTAAGTCAGCAGAGACACGCACTGCACAAGGAATTCATGTTGACACAAATAGAATTCCGGATATGCTCAGGTGGGCCTGGAGAGTGAAGATAGCACAAGATGGCTATCGGGACGGCCCCGTTTGATGTGGGTGTGAACGCGGTGCTGCATGTAGGAGCTTTTCAGACTCCATTCAGAGGCGCTCAAACACGTAGAGGCAACGAACTCGCTCCACGCACAGCACACACCCATGCGCAGATATGACCTCACCTGCTGCATGGCGTGGGAATTCCTATCTTGAATTAAATTTCAACTCAGATTGTAAAGATTTATTAAAGGTCATTCTTTTAAATGTACTTATTTAATAATGTCTGACCCAGTTGGTGAAGATTCAAGGATTCTTCATTTTTTTGTGCTTTTGCTTGTATAAAAGCAGTTTCAGTGTTGGATATGAGTAGCCTGTGCAGCTCTGCTGGGTGAAGCCGGCTAGAGAGAGATGGAGGGTGAATTTGGGAGGGCGGATGATGGGTGTGGTCTCCGGCTTGCAGTTAAAGGTTATTTTCACATCTTTGCACTTCTTGCTTTCTTTCAGAATGCTTTCATGTCTTATATTCATGCAGCGACTGTCTCTACTATATTTGACCTTGTCTCTCTGGTGTTCACCCCTCCTAGGGGTTGGGGGTGGGTGGGTGGGTGTGTGCGCGCACATGCATGCCCTGGCTACAGTGTAGATCCTGTTTCCACCTCTGTCCCTGTGCTCCTGTGGTTTTTTGTGTGTGTGGCAAAGCAATGCCCCCCTCCGCATTCCAATTATTTGATTAGCGCAGAGATCTTTGCCTTGGCATGACGCACGGCTGAAAATCCCCCAAATTAGGCCTGTCACAACGGCGCGAGACAGAGGCCCCTCCTGACAGGCCGCTAAACGCTCTATGCATTTGATGAGCTGGACTCGTGCCACACTTCACATCACACACTGCCGCAACAACCCCACGTAGTCACCCTTTAGAAAGATCGATATGATAAGCTTAGGTAACTTGGTACACGCGTGATTATCGTAAAATGTGGTAAGGGGGTGTAATGCTCTGAGATATTAAACTGATCAAAGCACTGCAATATAAGCAATAATGAAATCGCTTCCTATGGATTAAAAAATATGGCATTACTTAAAAAAAAGTCATTAATGTGCATCACTTATTCTAACACCATGATATTAATGTATATCACATATTATAACTTGGCTCTAGGATGTTGTGGACTGTAATGAGTGTGGGGAGGTTCAACACTAGTGAGAATGAGGCAGATATCAGATTTCATTGTTTGACCTCTCGACCTGTGACAGAAGTCAGCTGATGACATCTTGTTGCCTGCTTGTCAGCTGACAGCTTTCCGAAGCCGAGGGGGGATGTCTCTCTAATCCAAGGCAAAGGCTTTTCTTCCTCATTATCCTTCATTAGAGGAGGAACATGAAAGCATGCGGGCTGTTTTAGCATACCTGCAGGAACGCACAAGACACCCCCCCTACCCTCCAACACACACACACACACACACACACACTGCATATTCAAGCACACTTACCTGAGTGCAGGTGTTAAGTGGGAGGGAGATCTCAAAACCAACAACCACCCATGCCAGCCCTGAGCATTTTATACTCCTGGATACACGCTTTCAGCCACAGGAACAGAGGCTGACTGCTGCATCCCTGCATTATGACATCATCATCATCATCATCATCATCATCATCATAACGTGAGAGGGAGGCAAGTTTGGACAGTTGTAAATGGACACATAGTGCAGTAATCAGAGCTCTAGTTCAAGGCCTTAAAGTCCTTAAAGAACATAATTTTCTTCTTTAACATGACACATTTCTGAGTGAAATGGGGAAAGGTACGGAACTTGATTTCATCATTCGATATTTGATTGGGTTGTGAAAAGTGTCAGATCTGAATGCTAGCCTATACATGGAGGAGAATCCACGTTGACACTCTTTGCCACTACACAATGCTAGATGGTGAATAATTAGCTGAAGAACATTAGTAAAAGTGAAAAAGAGAACAGATCAGTGCCAAAGGTTATCTGTAGCAAAACTTATTTTGGCTCTCTGACAGAATTGCCATGTCCATTAATAGCAATGTACTGAATTCCATTCTTAAAACAATTTTGGCTAAAATGCCTCTAAGATAATCTGGAATTCTGCAATATTCCACCTTCTACAACATGCAAAAATTAGAGTCACCAGGCCCCTTACCATGGCATTTTAGGTATGGGGAACTAGGAAAACGAAAAACCAAATTCATGTCTCCTAGCCATGTTGCTGATGGCTCATATTACCACAGACTAGGTGGGAAGCATGCCATGATATTATTGGTTGATATTATTTTTGCCCCCCTTCAGTCCATGATGACATATTGAAACATCATAAGCTGTTTGGAGGTGGGCAGAAGTCACTGCACCTTGACTTACTGAAGATTTCAGATGAACCAGAATTTTTAAATGATTTTTGTCACTGTGAATCATGAGTCATATGACATGACATGAGTTAACAAGGTTTTAAAAAATTACATTTTGAATTCAGGTTGACATTAATGTCTTAAAAGAAGAGAGAAGAACTGCAGCTCCAGAGTGTTTTGTGCAAAATCCAACATAACCACTGAAATTGAGTACTCATTCAGAACATTCTTACTGTCACGTGCTTTCATGTGTCATTAGAGTTTTGATTTACTGATGGTCCTAAGTCATCCATTTACAGAAAAAAAAAAGACATGTTTGTTTAGCCTCTTGCTATGCAATTAATTCTAATTCTATAGGCATGTATTATTTGTCTGTTTTCCCTTCTCTTTCTTTTTTTTAATTTTTGTTTGAACACCTGTTCACGTATTCAGTGGAGCGGCAGTGAATCTGAAAAGATCTTTCATTGGCTCTGTGTCTGCACTCTGAAGCCATATGGGAATCTTTACTAATCTAAACTTTATGCATTTCTCTTAATGTTAATGTTCTATATATGTGTGTGAGCGAGAGAGATATAAAGATATGGTGTGTATGCAGGAGTGCTGTCCACCAGCATAGTGTGGCCATAGGAGGGAGAGTGAGTGGTATCGTGAGGATAAAGATTCCTACATTTTCATGCAGTAACTCGTGAATCTTTTATGCATCTCACTACCTCTCAAATCCCAGCTGCTTTGTTTTTTTCACCACATTCCAATTTCATCTTCCAGTTGCTATATTGCAATGTTTATGGCACAGTTTAATCTTACTAATTTCAGGGTTTGTTTTTTTTGTTTTTTTTTTTTCCAGACTACAACTTTTCTAAAAATTCCCAAACCCATCTTTGGCAATACCTATAAAACACCTTGAATGGAAATGACTTTCTCTCTCTCTCTCTCGCTCTCTCTCTCTCTACTGCTCTCTCCCAATTTCCACATTTTTCAGGATCCAGGTATTGGCAACATGTCCCTGTCCACATTTGGGGTTGTACAAGCAGTGGTCGAAATCATTCTCATGATGTATCCTTCAGTGCTGGTGAAAACTGAGCTGCAGTAGGGCCACTGTAGCCATTGAGATTTAGGGGAAAGTTTGAAAACTGAAGATGTAATGTTTAGAAGTGTGTGAAGGTTATCGGAAAGTGTGTTTGCAGGATAAAAGATACAAGATACCTTTAATGTCACTGTAGAAGTAGTGAGATGTCATGCGCATAGATGCGTTAAAAGTCAGAATTATAATGCAATCTTAGAAATATAAGGTACTGAAGTAAGAGGTCATGGTGCACAGTGGAATAGGAGGTTGCATCTGTCTGAGTCTGTAACTATTGCACTATCCACTGCTGTAGTGAAGTGGTCACAGAATAAATATCTGTGTACACAAGTGTTTGTGTAAATGTGATTCTAAGTAGTGTACTTAGCAATAATAAATTGCACTTAATTAAATGTAAAAAGTGGAGTACAGAAGGCAGGAAGCAAAAATACTGTAGCCTGGGTGAGTCACGTCCTTGGAAACGTTAGTGGTTTTGCTGCTGCAGTGTGTGTGTGTGTGTGTGTGTGTGTGTGTGTGTGTGTGTGTGTGTGTGTGTGTGATCCGATCCTTGACACTGTTGCAGTTACCTGATGGTATCCTCTGTGGTGGGCTTTTATAGCCTTCGTATTTTCCAGGGTCTCACACCTAGGAAGGACGATACTACCATGACAACAGTAAAACATAACATATTAAACATATAAACATATTAAAACCATAAATTGTTTTATAAAAAAATTCCCTGATACACTCTAGTTTTTTTGGTTTATAAATTGTTTTATAAAAAAATTCCCTGATGGTTTCTACATGGAGATTCTGAGTGGATTTTCTTGCAGATCATTGGTTGCTGTGTATCCATTCTGGTCTTGAGCTCTGCATTGCCAGTCATGTCCCGAACACTTGGTAAGGTCACCCAGGGGTTGGTGGGTGTGTGGGCGCACGTCTCACTGCTTGATGAGCCCAATTAGCTTCTATCTACATGTATGCAGAGACAGTCTTAAGGCATAATGTTTAAAGAGCGGTTTCCTTATCCATAGAGTACTTATACTTGCACACTAACTCTATTATCTTGCATTCTTTTTGTCTCTCTTACACACAAACACACATACACTAACTTGGTCTCAAGCACTCTTTTTCTCTCCTTACACACACACACACACACACACACACAGCTAGACATCCTTACACATTTCCACGTACTACACACCAGTTGCTTTTGCCTCAGTAACTTTGCAGTATAAATGTGGAAAAAGAGGCTGTGACTATAACTGCCACAAACATGCTTAACTCACCACCGCTGTTCACGTAGCATTGCTTGATGTGCCTAATTGTATTTGGGAACACAATTTTTTTAATCTGTATTTCTGTTACCTAATAATAAACATGTATTTTTATATATGTGTTTTAGAGTACAGAATTTTTATGTGGTTTGTGTTTGTCTAAATTTGAGAATTTTCTTTGTGTGTGTATGTATGGATGACTAATCAAAAGCTTAAGAAATATTAATTGTCCTGCTATGTAGCATTGAATAGATGAAAAGAAACAACTGCTTGAATCAGAATCTGAGAGAATTCCATCAGTTCCCCTTCTGACTTGCATGCGCACACAACCACACATAGAGATGCACAAAGATACAGTAATACCATCACACCCTTTGTCCTGATCTGGTCCTAAAGGAAGGGCCACAAGAGTGGACAAGAGTGTGTTTGAAATGTGGTGGGAAAAGCAAACTGTAGCTGTCAGCTTTGACTTTAACACAGACCATTAACTTCTGCCATCTTAAAGGCCCCATCACTGTTTGTTCCTCACAGTTTTGTATAGAGCCTTCTAGAATGTTCCCTGTTTGTGGTCTTACTTGACCGTTGAGTAATTTAAAAATTGGTGATTGCAGGGAAAGTGGAATGACTAGGAAAATGTACTTACATTTTTTCCAAATATTTTGATATTTAGTAATCTTTATTTTACTCTAGTTAGTTCTGTATATTCCTACACTAATTAGGGTGTAATTGAGCAGTTAGTTGGATCCCAGTTAGTCAGCATGCAGATAATGAAGTAATTACTGGCCTGCCCAGAGTCAGTTGAACGCATGAGTGCAGGGAACTCTCCACCTCCAGCATCCTGTTAACTTAAAGCAATAAAAGGAGTAGCTATGCAAATGAGTCAGAAAAGCATTCTGATTGATGAGGTGCTGACTTTGATGTGAGAATGAGTGGGTGCTTATTATGTGCTAAGAGTGTCAGATGGAAACAGTCTAACTCTATAATTAATCTGTCCTAATCAATCTGTCCGATAGTACAGTAGATAGATAGATCAGCTGGAGCTTGGAAGGAGTGAAGATAAATGTTTGCAAACTTTGACTTGTGTCATTCTAATGAATGTAGATGCTGAGGTTGATGGCCCAGAGACACCTACAGACAGTGGTGGCTAAGATTTATGATGTCAGAATTATACTTGATGAAAGGAAAGTAGACAAACAGTATTGATTGAGAGTTGCCTTGTTCCAGAAGCATCCATGCCCTCCCCAACCCACACACACACACACACACACACACACATATTTACCCTACATTTCTCACTCATTCCTCCTTTTCTTTCTTGTCCTTTATTTTTTCTTTTGCTCGATTCCCTGATGTCTCTCTTTCGTTCCTAATCCCTCAATTGTTCTCTTTGTGGTTAATGGCAGGACATTTAGTATATATAGACTTGTATGTTAACTTCAGATTATAAAGGAAATATTAATTTGTGGGTAGGTAGTTTAGCTGGAAGTCCTTGTAGATGGCCCCACCTTCATTTTATTTTATTGATCAGAAACATTTAGGTGCTAAACCGAACATTCTGCCTGAAATCCCTCGGTGATTAGCCTATTTATCTGTCTCCACCTGTCTACTGTCTCTGTGGCTTATTGCAAAGTGTTGTGAAAAGATGGTTTTACACAATGCAGTGGAGAATTGGTTTATATACATATGACTTTGTCACTGCAGTGTAAAATTGTCCATTTTGATGATAATTGCATCACAGTGCCCCCCATGTCTTTTGGCAGGAATAACAAGGTTTGACCTGCTGGGAGATTTTGGCCGTTTTAACTGGTTGGGAAATTTCTATATCGTCCTGTCCTACAACCTGCTGTTTGCCGTGGTCACCACGCTGTGTCTGGTGCGCAAGTTCACTTCTGCTGTGAGAGAAGAGCTCCTTAAAGCCCTGGGTAAGTGCCTAACACCTGCATCACATACCCCTGTGTGCGCTTGCTCTCTCTCTCTCTCTCCCTCCCTCCCTCCCCTCTGTTCTCTGTTTACACAAATACATGCATTTCATTGCCTGTTCCTGCAATCTGCCTCACTGTCTTTCTTTCACCCTGCCTTCATATGCCTGCATCTCCACCACCATAGAGCTGTCTTTGTTTAATCTGCAAAAGAACTGTGAATTTGGTGTGGACACATGCACGCATGCACACACATCCAAACTAAAGAGAGGATGGTCCCAGACAGATCAATCGTCTGAAACTGAGGGCATTTCCGGTGAGATGTGGGGGAAGGGCTGCTCTGTGAAGCAGCTCCGACAGGACCAATCTGTCTGGGAGAGTGGATGAAGCTTCTTAATAAACACTTTCTCTTATCTCCTTGGTTTCAGGTCTGGATAAACTGAATCTGTCAAACAGCCCAGCAGATGCAGAGTCAAGCAAACTATCAGCCAATGGTCATCAGAAGACTCTCTGAGATGTGTGCACGCTCTTCTACTCGCTCATGCTCGCACTCTCTCTCTCTTTCACATACGCACATGTACCTCCCTCACTCTCACTCCCAAAGAGCATACGGTATGTTTTCACAATTAAAGAAAGGATAGCAGTTGTTAAACAGCCTGTAAAATGAGGGGAGAAATATTCTTGAGTCAAGTACATGAAGATGATGATACCCATCCAACTTCTAGCAGGAAAGTGAGCGGTTGGCATCTATGGTACATCACTTGGCCAGATCAGACCAGTGTGAAATGGCTTCATGAACTGCAGTGAGAGAGAGACAGATATTGAATCCAGTTTCACTGTAGTGTCCTTTTTAGCAGGACTTTCCCACCATCCGACTGGCTGAGTGTGCAGGTGTACCCTTGGCACACTGGTGCACTGTGCTTGTTTTGTACCTTGTCCAGCTATCTGCAATGTATACATTCTTTTAGTTCATGTACTACCTATTTTTCTTTTCTCTGGTGTCTGCATGCCTGTTCCACAGTAATTCATTCTCTTTCTCTTCTCTCATTCTTGGTTGTATTTTGGACCTGTCCAGTGGGCACCTACTTAAGACATTATTCAGAATGCTTAATGGAAAGTCTGATGAGCACTGCATTATCACAGCCTCTTATACTTTTATTATGCTTTACAACACTTTGACTGTGCATTACCCACCCCCTCATGATTTGTGATTGGGTTTGTGATTAGCAGGCTCTGATAAGCATGGTTGAAGTAGGTGTACTGTGACAAGCAGACTGAGAGCAGCTACTGGATCAATAATGGTCTCTGCGGGGTTTTTGCAGCAAACCGATCAATGATGGGGTCTTAGCCATCACAACTCCTGCTACGGAGGAACGATTATAGGTGTCAATGAATTATAGATACCTACAAAGAGTTGTGGTTTCATGCAGCTATTGCTTGCGCCAGGCAGTAGTCTGCTGACTGTTCCATAGGTATAGCACAGCATATATATTGGTGTAGGAAGACTGATTTGGGAAGGGGGGGCGGGGGGATACCAGTGCATGGAAAAAAAGGTGATTTGCTTCACCATCGAAAAAAAAAAACAAGGCAAGACTTTTGTAGTGGTCATCAAATGAACAGTGATATAAATTTGCCTTATTCGTGCTAATGGCCCTAATGAAGTGTGTGCAGAGGCAGCGTGTGAGCTCAGAGCTGCTACTGCTAAAGGTGCTTTGCTTCCTGTCCCATGCCAGGCTATATTCTCTGTGCTGAAATCATTACAGGCGGATGCGCGTCGTGCATGCACGCATGCGTGCTGGGTGAGCTCGGCCAGCCTCAGTGTGTGCATTATCAGTGCAAACAGCCGAGGAACACGGAAACCAGGTCTTAGCTTATCACAGCTGGGGAAACAAAATCAGACACATGGCCTCTGGGGGAAAAAAAAACTCAAGTTAAATGTGAATTCCAAGGTATTGCACTTGGTGATATGCATGTATATAGCATATTTTGCTTTACAAATAGCTACTGTTTACTGAGACCAGTGTAGAGGTAGGTCTCTTTGTAAAGAGCAACACTAGATGTAGATAGCTAAGATGTATGATGATCATTTCTTTCTTACTTTTAGTTCGATGTAAATTGCATTTGCAGTAGTTTCTTCAGTCTTCATCATTAGACTCACAGGTCATTCTTGACATTTCTCTTAGATATGTTGTTTATTCATTAAGAAAAAAATGCAATGTAAATGTATTTTTGTGTGTGTCTTTTTGGCAGAATATATGGACAACATATTAGGTCTGTCAGCCTTATGTACAGTCTGTGATATCTGTAGAATAGGCCAGTGAATTCGTAACTCTGCAATGTTGGTGGTTGTCAAATATTCACCTCCAATGCCTTAACTAGGGAGGATTTTATAGGCTTTTCTATTAGTTGTCATGCATTGTGCAGTTTGTGTGTGTGTGTGTGTGTGTGTGTGTGTGTGTGTGTTTGTATGTGTATGTGTGTATTTTGCGTGAATAACTGTGTGTGAAGGAGACAGCAATGTCTGTTAGCACCTTTTTATAGACTAATTCACTGTGAACCCTCATGTGACAGTCAAAGCATGTATAAACCAAAAACAAAAAGCAGAACACTTCATAAAAAGGCCAAAGGATGAAGATTCGGATATAAGACTCTACAAATACATAATGGCTAAAATGATATGAAGAAGAAATGGTTTAGTGGTTTAGATTAAAAAAAAATTATTCTGTGACAGAAAGAATTCATATGAGGGGCACTGAATTTAAAGCCTGTGAAAAGGTAAGGTAAAAAAAATAAATTCCCTGAATCGCCAATACATTTTAAGCTTGAAAGTTGTGTAATTGTTGATTGTGTGTTGTGAATGAAGGGCTTTTTTGGGAATCTATAAAGTATGCAATGTGATTTCCTGTTTTGCACAAGCGTACAGTGTTTTGTAAAGAAATGGGTGAAAATGTGGGTGTTAGATCCTACAGTTACTGTGAACAAATCAATCTCTCGCTCTCTTCACTCACTCGCTCTCTCTCTCACTCTCTCGCTCTCTCTCTCTTCCCATAAGTCAGATAATAAAGGTCCATAAATATTCTAGGTTGACAGAGCTATTTTCTATAATTCTGTCTTCTCTGAAACCTAAAGGAACGTTGTCAGGTTGGCCCTTTCTGCAGTGCAGGTTTCTGTGTGCCACTCTTGTGTATGAGAGCAAAACAAATATTTCATTACACTAATTAAACTTTGAAAAGTTCACTCCGTTCTTATGACTTTTTTATGATTTGGTGTACAATGAAGAAAAAAATATATAGAATCTTCTGAACTTTTTTTTCTGCAAGAATTATTCAGATGTGAATTTGAGTCGGGTGGGTGGGTTTGTCCTGATGACACCGTTGCCTGAGAGGTCTATGAATTTCCTCTTGTTCTTCCTGAGTGTGCGCTCTCTCTCTCTCTCGCTCTTGCTCTCTCTCTCACGCTCTCTCTCTCTCTCCATGGTCTCTATCTCTCTCTCTCTCTCCGTGGTCTCTATCTACCAGAGGATCGATACAAAGAGAACTCTCCAACTTTTTTGTGTTTGTGCATGTTACTTTTTATAATGTGAGAATTGTTTTTGCTCAGTGTTTTTATGTCTTCCATGTATACATCTTCCCCCCCCCCCAAATTTTTGTTCATGTTTTTGTATAATGTCCCATGCTATCTTTTAGTTTACATTGTACTTTTTTCAGATTATAATAAAACTTGCGACAACTTGTTCATGTGTATTTGGTGTTCTGATGGTTGTGCTTTATTGTGCATGCAGCAGGAATCTGATTATGTAGTTTTATTCTCTACAGATGGCTACAGGTAAAGGTCATACATTGCTGGTTGTTCATGGCTAATGGTGGAGTCCTATACAGGCCTGGTAGTATAGGAACAGCGGCAGAGGGGGCACGTGGGCTCACTGTCTAGGCAGAAGCGCTCAAAAGCTTGAAGGCAGGTTGTGTGGAAGAGATGAGAGCAGGAGAGAAGCAGGAGGGGTCTGGCTTGTGTACACCTGACACCAGTGGCGCTCAGTGGGGTCAGGCAAATGGGGCAGTCCCGGACATCTCGCTGGATAGCCTGGAGAGTCAGGGCACAGATTGAGCGCTTGTTTTAATGTTGGTAAAATGTAAGTTTATAAGTACCTTTAGTGATTGAGAGAGCCTGAAACTGAGAGCCACAACCTTTTTGTTGTTTTTCTTTCACAATTGTATATGAGTTGGGAAGGATGGGACAGAAAGCTCATGTTGGTTCAGTTTTTATATACAAATTTCTTAAACAAGATATTGAACAGTGATGGTGCTGGCAGTGTACTCAAGATCTCAGGGTGACAAATGAGGCGTCACCCATTGCATCCAGGAAACATTAGCAGGAGGACCTGGATTTATGTCACTATTAGAAAGTACATCCAGTTCCAACCACCCTCGGTAACAGAAGGTGGGCGCACGCTGCTAATCATTAACCCATCAAGAACTTGCTTTATTCAGATGACTGTAAGATGGGTCGGTGGCCAGGTGAATGGCTCGATGGGTCAACGTAGCAGTGGAACATGTCAAAAGAGCAGGGTCCTGAAATAAGCATTGAAATGCTGCCATCTACCTGACCACTAACCAGGGGGCTGTTGTCAATTAGAACAGTAGATAGCACATGACAACTGGACAGTACAGAGCAACATCCTTGCTTTTCTTTTCAGCTCCTGCTGTCAAAGAAAGCCCATAGGCTGCCCTAACCTTGGAACTTGTGTGTTTCTCATAAACGCTGCATATATCCCATCATTCATGAGTAGCGTAAGCGATCTCTCAGAGAACAGATTCAGATGAGTTGAATCATCTGTGGTGAGGAACAGGGTTCGCTGGCGGGGCAGGTGAGGGCATGCCAGGTAGAGGGGCAAAGCTCAGGACTGCCAGCACATAGGGATTAGGGCCATTGACGAACTGCTCTGATAAAAACACAGCAGTGTTTGTGTGTGTGCACACGCATTGTGCCTTCATACCTTGTACTGAGCCTGCAGCCAGTGTTCTTCATCCATTTCAGAGATGCTCGAACGGCTCCTGTCGAAGTGCCGGAAGATGTCTCGACTGGAAGCAATGCTGCGATCGATGTCACGGAGGAACTCCTCCACATCACTGGGAGCGCAGGACTGCACCAAATTGTCATTCAGCTCCTGAAACTGATAAAAAAATACACTGCATGAGAATGGGTTTTTGGAGAGTTGGCTAGTTGTCACAGCTCAAGCTATTGCCCACAGGATTAAAAGTCTGACCAACAGACATGAAGAAGTGTTGGAAAGTTCTGGATTATCCCCAAAGACAAAGTCCACACAAACCCAGCACTGTACAGAAAGCCCTCAGCGTGAAACAAAAGGCTTCTTTACAACTCTGCCTGATCAGTAATTAAACATACACGAAAACATCCGAATGAGTTGAACATGTAAGAGCTCCTCAAAGAGAAGACAAACAGAACACAGTCATGTGAACTTTGCCTCCCTCTATTCAGAGAGAATGGAGCAGGTACAATCAATCTTAATGTCACCAATTCGCCTCTCTAATGTGTTGACTTATGGTAGGGAGCTGAAAAAGGAGTTAAAGAAAAAACAGGGAGCAGTTGATAAGCAAGGCTCCCTGCCTTGCTTGCCTTGGTTCTGTACTTGTTGAGCTGGTTAAAGAATGTTTTATTAGCAGAAACATTCCGGGGGGGGGGGGGGCAAAAGAAAAAAAAAAACAACAAGCATGTATCCTTCTGCTTGCAACATGTGCAACTTCATATCCTTAAAACCTGAATATGCAAACACGCATGAGTAAAAATGTATGTTTTGGATGTATTCAAGATGCTTTTACTTTATCATAGGCCTTAACAGAGCCTTTTCCTTCATGCGTCACCTAGTCAAGGTCAGATCAGTGCATATGTGAGGAAACCCCCCTCCCAGCCCATTCTGCAATACAAGACAATAAATCCTGCAGGCAGCAATGACTGGCCTGTACAGTCTGTACTCCCCAGCTCCCTTTTAAGCCTATACAGTGTGCTGTAAAGCACTCAAGAGTATAGAAACGTGGTGTATACACTCAGTTGCTGCTTTATTGCGTGCACCTATCTTACAACCACATTTTATACAGATTTGAAGCCATGTTTGTTGCCATCCACAACTGAAGATTGGTACAATCTTCCAGCTCATCACTAGTTATTTCTTGAGCACTGAACCACTGCTGACTGGGTGGTAACTGGGTGCCGGACCATTCTCAACACAGCAGGAAGATGGACATGGTAGTGTGTACTGTGCATAGTTCCTGATTCATTATCACGTATATCAGAAACTTTGTACACATATGCTTGGAAAGAAAAAAAAGACCAAATGTGCTTTCTCTCGGTATATAATTGATTCATATCTCAACAAGCAATTTATATCGACTCATATCACATGAAGCAATTTAATTTGGTCAACTGACTGGGGAGAGAACAGTAATTCCACAAACTGACTAAATCCTTTTTTCTTTATTTTCTCCCATTGTCCAAGCTGTGTTATCCTTTGGGAAGGCAAAGATTGATGTGTTTCTTCTAAGCGTTTTGTTGAGGTTGTTTCAAAATGTGGCTCACCAGTGGCTCACCCAGCCTTAAAGTATGGCCTGCAAGCCAAAGCAGGCTGCTGATACCATGGCAATACTCAGACCAATTGCCATGCTTAGATGTAAAGAATGGGGTGACGTTCAGTTGTTTGTCAGTCACATCTTACAAGAGGGTGGACACCCTCAGCTAAGGCACCTTGGGTGTAAAAAAAACAAACAAACCCAAACAAGTGTCATAGTAACAAAATAAAGAAAAAACTATGGTCTATGGACACATGTCAATGCTGTCAAGCCTACATTCTTGTGTACTGCAAAATAAGTTGTTTTTAAGTGAAAATCACTGGAGAAGTGTACTTGGAAGGGTGTATAAATGCTCTGGATTCTAATTTGCTGAAATACCCAAGGCAACATAAAACAAGTGGACATGGCACTGTAGGTATACAGTACGTAATGATGCATAAGACAGAATGTGATGGGTTTATGAGATTTTAAACCACTAGCCCTGATTTCCAGTGGTCATATGGTAATTGGATCAAAAGTAATGAAATCAGCCTTTTATTTAAGGATAAACACATCTGTGATTTTCTTCTCAGGAATCAAATAATTAAATGGATGCTGAGGAGGTGGGATTTACAGCCTTGTACCCTTATGCAGCCAATCACTCCTAAGCTTCTCCAAGAGCCTGAAAGTATATCATCCATCAAAACAAGCAAAAGGAGAGAGAGAATATGAATAATCAGGTAAAACACACACAGCTGCAGTGTTTGTGTGGGCCTCAGAAATGCCCAGCGTGTTTGAGCCACACACACACACACACTCATCAAAACAAAGTATCAATAACAAACACTCTGACTGCAGATGTGAACTGGGATCAGCCTCATATATTGCATTTGATGCCCAACATCACACTGCTGTCTTAGCTTATGTAAAGACAAAACAAGCATGTATGTGTATGAAACAAATATATACTGAACATGTAAAACCATAAAGGAGGAAAATGCCTAAGAGGATTATGTTAGTGTAATTTGGTATGGTAAAATTATAATAATTCTAATTCTCATAATGTAATTTCTAATATGTTTATGTAAATGTATGTTGTTATGCACAATTAGAAAACAAAATTGCACTTAGTCAAGCAGAATCCAAGCCCTGGAGTTATTCATGTATTTATACATTACTACTCATATGATCATCGTATTTCAAAATTAATGATTGCATTGTTTGTCTGCAAACTGGGCGGGCAGCCAATTCTCACACCTTTTGTGCCATTTGATTGAATTATATTGAAAGCACTGGATTCACAAACAAAAAGCACTGTTTTACCTTCGCCTCAAAGAACTGTCGTCTTAAGCACGGGTCATTTGGAGGAAGCCGCTTCCGGACATTTCTGTACCATTTGCGAGCAGCGTAGCCGCGCCAGCAGGCCTGGATTCTGAAGCACAGGGAAAGGGCACAGAGAAGACACCACACCACCTCTGATAAATTTATACCTACAGAATGCATTTAAGAATGATGAGACCACCCTATGTTGTACAAATACACACATTTGGCATTAATGGACTAGGCCTACTTAATGTATGTTAGTTGCATCTGTGGCCCATGGCCGGCATACCTGACAGTGCACTTCTCCCTATAGAGCCTGGCACCATCGTGGATCAATCGGGTCTCATACTGCTCTCTCCTGCACATGGGACAGCACTTTCTTCCCGAAAAGCACTCAAAGGCCTCCAGACATGTCTGCGTGCCAGCAATGAATCTCTCTGTAACCGGTGTGGTTGCTGATGGCCTGTCAGGCCAACACACAAACTTCACAGCTATTTTATGCATCACATGGAAGTGTTATCCATGGCAACCCATGATTTAACTTACTTTGTGAAATACATGAGAACAGGAAAGCAGAACCTATCAGGACATACAAATGACATAAATGAAAATAAGTAAATAAAGTTAATTGGTTAATTTTTTCTAAATGTTGGATCAATTATATTGAATTTACAGATATATTTTATAATAATTTAAGAATGTTTGGATACATTTCAAAACCTTGCCATTATCATCATGTAGTACCTTGGGTACAAACAAAAAAGTTAATAAATAAAAATAGCTGTCTGTGTCAAATTTTTCATATTGGTGGCAAACCATCCAAGCAGACACAGTAGAAGTCAATTCCCTTACAGAACGTTGAACAACTTTATTGGAATATTGTAAATGGGCAACAACACTGGAAACAGCCTAGTCAAATCTCACACCAATAGCAGAAGCCATACCTGGTGCGTTTGGGGATTACTATTGAAACCTTCAGTAGTTATTGTCTCAGGCCCAACACCACACAAGAAGATTTCTATTTTTCTTACCCAAAGAATTCACTTTGAATTTTATATTAGCATTTCAACAATGGCACACAGCAGAAGACTTGTAGAGACGTTCTTGTGATTGGTCACATATCTGCTCACAGGGGACACGGGAAAAATTTGAATGACTGTTCTCATGTCTGATTGATTGAAGTGTGGACATATTCCCTAGGGTCTTGCAGAGAAGGGACTGTTTTCCACAGTCTATTTTCTAAGTTTTTTTTGGAAGTACTCTGTGTGTGTGTGTGTGTGTGTGTGTGTGTGTGTGTGTGTGTGTGTGTGTGTGTGTGTGCGCGCATGCATGCAGAACAAGGAGAACCGTTGATTTCTCATTGTTTTCAGACAAAACACTGAACATCCCACAGGGCAGACTCTAGTATTTATAATCAGCTACTGCAGCTTTTGTAAGTGTGCTAGTGTGTCGGTCTGTGTGGGGGTGTGTATGCGCAGCATCAGGTAAAATGTCACAAACACTCCCGCTAAGTCCACACATGAAATAATGCAAAGATAATTTTGCTCACATATCCACAAAAGATAGAAATAAGAAAGCAACAAAGTCTAACCAAAAATGAACTCATCAGAATATGTTAGAGCTCATGTTGCAAAGACAATAGATATTTTAGCAATTGGAGATTTAGAAAATTTGCTTTTGGCTATATAAGCATATGTGCCCTTAGTAAACTGATAATTATACTAAAGTGTCACTATGCTGCTGCTTTCAAGCTACAAACTAAGGTAACAATCACAAATAATAGCAATCATGCTCCCATTGCTGGGAATTAAAGTGAGGTTTTATTTGTATTTGGCCATAGATTTTGGTTTGAAGACAACATTACATCTTGATGAAATCCCTTGTAATTGAATCTATATGCTTAACAGGCACTAAATGTATTTTATCTTTTGGAAGATTTAAGGGGTTTCCAGCTTTACTTGAAATTCTTTTTAGAACTGATCATAAATGTGCACAAAACCAATTTTTCACATTTTTAAAAAACTTTACTGTCATCATAGATGATGTGGACATCTTTACTGTCATCATAGAAATGTACAGTGAAAAGTTGTATGTATGTTGTATCTCTTCTATAAAGCAGCTAAAACATGAAAGAGTAATAAAATAATATATAACAACAAATAACAAAAACAATAAGTGAAGGTGCATGTGTCTGCAATTTGACCATAGAGGGGAGGTGCTTCTGAATAAATGACAATGCAAATTTTCAAGTAATCTTTACCACCCTTTAAACAAATTAAATTTAAATTAAACAAATTCAAATTGAATTGTCTGAAAGGAAAGTATTCATTAATATCTTAAAAGTTTTAAATATGGTAACCTGAAGAACAACACAATGTTTAATTACTAGTCCAGTGTATGATTTATATTTTAATTTCTTTGACTGTACTATTCTCCCATTTTAAAGTGTGTGATGAAAAAGTGGAAATTACAAACAGCTTCATGCTTTGAACTCTTAAATTACTGTCTAATCTAGATAGCAACCCAGAACATTAAGACTTAAATAATGATTCCACACAGACCTAAATGCTGACTGTCAAACACATTAACAGGTAATATATTACAGTTTGCAAACCTATGATTATACCTTACATGCAATCAGCATTTTATATCTCTACTGATTTATGTCTGCAGTAATTACTATTAGTGTAAATGGCAATTATGTGGAGAAGTATACCAAATAATAATTGCTTTGATAACTGTAACTGCTTATTAACTTGTAAAAAAAATTGTTGCAATTTTTTCCCATTTCAATCCAAACCAATTACTGTGCTTTAATTGATCTGAAATGAATAACAAGTTTGTTTTCTTAAAGCCTCTGAGGTGAATTCACACACACATAGAAGCTAATATTTACACATGTGTCAATGGCAGCTGGGCTTTGTGGATCTGTTCAAATGGTGCTTTCCTTTCCCAGGACTTTTTGGCCAGATTGGCCTCAGATTGCTCAGAAATGAAAGATATCAGCCCATCCCAATCAAGCAGTGAGCCAGCAGTCCAGACTAGTTCTAGTAAAAGTCCTCATGTCCCACCCAGACACTTCACATTTTGCCACATTGCAGCACCCAGCATGCCTAAAACAGGCAATGAACACTTAATATGGGTCTAAAGGCTCTAGTAAAATGGGGACCATTTGTTGGGTCCTGACAGACAGAAACACTAGAAACACTGGATAACAGAAAAGCCAATGTGATTTGTGTGTATATTATATGATTATAAGATGTCTATTATCAGTAAAGATCATATATAAATCTTACACCGAAGATTGGCAGACATTCACTTAAATGCGTCGTTATGTTTGTAGTATGTGGGTGGACAGGAAATTGGACTGCAGGTGGAACATTGCTCATGTGGAGTACTGTGGACCTGAGAGAAGCACATACTGGTGGATATATGTATGTAATACTCATGGCTGTGGTGGCTTATGGATAAACATTACTTGTGGCTGAAGGCGGAATTCCTCTCTGCAAATGACACAAGGATGGACAGAGTCTCCTTCCTGGAGAGACCTGGACTTGATGCCTGTCCATTCCACAGCTGTCAGTCTTCTAGGAGCTGCCACTAAACCCAGCCTCTGGGCTACTCATAGGGAACATCACAGACATAATGATATGCCATGGTGATAAATGACCTATCCCTTGCTGCAAACCATCTCAGAGCTTAGTAAGACAAGCACTGTGTCTCAGTCAAAACATCAAAAACGAACATGTATTCAAGTTCACATCACATATCTTTGGTTGCCATACTGTGTACAACCAGTTATAATACAGCATGTATACAGCATGCTTCTTCTCAGAAGTTTCTCAACAGTCTTCAATTTAACTACACTGTGCACACTGTTAATGATAAGGTTTATTTGGGAGAGAAAGAAAGAAAATAAATCTAAGCCTTTGTGTGAATGGCTTGTCATATAGTACTTCAGCAGTGTGAGAGCACTAGGCTACCAGCATACCCAGTGTTAGTGGTGGAGGTGCTGGGTCCAGGACATACTCTCTCTCGTCTCCTGGTCTGTGTTCAGTGTGTGTGTGCCTGACCGTGGGTTGCTGGGCTCTGTGGGGTCCACAGCATGCGTAGTCTGGCAGACACAGGCTCTGTAGTTTAGGATCACTCCGTATGATGTGGTCCTGCAGTGCTACAGCTGCAAGTGCCAATTTCCTTCCCCCCACTCCAGAGCCACGCCCCTGTGTGACATGAAGCTGTTTGATTACATGAAGCATTTTTCATACACATATCCAGCTCTGCATAATAGGGAACGTGAATAGGATCTGTGGATATGTTATTCAGTATAGGTGTAGAGTTAGAGACTATAGCCTGTCAGTTTGCACGTTTTTAACCACAGGGCTATGGTTGGCTGTATATTTCTGACCAGCAGTGCAGTAACAGGGATGTATATTACCAGCAACAGTGCCATGCCAGACAGAACACCTACTACCTTGGGTATACAATATCAGTGTCAATGCTCTGTTGAGAACAGTAGTTCTTTTGGGTGGTAATAATAGTGATCAGAAACAGAAGTGTTGAATTGGCTAGATTGTGCCTGACTAATTGTTCGTTGCAACAGCTGTTCTGCATTGTAATTTAAATCAATAAAATA
The DNA here is from genome assembly GCF_041902795.1 of Electrophorus electricus. Taxonomy (NCBI): domain Eukaryota; kingdom Metazoa; phylum Chordata; class Actinopteri; order Gymnotiformes; family Gymnotidae; genus Electrophorus; species Electrophorus electricus. The sequence continues at coordinate 11,999,748 of NC_137516.1, forward strand.
AAGTGGCTTGCAGAAAGGTTTCCGGCTAATGTTTTAGTGTCTTAAGATGTCTTACCCGAAACTCATAGGCTATATAAACAAATGCTAACTGTTCCTTTCCTTCAAATTTCCTACAGTTGAACTCCAAAATGTTCTTGTAACGATATACAACAAAACCAACAATTAGGGCCTTAATACTGCTCAAGCAGTCAGCTACTGCTGTGTCTATGGCAGGTAAGCACCTAGTCCTGCTGGAACCGAATGTTTCGGATAAATAAATAAATGGTGCCTACTGTGATACATTAACAGGGCTACATTTAAATAGATACATTTAGATACATCTAAAAGCAGCGCTGACGTATACGAGCAGCAGTGATTTTGGGGGCACGATGCAATTTCTTTACAAATGTAAGGTATGTATGATTGTTGTTAACTAGCTAACACAGTGATGTGGGAAACGTGGGCAGTATAGTCGCATGTTTCCTGTTATTTAACTTAGCTAACGTTAACGTAATCTAGCTAAAGGTACTTTGTAACGTTAATCTAACTACTTGCAGTTTAAAATGCAGAAGACCAACTAAAGGTTTGTAACGTTATTCTTAAAACTGTAAAATAAAATCAGTTGACACTGAACCGTCGGTATACTGGCAACGTATACTAGCAGTGCTACACTTTTCAAGCCTGTTCCAGTTCAATAACCTCTGTATCAAAACGCTGCCATCCATTTTAAGACATCATATCTTAGAAACTGAAGGCAGTCAATGACGGCGACATAGCTACGCTAACCTAGATGCCTTCCTATGAGTTTTCTTGCACCACAATCACCTAGAGCGGTGGGCAACTACACGTACATTCAGCCTGAAAGAACATTAATTGAGCTAGACAACCGCTCACAAAACTATGCAAAACGCAGCTCGTAGCCAGCTAGCTAAAACAACACCACTATTCATGAATTTAAATTGATATGAAATATGTAACCTAGCTAGCTATGTAAATGCTAGAATAGCGTCCTCAGACAAGCAACATAAATTCCAAACCTTTTAAAGATGCTATAAGTAAAGTGCTATAAAATATATAAATGCATATATTTTTTTTTACATTTTCTAATGTACTCATACTCGACTCGAAAAGAAGTAATGTAACATAGCTTAGCTAGACTAAATAATAAAGTAAGGTTATACAAGGAAAAGCTTACCTTCAGCATTGTCATAAAAATCTCTGTTAGCTGGTTGCTTAGTAACGAAGTTCCTTCCCAGACAATGTAGCTGCTGTTGGTTATTTTTTTAGCAAATGTGCATAGTGATTTACTGCTGTAAGAGTTTCAAGCCACAGTGTGATCTTAAAAGAGATTGTTTACTTCAGTTTTATGTCATAGAAACATTTATTCTTTGGGACAATTCCTTGGAGCTGTTTGAAGAGCTCAAAGAAACATTCCCACTATATCAAGAACCAATGTATATAAGTCCATTAGTAATGTTAGCAGGCTGTAATTATGCATTTTGTCAGCATAGCTCCTATTGCTTTCTGTGAGACTCCTTAAAATAAATGAACAAATGTTTTTAGTGTCAATATTCATTATAAATATTTGTCCTACTATTTTAATGTGATCTTGCAGACAAAGACAAAGTGAACTAATAAAAACAGTAAATGGTTGTTATTATATACACACATATGATCTGTATACACACATAAATTATTACCTGTTAATAAATAAATGAATGAAACTAATTAATTAATTAATTTAAAAAAAACCTCCTTTAATATACACTAAATGTGATGTCTATAAATGGTATCTGTAAAGTGAAGGATTCCATCCAGCTGTCAGCACACAAAGCTAATCTGCACATGCCTGCATCATGAGTTCAGGTCTCACTGACTGGCCGTTCGTACACCATGTTCATCAGTGTTCCAGAAAACTGTGTGGAACAATTTATTAGTGAACAATTTAGAGTTCCCAGTGAAAAGCTTGTTGTCTCTTTGCTCTCTGATTCTTAGACTTTCAGTTGTGTTTTGAAGTAGGCAATCAATTTTTTTTTTTAAAGGCATAGGCACCCAATCCATACCATAAAGGTTGCTTTCTTAAAACTGTCATCAAAATGGATTTCAGTGCACACTCTCATTTTCAACAGGGACACTGTTTGTCTTCACTCTCTCTATAAATGCCATTTTTAAAGGGCTTCTCTGTTTGGCTTTCTTCCCCTTTGAGCCTCTTCACCTGTTCTGTGGTATTTTGAAAAGGAAGAACTCAGCGTGTCGTGCAAAGAGCTCATGAGTTACGGAACGGAGGAGAAAAGAGTGAGAAGAGGTCTGGCGGTGTGATGTTTTAAAAGGAAGCCTCCGCTCAGCTCCTTTGCAAACTCGAGGAGGCACAGACAGCCTGAAAAGGCCCAAGTAATCCAGCTATTTATCTCTGTTCAAAGAGGAGAAGCAGGTATGTGATCTAAAAAGCAAGTCCAGATACCATAGGAAAAAGGACATGTTGAAGGAACAGCCATTCTTTACTGAGTTTGTAAACTGACAATAGGGGCTGGATGACCAGTTGAACACAAAATAAATGGAAAAACACCATTATAGATTATATGATTATAAACATCAACAGTGTTTAAAAAAAACAAAAAAACAACAACAACCACCCAGAGGCTATATTTTCACTGGAGTTATTTTTTATAGATAAAAAAAAGAGTAACACATAGAAAATGTAAGGATGTGAGGATATTTTATATTCATGCATTCTTTATTTTTCTGCATTTTAACAATGGATTTTTTAAAAATAATGTTTCTGAGAGTAGATTGAGTCCTTGCTTATGGGTTGATGGCTTTTTAAAAATAAATGTTTAAATTAAATCAATTTGATGAGCAGTTTTTATCTATACCTTTGTATTGGCTTGCATCAACCACATATGATACTCATTGTAGAAGTCTGTGGATGATTTCATATTCTGTGGACAGAAATTAAATGTAATTTTCCACAAAAAAACCCCCACCACAATTTGTGTCTCATAACAAGGAGGCATATGTAGTTAAACAGGGCTTAGACCGCATGCAAATACAATATACTTTGGGTCTGCTAGAGGGAGCCAACTATTCCTGAAAGTTCTCCATCTCATCAGTGGTAATATGCATTTCACTTGCAGCTAACCTAATGAAAAGGCTGTAGAAGTAATAGAAGCCTTCCCCTAAAATGCATGATAAAATATGGCATTGTGTGATTTTGAATAATTGGATGGGGTCTGAGCTAATGTCAGGGTGTTACAGTTAATTACTAATTATGTCAATTCTAGCAATAACCCTGAAACCAGTTTCCTCTGGTGGAGAACAGACAGATATTAAATTATATTATGAGCTAGCTATAACAATTTCCTAATATGACTTTAATTACCTGATGGATAACTACTCCTTGGCTGGTTTGAGTGGGAACCAGAAATGCAGTACTGCTGTCATCTCTTGCATCATCACTGACTACATAAGCCTGTAAAAGTAATGAAATAAATAAATAAAATAGCATTCACAGTATTTTGAGAGATAGAGGTCCATATTGCTCTAACATGTCCTCTGTAAATGAAATACAAATCACTGTTGGCTTTGGGTTTTTTATTTCATCCACTAAGTGCTACATTACCTCATGCTTTGGACCTGACAATGGATTTCCCATAAATACTTTGGCAGCCAAAATGACAAACACTCACATATCACAGAATGTGGCAGAACCTATTAGCACTTGAGAAGTTATCGATCAGTTGCTTAATCTGTCTGAGGGGTCCTTCTGTTGTTCTGTTTTGGCTGCCTCTTCTGAAGACCCTTCTGAACTCCTCATTGTTAATTAGAAAGGCTAAGTCAAAATTGCAGCATGTGAATCGAGAGTCAGAGCATCCACCACAGTGCACAGGAAACTTGCAGAGTTGCATAGTGAACGTCTTCATCCCTACCTCCTTAGTTGCCTACTGCAACTCCAGTTCTGCAGTCTTCTCATGGATCCTAGACCATAGTCAAAAGGATTACATTTGCCTCAGCTAATTGCTTAAATGCCATATAGACATTGCCCTATGTTTGGATGAAATAATTTCTCATCTGCTGCTACTGAACCCATGGATTTCTTACCCACTGACTATAATTTTTGATTGCTGAGATTTGATGTAGTACCCTGGTTAATCACTGTTTCTTTCTGAATTCAGTTGAATCGCTGAATTCACTAACAATATGTTTGCCCACTAATGTTATCATATAGATAATAATAGGTCTCAAATGGGTTAGCATGGTGTACATGTGTCTATTCTGTTTTAAATTTAGGAAGGGAGTTGTTTGCATTTCAAAATCAGCCTGCAAGTTATATCTGTAAGGGATTGCTGAGTGAGAATGTAAAGGTCACAAAATATTTCTGCTCAAAAGCCACAGGAAACAAAGTGCTTTTGTGTTCCTCTATCATCAGGAAACCAAGTGAGCAAATTACAAAATCTCACAATGATAAACTGATTCATTTATTGTCTTAGAAGTCCATTCTAATATTACATGCCATACTATTGGATGTTTGCAGTCTCTCTGTATGTGCCTTCCCACCCACCAACATGGCTGTGATCAGAAATATGTTTGCTCATCTGTAATAATTCTTCTGTATTCTTCGCTGTTGTTCTCCAAACCCCTAAACACTCTCTCTGAGTGCCAAGCAGATTTCACTTGAATGTCGCAGTGGTGCCTGCAAATCGGCGCAGCTCAAAGCCATCCCGTCCCCGTAATGGCTGATAATTGAGCAGAATACATCGCAGGGGCTGAAAATAGGCCGCTGTAATGACCATAAATTGTAGCCCAGGAAGGCTTAACACACAGAACACGGCGGTCCCTGCTGTGTCTGAGAGCCTCCTTAACCTCCTGCTCAGAACCTGCCTCGCGCTGCTCCTTTCCCCTCCTGCTGATTTCATATATGGGGCCAGTGATTAAAATTATAGCTTCTGAAATGCTTACACCACATTATGGATCTGTAAAAAAGCACAAAGCTGCCTCTCATAATCTCGTCACAGAGGATGTCTCTCACCTGTGGTGGAATCGAACCCGAATCCTTCTGCGGAGGGGAGAGCCTTCTTTCTGAAAAAGTGAGAGGGGTAGTTTAAAGAGCTGCTGCTTTCATCTGGATGCATTTGGCTTGTCTGATCCCTGCTTTGTTTCTCTCTGCTGTTTACAGCACAGGGAGCAGCTCAGCATGGAAAATCAATGTTTTCAGCACATGTGGATTTATTACTGTAACCATTAATGCTGTCACTCCTGTGTGCAAGCTGGTAATTAACTCATCTAATTTAAAATGGCCATGTGAAATAGAGATAAGACCAAAGACTTTCTTACAAGTCAGCTATAAATCACAGCTCACTTCAGGTGGCATATATGGTACTAAGCGTTGGAGGCAGCAGTTTGCCTTGGCTTGATGTTTGTAGTGAAATCTCGTAAATGCTCTATTTCTCTGGGCCATAAGAATAAATAGATCCGAAACCACTCTCTAGAATTACCACATAATTGGGGACTTTCCGAGGACTGTAGGGTAACGCTCTCACCAAATGCTGTCTTTGTGCTGGAGCACGGAAAAAGTTTTTTTGTGATGCCAAATGATGTTTCAGATCCAGTCAGCTGGATTGCAGTGATCCAGACAGCAAAGCTCTCAGAAGCTCTGGAAAGCTATGCAGATCTTTTCCTGTTGTAAGTGCAAACACGTCTGAGGTTTGTGGTTTGACAAAATGTTTCTACATGGCCTGACATATTGCCTTTATTGTAGATATTGTTTCTGTATGACCCTTTACTAGGATAACCACAAGCCTTCTGTTTTGAGGTAAATCTTGAACTGTTTCATTGATTTGTTCTGATTGCTACAATCACTGCTTTAACCATCTCTGCAGAATTTGCTTAGACTCTACTGTCACTACAAGTGTATCCCTTTTGTTCACTTCTTAACATTGCTCTGCTCACTCAAAATCCAAATGATTAGCGAGTTGAATCCTAGCCCATGGGGGAAAAAAACCCAAAATGCTGTCTAAGTGACACATGTTGACTAACTGTTCAGCAGTAGAGTCATTCAGCACAGCTCAGGAACTTCAAAGCTTGTTGAGGTTGTGCCAGACGATAGCACTGCTTTGACCTTGTGTTGTAATTTCAGATGGTGATGACAGGTTAACTAGAGCAGCATGTTTACTTGTTTTTCATTGTGCCAAAGAGCAATGCTATGTTGCTTTTTCTCCATTAAGCTCAGTCATCTGCAATTTTTATGAATGATTTTTTTTCAGGTCCAATGTTTTTTCATGTTTACATATGATAAATGAGCATGAAGGTTTTGCTGTTTCTTTTACCTACTAGTTACACCTTTAGATTTTTGGTACTTTGGTAAATAATGATTTCCACTGTGAAAAATGTAAAGTGGATTGCTTGCATATGTATACTCTGTAGACTGATATGTTATGTCAATGTACACATTTATAGGATATTTTCATATCTACCTTGACTGTCTACCTGTACATATGATACAGAAGCTACAAGAGTAAAGCCACTGGCAATCATATGTTCTTTTCTGCAGCTCTCAAGATTGACATTGGACTGACATCTGCTAATGGCTATTCAAGCTTTCAATATGGAGCGTTGAAACATACCTCAGCCTTGCCAATGTTTGAGATATATAATGTTTGAGATTCCCCCCCTTTCTTAGTGGAAGAATGGTAGATAGTTTGATATGCTCTGTTTCAGGCTGTTAACATTGAGAAAACAAAATGTCTTGAATTTCAGTGATGTGAAAACACACAGTAAAGAGATGGAAAATTCTATGCTGGACCCAAAAGCAATGCCATTGGAAACTGGAAATCATATTTGCAATGTATTCATTTTTATATAATGGTTTCATATATGTAATTACTTAGATTTATGCTAAAATTTAACAACATTGAATTAATGTAAACATTAAGGTTAAAATTAATATATTATACTGTGACATACTACTTTAAGATAATCTGTTTCCACATACCAGTGGACATATTCCCCGAAATCTTGAAATGTCATGGACATTTTCAAAGTGAACATATTTCCTGTTAAGCATGTGATGATCAGGTGAGATGGACAAGCTTCAAGTACCAACAAATCCCCAGTTAAAAAGATCCTCACATCTCAAGTAATTAAGAAATTTCATCTTTATTTTGATGGATACATGACTTCAGGCTGTATGTATTGATAAATAAAGCAAGTGTTTTTTGTTTATAGACATAACTTGGATCTGTTTAAAGCACTGGTATATTTCCACTTGTTTAATACTGAAATATTCTGAAGCCTTCATAACTGTATGGATCTTTGGTTAGGATTAAGGTACTTGACAAATCAAGTTCATAAGAAGCATGAAGATAACTATTCTGTCATGTATCTGGATCTCTCATTGGATTGGTAGATTGTCTCAGGAGTGACAGTTCATTGGCCGATGGCCTGGTCTGTGATACCTTCCAAAGTAAACAGGTGTGTTTCTTGTCACTTCACACCTTCTTAGCCATGTCTCTCTGATAACATGAAGCAGAGAGAAAGATGTTTCGGCAGACTCATCTCACAGTGCCTTCCTCACCTGGCTGCATGCTCCCAGGGCAAGTTCACAGTCTGAGCCTTGCGGGCAGACCCAAAGCAGAGACCCTAAGAGAATATTAGTATTTTGGGTATTTTAGCCAGAGGATGTCATTAGGTATTTTTACATTTTTCATCTGATACCTATGAATGCTGGTCAGCGTCTTTTGAACAGCAAGAAATATTTGATGCAACTGATGCTCACATATATTGACTACAGATTTATAATCACATATTTTAAAATTCAAGTGTACTCTTATGAGGCAAAGAGATCCTTACAAGGTTTACACAGTGTATTAAGCTGTGATGGTACATAGTGATGTAAAAGGAAGAATGCTTACCTGCTCTCTGCATGTTCTAATACCTGCTCTCTCCAAAACAAAAACAAAACAAAGTTTTATTGGCTGTTAGACTTGGTTGACAGTTCCAATTGGCTGGTTGATCTATCTCACATTTCAGAAGGAACCAGTAGGCCCGCCCACACATCAGCAAAGGGAAATAGAAGATCAAGGGCACAGACGCATGACATGTTTACATTTTTCTGTAATGTCCCACTCTACATCTCTCATCCACCTTGCTGAGCGCACAAGTGAGTCAGGGATGAAGTGGAAGAGGAGCACCAGCACTCTTGTCAGGGAACTGCTCCAGGTCACGTGACCGTGTGCACCAACACTCTGTCAGGGAACTGCTCCAGGTCACGTGACCTCTCCACTTGATAGCTGGGCTTACTGCCATTTTGGTCAACCTTCCAGCCTTCATACACGTACTTCATGTTTATGTTCAGTTAGAAAATGTGTGGCAGTTTGAACAGAAAATTTGAAAATGAAAATTGAATTTTTTCTGTATTCTCAATTTTCTGAAATTGTAAATGAAAATGAAAATAGCAGTTGCTGTTTTATTTAGTGCTTGATGATCCCTGGTTCTAACAATTATTCTTATAAGTTATTATTCTTTAAAAAATCTGCAAATGAAGTGGCTGGTGTAGGTGGCAGGGAGTGGAATGATATATTGTCCTGTGCAGCAGTGTTTCCTTGCACTAGAGAAGCCCTGCCCTGCACCTTTTAGGATCACCTGACTCCAATCAGCAGCTAATTAACAAGTCCTTCAGGATATGGAGTAGGAAAAACCCAGTGGTTGCAATTGGTGACATTCTCCAAAAGCTAGACTGGGAAACACTGCTGTTCGGTACTGGTGATGTTTGGGCCATTGAAATGGCTGACCTGCTGCTGATGTCCTCTACAGTTTCTTAGACATGTTGCCTTCACATCAAAGGGGGACGTTGAGGGGAGAGATGAAACAAAACAGATGAGGCTCAGACACATCAAGCTTTGCGTTCTCTTCAAAGCTTAATTACAGCTGTAAGGGTGATGAGAGACATATCACACAAGCCCCGTGATTAATAAACAAACCATCAAGGGACCAACAAGTTCCTGCTCATCAGTCTGATGTATATGTTCAGTACAAGAGGACATATCAAAGTATATGCCTCAGACTCTCCTCTCTCTCTCTCTCTCTCTCTCTCTCTCTCTCTCTCTCTCTCTCTCTATCTCTAACGCACACACAAACACACATATGCATGCAGTTAAATGAACTAAACAAGACGTGGGGGGGTGGACACAGGTTGCTGTGTTACAGGAATTCTCTCTCCTTGCTTCTCTGTCTGTCTCTCCCTATTTCTGTCACACACCTGTTCGAGTGACGGTTGATGAGAACAGAGTGAAATATGCAGCTTGGATGAAGTGAGAAACGGCCTCAGTCATGCTTTTATCTTTCAGCATTGCACTAGAAGGCTACAGCAGGCCACAAAGGAGAAGCATTGCATTCACACCGTTTCACCGTAAACAGACACACCTCTCTGAGACAGGGCAGAGATGGAGTTACTAAATGGTGTAGCTGAAAAACACAGAAGGATGACCCACGATTGAGGTCACATTCGAATTCTTCCTTTGAACGGCTTATGTGCTCTGAGAGTTTCACACTGGATATTCATACAAGCGTACCATCATCAAAAGTAGATTGTGTGTACTTTGTGCAGAATATGCTGACAAGAGGATGTCACATCTAAGTAGATTGTATTTAATAAGTAGGTGGCAATGACAATGTCGAAAGACATGTAGAAGTGCTGCCCAAATGTTTAATAATGTCTGAGCTTGTGGATATGGTTATGGGTTGTCTTTGATGTTATGTGCAATGCTAATCCTGGTCAGCCAGTATGCTACTTAACCTTTTCCTGACTTTAATGATGGATCAAATAATGCAAAAAAACCCTCCAATTATAATAGTAAAAGGATGGTTAAACCAAGCAATACTAATGTCACTAATGATAAAAACCTGCTGTTGGTATTTAACAGGATCTCAGGTTAACTACACAAGCAAGCATTGTTTGGTTAAACCAACCTTTTTTGGATAATCGTTTTGATTATTCATATGGTGTTTCTACAGTTCTTTTAAATTATTATTTACATAGTCACTTAAATAGTACATACAAATATTCAGTAGCACAAATATTCATTTAAATCCAATATGTACTAGTATAGTATTTAGTAGTGTAACAAAGCAGAAATCAGATTTACAGAGAATCTGGGTCCAGGCCCTTAGGAGGAAGGCAAGGTGACTCCATAAGAGCTAGAGGAAGAAAACTTGAGAGGAACCAAGGATCATAAGGGACTTCCTATTCCTACTCTCTGGGCAATTAACTATATTGTTTTTTTAACCAATTGGTTTTTAAACATAAAGTTACATGAATTGTGAGTTTAGAAATGAATAAATTAAATAGAAGATAAAGAAGCTAAATGAATGAAATGATTTTACAGAAGTATTCAGATGAACCAGAGAAAACGGATGAGTAGTTGTAGTCAGAAGAACATTTAAACATCTGGCGGGAGTGCAGAGGGACATGCTGATGGGTTGGTCGTTGAAGTCTATATGAGCCAGAGTTTTAAATATTTTGGGCACCTTCTGCCTTAGAGTAGCTATATGGAGAGGAGCAGATCTCCTATACACATTCTATAATGTCCTATCAACTGCCCATTCGCTGAACAAGAGGCGTCCAGGTAAATGATTTACCGGAGAGACAACAGTAAACAACCATGAGCAATGCCTTCTTTAGAACTCAGCCTTTACCCAACAAGATTAGAGTGTTTAAAATATCATCAATCTAATCTGTTTTTCTGTGATTTTATTTCCTCAAAAGAGTGTCATTCACTTCTGGAAATCCTCAAGATGAATACATTCTACACTCCTAGCTTTAGCCAGCTTAAATACACACCTAGCCTTAGTCAGCTAGCATACACGTCTACATTTATTCAGCCAGACTGAGAGATCTGCCAAAAAAAGAAAGTTTTGATAAGGCAAACCTTTAATATTGACTGTAATCTTAATATTTTTGCATTAAGATGGAAATCACCTCCATTTTGTGTAAAGCACAAGACCTCCAAGATATTCTCTTCTAACTTCTGTTGTAGCCGTGTAGAAAAGCTGTGCTTTCTTGAAATAAATGGACAGTAACTTGGCAGCCCCAAAAGCATTGACATCTCATTGGCCAGTTTCTCTCACATCATTTCCTACTCTGTACAAATCAGCCTGGAGGAATCGAGAGTTGAAATTGGTTCTGTCCATCAGTGTAGGTCCTGGGGAAATGGAGCTGCCTGAAGCCTGCGCTGGTTCATCTCAGACTCTCTCGACTGCAGAGCGAAAAAGCAGAAGTCTCCTAATTTATACCACAACAATGGCAATTTGCTAGAGAAGAGCTATGCTCAGCTACCAGCCATGATATTTCACCAGGCTCTTTATACAGCCTTCTATATAGCGTAGTCTAGTGTTGGGCTGAAAAACAGTGCTATCAGACATCACGATGTTGAGCCTGCATCGAGATGCCATAGTAATGCTTTATATTATCATTTTTATTTTGTAGAATGTATATCTCCAGAGCCAAAATCAATTTATAGCAGCAGAGATAAAGAGTTTCCTTGTGTGAGCAAACATTTAAATTTAAAATATTGCCTGATAAGCGGAAGAAACGTTTTCATGCCACTTTAATAAAAATAAAGGACATCAAACAATGTCATACCAGGTTAAAGTGATTTTTACAAAAGTAATATCACATTTTTGTTGCAAGAACTGAATTGAATTATATGAATTAATGTATTAAAGTAATTAATTGAATAGTCATTGGAAGAAAACATAAAAGAAAGTATATAAAAATGTTTAGTAGGCTATCTTTGTAAGACCTCCCCCCACCTCATCCCATCATGTCATTTTTCACTGTGATGTTTCCCTATAGACATTGTCATATACAAGTTAGGTAGACATCACCCAACTTTGTATTTATATTTATAAATTTGTATTCATACTTGTATTTATAGCCATGGTGCCATACATCCATGTGGACATCAAGATAACCATCAGCACAGGATTGTGTGAGTTGTGCTTGAACAGGACTTAACCCTACATTGTGGTAGATCTCAAGCAATATCACTTTGATTAACTTGAATTTCAAACAAATGCTAAATGTACAATGTGATTTTCATGTCTGCACTGTACTGTGTCATGTTTTCATATAAATTAATGGGCATACAGTGGCAGCACCTTTCTGAAAGACAGGTCCTTGTCATTAACTACAGCTAAGTTTATTATTAATGAAGGATTCAGTATTAATCAATCACATTTGTTCAACATTTTCTATTCTGTCTGCTGTACCTTAAATGTGACATATCCGCAGATCCTCAACTCCAGTCTCCTGGTTTTCATTTCTCAGCATAATGTGCTGGTGCTCACAATACTGTTTGTTTCCACTGCATTCCTCACCTTTTAAAGAGGCCATTCCATTGGTCAGTGTTTATGTAAAGGAGCTGAACAGTGACCCCTCCGATCTGCCTCGCTTGACATGTTTCCCGCCGGCTATCTCCCTCAGTCTCTCTGGAGGACAGCTGTTCCTGTCTTGGAGTGTTTGACCAGTGCTAATGAGGGGAGCCTTTGTGGTGCGGTAGTATCTCTGTATTGTCTCTGGACCAGGCCCTCTGGTCCAGCAGTATGTCCAGACCTTTCTTCCTACAGGCTTCTCATTAGGAGAACAATTCCGTTAAAGTGAATGGGATTTAGGCTGTCTGTGTGTGTGTGTGTGTGTGTGTGTGAGAGAGAGAGAGAGAGAGAGAGAGAGAGAGAGAGAGAGAGAGAGAGAGAGAGTACTCTGGGAAACAGACTTGTCTCTCTTTGTGTGCATACTTAGGGCATCTGGGCCTACTTTAAGCTCATCCTTGCAGATATATGTTGAGAGGAGATCTTCTTAGGTCCCAACAACTACAAAGGGTGAGGAGTGGAGTTCTGTTAATTGACAGCAACCATTCTGTAAGAGAATGTAATTTTTTTTTAAAGTTGAACTTGAATTTTTTAATGAAAAGTTTCCATAAAATTTTATGAATTTCATAACTACAAAGGTTTGATGCAGGCTAGTATTATACAGCACCTGAATCCCCCAGTAATAATGTTTAACAGAATTGTGGGAATGTAGCATCTAGCTGATGTGGAACCTAAAAAAGTATACTGCATTTAAAAGATTTAAAGAACTTTACTACAATACTTAATTACCCAAAAATGTTATGATTAGAGTAGAAACACATCTTAAAGTATATGTTAGAGATATACCCTCAGAATAATAAAGGAACAATATAAATATATTGTTTCATGAACTGTTAAATCCTGGTTCTCCACAGACTTACAAGAATGTGCTGATCCATTCGTAGTGATCTGTAGACACCCTGTGCCCAATGTCACGTAGTCCTCAGAGGCAGGGCAATTATGTCCAGCATACTTGGATATCCAATATAGTAATTTTCAGTAATCTTCCATCTGCTGAAGTCTGAGAGGTTCTTCCTAAGTAGTGCAGGGTAATACTATTTTGATAAATTCTGTCTGTTTAAAGGTTCTGGTTTAAGATACACATTTAAAGCAACACTTACAGGTTTTTGTCAGATTTGCCATGTGCCATATAGGGGCAGAAATAGACACCTGTTTGTCATAGATAAGTTAGATGCTGACAGACTAGGACCCAAATCAAAAGCAAAAAAAAAAAAGAGAGAGAACTACTTGTTTAGAGCTCCAAGAAGCGTGGCAGAGGTATACATGATCAAACCTTATCATTGCTATTACTAATGATGAGTGCTCTCAGTGCAACAATAGTAATTTTGCCATAAAGCTGTCATCAGTTCATTAATCTCTGGAGGCCTTTCCCCTCCTGTAGCCCAAGATTTATTAAATGCTTTGAGGCACGAGACTGGACTTGCCCTGCCTGTCTACAGCATGCAACGAGCCATCCTCTCTCTCTCTCTCTCTCTCTCTCTCTCTCTCTCTCTCTCACACACACACACACAATTTCTCTCTCTGCCTCTCCATCCCCTCTCTTTCTCTCCCCCCTCTCTTGTTCTCTCTCTCACTTCTTATTTATGTTTATCATCATGTGTTACAAAAGTCCCTTTGGTTTACCGGTGCTTTACCGATGCAGTTTGGTCGAGGGTGGCCACACGTCACAATCCTGCAGGCCAATATCACAGGTGACAGATCCGTTTCTTCAACTTCTTCTTTCTACCATTTTCCTTTCCTTTTTTGCCCATGTGTTTCGTCTGTGTTCTCAACACTGCCTTTTGCAGCTGAGACATGCACACTCAATGCCTCAGGACCTGTGAGCCCTGCCTGCCAACAATAGGAATTCCCCTTGTCTACATAGAGCTAGACGCTGAGAGGCTAGCTGCAGCTCATCTTCTTTTAGCTATTCAAACAGCATGGCAGGGCAATGTTCAGAAACACTGCTTAGGTTAATAATGCGGGTGTCTGTTATCTGTTCTCATCTGAAGGACAGAATGAGCCCTTTCCATCATTTGAGCATTTAAATAAAGAATCCCTCCTGAATTAGAAATAGGTAGTTAAGTGATTTTTTCAGAATTAGGGAAATAAAACTGACTTGGCTTCTGTTAGGAGCATACCTCGTTTATTTGTGTGTGTGTCTGTGTGTGAGAGAGAGAGAGAGAGAGAGAGAGAGAGAGAGAGACAGAGAGAGAGAGAGAGAGAGAGAGAGAGAGAGAGAGAGAACCATCAGCAGAATGCCTTCAGGGGTAGGAGGCTTTTAAACATTACGACATACTCTCAGACCCTCTCTGACTTTCATCCTTAACCCCGTTTTCATCACTGCAACCTTCTGCTTCTCTGACCCTGTTTGCACTGCCACTGCCTCAGACATTCCCTGTGCACGGAATGAATGATTGCAACATAAATATTTGCATTGTGGCTTACATTTTGAATGTCTGTAGTCAAATGGCTTGGCCCACTCTCAGCCTGCGTTTGAGTTAATTAAGATAAAGCTTTAATTATCACCTCCAAAAGCAAGCTTGATACTGTTTAAAGACCTACCCACCGGAATGCTGGAATTCAGGTTTGAGTCCCAGTTGTCCTTTGTGCTGCTTGTAGCATTAGGTCCAAGAATGCAGCTGAGTATGCTCTGATTGGACAGGAAGCACAGAAGGATCCCTCCCCCAACACTAATATAGGCATCTGTTCTCCAGGTTTGATGAGCTAATCTGCAGTGCTGGGTGGTCAGTGGTCAACCTATTGAAAGGTTTGAGACTGAAGTATTTATGCACATAGCAATGGGCCTTGTACAGTCCTTTGACTTACTTCAGATTAATCCTTGTAACTTCTGTCATGATGTATGGGCTAAAGCTAATGGGAAACCTTGCTGTCTACTGGTCTGTGGTTAAATTGGAAGAAAGTTTAAGCAGAACTTTAATTAACATGTCAGTGATGCAGGGAAGGAACCAAGACAGGCAGTTGAATTATCAGCATTGATTCTGGAAGGAAAAAAGTTCAGTGAGTTTGTAATGTGTATGTGTGTGTGTGTGTGTGTGTGTGTGTGTGTGTGTGTGTGTGTGTGTGTGTGTGTGTGTGTGTGTGTGAGAGAGAGAGAGAGAGAGAGAGAGAGAGAGATGAGGCTAAAGTCACATGGCAGCTCAAGCTTCCTAACCTTTTATTACACTGAGTAAACATCATAAAAAGTAACTTTTAGATGATGAGAGAAATACGAATTTTACTTAATATTTATAATGATGTGATTAAATTATTGTTTTTGCTGTCAGATTTTGCTCCTGGTGCTCTTGTGTTGCTCCTTTGAAGTCAGTGAGTATTAAAGCTCTGTTTTATGTGGTCATGGAATCATATTGCCTTCCAAAGTGCACCCAGCCTCTTAAATACACACAGACAACTGTAATTTCTCTACAGGTGAAGGCACAATTTGCTCTAAATGCAGTATCAGTGTTTCAAATCTAACAGAGTACCATATCATTCAAAAGTTAACTTTTAATATTTGCAGGGATTAAATGAACCCCAACTAGTGTTTCTCTGCAGCATATCATTAGAAGTTAGGATCTATTCTCATGAGAATAAAGTGCAGTGGAGCTCATTTTTAAATAAGGACCTCATTTCCAGACTCAACGCAAAGGGACCCAGGCAATTTTTTTATTTTTTTTTTAATCAATGTGTCTCGCCTTCACAGGTCACCTATAGTGCAATTAATATGAAGACTGCAGCTGTGATGAATCCACTACACACAACATAAAAACAAAGCAAATGATGATAATTTAATCATCCACCCTCAAGCCGTTTTGGGCCTGATAATATGTCTAAATAATTGCTGCTAATGTATTATTATGTGATGTGAACAAAAATGAGGATGTGCACTCTGTGACATACTGTGAGTGAAAATCATCTAGGCATATGATATAAGGCTTTGGATTCAAATCCAAAAGGCCATCCTTGTGTGAATTCTGACTCTGAAGCATAACTGAAAAGAACAGATTTTACAGACACTAGACAATTCACACTTCTCAGCAACTCAGGTGTTCTTTATTCATTTCTGTGCTACACTCATAATGACCAACTACCTTTTTGCTTTTTCACACGTGAAAGCTTCATAAGGTGCCAGCATCCAAATCATTTTTAAATTGCCAAGCAATGTCAAATTAATAGTAAGTGAGTAAGTTCATCAGTCACACTGACTGCAAGTTCCGTGAGCGTTCACCACAGGAGATACTGTGTGGCAGGAGCACAGGCCTGAGTGGCGTAAGGAAGAAACTCTGGGGTTGGCCTTAATCTCTGTCTTAGACAGGGAGAGCTACTGTCTTATAATTCAAATGCATTTCTTATAATAAATGCATCTGAACATTGTTCAACATTCTTCACTTGTGGTAAATATATTTGGAATGACTTCACAGAGCCATCGGTGAGGAGTAAAAAATCATTCATCTTCTCCTTTACTGACCAGGCTCTCCCTTGCCTAAGTTGTTTTTCTTCGGCAGTTTGTGACAAGACTGAGCACAGTAGGGTGGTGAGACATGCTTCAGATAGCTGAGCAAAAATGCCATGTGGTTAGTGAGCTATGTGTGGAAATCATGTCAGTGACACTCTGCCAGATACAATATTTCACAGTCATGTTAGGCAGAAGGGTGATGGGATTGATAAGAAAAGAACAAGGTTTTCACCGGAAGCGCTGGATTGAGGAAGCAAGTGCTAAGTTTTCTAGTTGACTTAGCTGCATGTTTTTGATATTATAATAATCTATGTAGTTGCTTTCTTGTCATGGTGCACCATTTTTAAAATGGTAACAGGTTTCTCTACAAATGTGGTTGAGTTGGATAAGCCATCTACAGTTTAGTTTGCTCTCTACCTGCCCCTGACCCAACACCGCTCAAAAGGAATTACTCAGCATTCTCTGTTTCTCTCTGTTTCTCTCTCTCACTCTGCCCATCTCTCTTTCTGTTTCTCTGTCTCTCTCACTGCCCCACATGGGTGCTGTCTCTAAATTCACTTTTCACTGTGCTGTGTGGAGTGTTTCTCCGCAGAGGGTTCATGGTAGCTCTGTTCCCTCAGCATTCTCTCAAACCAAACGGATCTGCACGTCAGTGTCTTTTCATTATGAAATACGATACAACGCACTCAGGTGACACCTGTGTCTGGCATGTCCACAGCGTCCACAGCTCTGAACTGCAGCCACACTGACCATCCTCCATTTTACATTACAAATGAAATATTAATTCCGAAATAAATATAGGGTTTTCTACAAAGTCACTTTTTCAATTTGAACAAATGAGTTTTCTTGATGTTTAATGGATATTTTTTGAAAGAGTGTGATATTTCTCTCGCTGTCTCTCTGGCTCTTGTGCTTTTCTCTTGCACATACACTACAAGGAAGCCAAAGGATAACTCAACTCTGTCATATAATAATTAAAACCGCAACATGTCTGCCGGTCCGTGCCACAGCATGCAAGTCGAAAGTGTAAAAACATGTCTCATTTACTGTCTTGACACAGCCAATTGCTTAACTCCCTATCAGTAAAAGTCACCCACAGCCAATGCAGGTGTTCCATTAGAAGTCCTACTGGTCTTCTTTGAGTGCATGAGACCACAGTGGCTTTATCATTGCGTATTTAGCCTGGTAACAACATGGGGCACACACAGTCAATCTAGCATTTATCAGTTTTTTGCTGTGGTATCTTTTGAGTCCTTACCTCCATAGACCATTCTATACAAAAAATAAACAAACAAGTAAACCAAGAAACAAAAACAGCTCTATCCGACCATATATTTCAACTTTTACTAACAGGGTTACTTTACTCAAAGATATTTGTTTTGAGCCCATCTTTGTGGCTTCTGCACATATCTGGCTGGCTCATTTTAATAAAGCACATGTTTTCACCATGGCACTGTGTGCATCTTAAACAAGCTCAGTGACCATATGCCCTGTAGCTTCCGTTATACAGCTGTAGCTAGGTGCGAAAACTGCAGAATGGCTGTTCTAGGACAAGCTCTGACCCACCTGTCAAACGTGATAAATATATGTGGTACAATCGAATAGACATAATCTTTTCACACTGGTTTTGTTTGCTCACAAAGGATTCTAACAGGAAAAATTTTTCTGAGCTAAGAAGCATGCTGCTTGCTTGGTGTGTGTGATGTGTCTTCAAGGACAACTATGCTTTCTGATTCTCATCACTTCCTTTACACACTGAACAAAACAGAAGTGTTCCAGTGTACTAATTATTATCATCAAATGAAAAGTGCGTGTGTGGGTGTGTATGTATGTGTATGTGTGTGGGTGGGTGTGTGCGGGTGTGTATACGTGTGTGTGTGTGTGTTTGTATAAGGGTGTGGGTAAGCACAGACTGAAGTGCCCACTCAAGCCTGTTCATTAGTTTTACCTTGTTTCTCCTCTTCCTCTCTCAAGTGTGTAATGCATGTTGGTGCACAATAGCAGAGCTCCTGAGAGCAGTAGCGAGGGCTTTGGGCTGTTTGCTGCTCCTGTGAAGAACCCTCTCCACCAGGTTTCCTCCACAAAAGCCTCTGGGATGCGTTGATGTTCCGATGCCTTCGCTTTGTCCCACTGCAGCCTTTCACACGCACCCGGGCAACCGGTGGCCTGTGGCCACGGCCCAAGAGCACTACATGCTCATTCAAACACTTTTTGGCTTTTTTTTTTTTTGTAAACCCCATCCCCCGTTTTTCTTAGAGCCGTCTTTTTATCCTTGCTGATCAAATACCACTGCTGTTCAAATTTGTAATTTTTTTCATAGTCTGTCTGTTTTTCCGATTACGTTATTGGAATTATGAAAACTGACATTTTTACACCCTGTCTAAAATAATGTGCTGAGCACTGTGCATCTTTTTGGAGAAAAAAGTTACATTATTTCATTAGAAAAAACCATCTCACCAACTAAAGTAACAGTTGTCTCTATTAAAATTTCACAAAATCACAGGTAGGATGAGATATGCTCAGCTGACACTGACAGTGGCATTTTAGCAGTATGCAGAGAAAGGGGAAATAGGTTGCATGTATTTGGAGCATTACGACGGTCTTTCACTGGCAATTTTTAGACTTTTCAAATTTAGATAAAGCCATTTATATAGCCATATTCTTTTTTCTTTTTTTTTTTTAAGATATTAAGTATTAAATGACAATGTTGTCATACTAGATTGGTTCTTTTTTAAAATCACTCTTATCCCTCACAATACTATCCTGTATGGTTTTAAAATAAGTCCATAGTGCAATTTTAAGGTTTGTTATGTAAATCTATGTAAGCAATGTTGTGAGGCTTTATGGAGTAAAATATACCTATTTTTGTAGCTTCACATATTTACACTCTTCTTAAAACATTAAAACATTAAACATGAAAAAAATAATAATTTTCTTCTTCATCAACTTCTTTTTAAATTATAACCAGCTATATATGAAGTACAGATGATAATCGGGGTTTTGCTTAAAACAAAGAAAGCTGAATATGGCTTTGTGCCAGCTTAAATCTCAAAGCAGAAATTTCTGAAACAGTGGCCAGGGTTAAAATGCCTGTTTCACAAGATCATTGGCTGTATATATGTTAGCTGTTTTAGTACAGGCATCATTAGAATTCAACATTCTAAAATTGGTCTGCACACCATGATGACTCCTGAATGAAATTTTAACAATATTAATTGTGAATGACCTGACTTCTAATATAATACATTTTAAATGACACAAGCAACCTCTCAGCATCTGCTCAGCTGTATTCACTCGTGCCTAGTAAAGACTTGAGCAGACTGAGAACGGTCAGCCACATGCACGTGCCACATTTCTGTGTATTTCTTGCATAAGTGAGAGGACCAGAGAAGGACAATTGCTCTTCAAAAAAGCCCACACTCATTTTTAAGCTTCACAAAACATAAGAGGTGCCCAAGTGATGTCAGTAATTAACATGAAATGTCATCTTTAGTAAAGACTGGACATTGATTAGTGCATTGATTAAAGAGATTAGTACCTTCTGTAAATGGTAACCAAAGCAACGTCCTATAGTAGGGGAGGTTCTTTTCAGGTGAACAGGGGAAAAAAGAAAATAGCAAATTCACTTTGTAAAATCCCAGTGGCTTTACAAGCCTAGAGCTCAAGTAGAATGGATGTGTCAAAAGATAACTCCTGATTGGTCTACTAGGAGGAGAATGAGCCAGAAGAAACCCCAAGCAGAGGCCTACCTGCAGTCACCGACCATGGACAGTTCAGCCAGGAGCAGCCACCAAAACCTTTCACGGCTGATTATATTTGTTTCATATATTTGTTTTTTTTTAACATATGCTTGCATAAGATGATGGACATGTCTAGTTTCCTATATTATGAAATTGCACTTGAGCATTAAAACTGCCCACTAATATTAGACTGTTGATAATACATTTTGTAGCATAGCTTCATGGTGGTATCAGGCTAATTTGCTTATTCTAGCTCCCACTGGCTACATAAAAGCATTTGTTCAGAATTATCCAGTTTACTTTACATTTATAACAACAACTAGTGTTTAAAATGTTTCAGTAGATATAAAAGCAGTAAACTTTGTTTTAAATTCATCCATTTATTTTAATCATTGTGAACAAAGGAAGAAAAGTAGTTCATTTTCCCATCTGTGCATCTCAGAGCCCATGAGTCAGCTATTCTGAAATGTCACATAAAATAATCATGGGTTGAGATAGGGGCCTGTTGAAAGATTGATGATGTTCGGTGGAATGGTTTTGATGGTGTAGCGTAAATTTCTAGTCAGAGACAAATAAAGGTGCAGCTTGCTCTAATCTTAAAAGGAGATGTCTCAAAGCATCCTTCGGGTCATTAACTCAAAAACCACAGCCCTTAAATAGCCAAATAATTTGGAATGGATTTGAATTCTGTGAAATTTAGTGAAATCACATTTAGCATTTACTTCACTAAAATGTGAAATCTTAGAATGATACAGAATATTTTCAACCCACGGTTCACCAGCTCACAATACACAATTTACATATTTATTTCACCAACATAAAGTTCACCAACACATGGTTAACCAGCACACAGTTCACTAGTTTGTGACACTTTCCTCTGTTGCACTGCCAAGGGCCATAGAAGTATTAGTTACTTGCTGCATGCCCACAAAGAAGAGCAGATTAAGGCATCAGATAAAACTCATGCTAACACTGGTCTGATTAAAAGTAAAAACAGCACAGAATATTTGGCAGTATAATGCACTCAGCGGTCCAGTAATGTTGTTATGTAATCTGACTTTCTGAGTAACACATTTTATCACTTAATCCAAATTAGTTTTAGCAGCAGTTTTCCCAGATCTCATGGGTTTGTCCCCAGATCACATAAAAATATTACAAGCTACACTGTCCAGTTTCACTGAGACTATTTGGACATGTGACTGGTCAGTATGGTAAATTTTGTGTAAATTTCCCCTTTTAACCAGTGCCTGGCCTCTGAAACGTACATTCAGACTAACCTTTTTTTTACTGCTTACCTTTGCAGTCTCCAGGGCAGAAGAGCAGTAGAGAAGCAGAAGGGATGCAAAAGTAAATAATGATGAGAAATTATAAACGTTTTCTGCCTTTTTTCAATGTTGTAGTGCTGTGTGGATGGAACATGACAGGAAGGAAGGGGAAAAGTAAATAAAACACAAAAAGCTGATCAAGGTTTGGAGTTGTTGAAGATTTAGCTCATGAGTCAGGGTGGGGCAAATACAGATCTGTGCAGTGCAATGTTATTGGACTTGCAAGCTGTGCTAGATGGAAGACAATGCTTTCTCTACCATGAGTAAAATTGGTGCAAGATATGCATTTTCTCTTCATCAGGAATGGAAAAATTCTAATGATTACTATTCAGCAGGCGCATTTTTTTCAGCACACATTGACAGCAACTATTTAAGATGGTATCATGTAGATTATTGTAGATGATCAATACATTAGTCCAACACATCACTTACATCTGTGACAAACCAGTCCTGTGTAAATGGTTCTTTATGATCTACTAGAACCCACGTCGTTAGTCATTCAACTCCCTCATCAGCCTGGCTGGGACTCTCCCAAAAATGGTTCCCATCTTCAAGACTAAGAGCAATAGACTTCAAGATCACCACATCTTTGTGCTTAATTTCATATTCCATATTGCACCTGCAGAAGCCTAAAAGCAGTCATTTAATCCTTGATGCAGCCCTGTAACTAGAGCTCGTTTGGCTGCAGAAGAGATGGAACATGAAAAGCTCTTAAAGGAGTATTAAAGGGTCCACAACAGTCTTTATCACATCTTTGCTTTACCACTTAAGGCACTTAATGATATGCCTCTTTCTGTCTATGAAGAGGTAGGTTCCAAGCCCTGAACTCTGCACCATAACCTCCATCATGATTTGATGGCTGTCCTTTAGGGCCAAAGTGTTTTCCACTTGTTATTTTGGCACATTTGATACTACATGTTGTGCATCTGACCAAAGCAGTGCAACCAATTATTTATTTACTTATTATTATTATTATTATTTTGCATTCTGGTGGTGCTTCCACAATTGTATTATTTAAATTGATGTGAATTTTAAAAACGCAAAGAGAAAATGCTCTTCTGTCAGGATCTTTCCTGTATTTGATCAATAAATATGATACAACTCATAGATTCAGCAGATGAGACCAATCTAGCCCACATTACTCAAGCCTCTCATTACATCTTAATATGTATGCAATCCGTCCTGTTGTTCCTATTGCTACCGCCAAACATTCATCAACCTTTGCCCAGGAATTTAGCAATAATTCATGATAATTTGAAATTACTATCTTGCTAAATCACACAGAATTTGGTTAGGTTCCTGCTGGAAACACTTCACTACCTATGAACAATCGAAAATCACACCTTAATTGCAAAAATCAATACATGTTAAATTTGCAAGGATGAGGAATCATCAAAAAGTCTTGATTTTCCTCCCAGATTACAATAAAATGCACATATTGCAGTATGTAAGGATGACGAAGGCCACCATACACCTCTCTCTGTAAAAACTGCAATTATACACACCATTAAACAAACCATCATGCAGAAGCCCATTTAACACTACAGACCTGTTTGTTGTGTTCCTGGGGTTGTTTGCCATGTGAAACACACATTTAGACTCAAGTACAGCTTTTGTTCAAATGTTGATGACCCACAGACTCTTTGAAACGCATAGCCTGCTCCCAGAACCAAACATTGAATTGCTAACACCAGTGTTATTTAATCATGCTGTTCTAGAGATGTGTATACTGTGCTGGAAGTGTAAACAACTTGGTTTGTTATAGATCTACAACAGGAACATTAGCAGGTGTTGCATTGAATGTGTAAAAAAGGACAGGGACTGATTAATAAAAAGGTAGTAGGATGTTAGATGTTTAGTCCCATGTTAGTCCCCAGGAGAACTGCCTTTGTTGCACATTCAGAGATAGTTGATACCTCTACACCCTGGGCTGGGTGAAGTAACACCTTGATTCTTTGGTCCAGACTTTAAAGCATCCAGCATGAGATCCAAGAAGGGTGTTCATCGGCTCTCTGCGGTCTGCAAGTCTGTTTAGTATACGGTGTATGACTGTTTGTGTCTTTGTGCAAACAAAAGGGAGTTAATTGTTATTTGGGAAAAAGCCAATCCTTTTATGAACGGTTCCTACAGTTCTAGACATGGGTGGACCTACAATCAGAGATGAATCAATTCCATCAACTTTGAGAAGCAGTCCCATGGCATACCCACAGTTTCTTCTCCAATCATTCCATAAAAGATGATTCTGAAGTTCTGGGGACTGGACTAGGTGTTTTGGAGCAGGCATATATGATCTTGCTCTGGGCATGGCAGCAGACTAGGTGTACATACAACACCATACAACTATGAAGGAAGACCCAAAAGATATTATAGTGTTTCGGTTTTAGGTACTTCTGCTGTTTTTGTCCCTTTATAGTGTGTATGCAATGACCCCACTGTTTTACACAGTTTATCATCCTGCCCTGAAGATTCTCCTTGTTTTTTTATTATCTCACACTAGGCATAACCAAAACCACCCAAATCATTTGTGTACCACTGCAAAACAAAATACTTCATGTTTTAACAAGTGGCTTTCCCCTCACATCTGTGGTGTCTTAATTGACAGAAGGTATTCATCATCTGCTGTTAATTGCTCCGTTACTGAGTGTGATGGATGCTGCAGTTCGTACAGCCTCATGTTGAAGAGACAGAGGACCAGTGTGAGTGCTTTGGATGTGGATAAACTTCAGAATCTCTGACAAATGCAAAATTCTGTTAAATTCAATAACTTCCTTTGAACGATGGAAAATGCAAGATAGAGTTTAATCTATGCCACATTTTACGTACCTACACTTTAGATAAATGCCATACATGTAAATCTAAATGTACACTGGAGGGATTTCTTAACATGTAGGGTCTAGAATAATTTGAAGTTGCAATTAACATATACATTTTTATATGATATTATATAGTATACTTTAATTACTAGAACTTTACAAAATGATTTTGATATTTTCAATAATATCCCAGGCTTCTAAGCATTTAACAGACATCAATGGTTTAATCGGCACACATCAGTGATGTAATGGATCAGTTTATATCTCCTGCTGCCACCTTGATGGACAGGTAGCAACACCAATGTCATGAGTTTTACACACACACCCATATTGATAAATATGTAAGATGTTCTGGATAAAAGCATCTGACAAATGCTGTGAACGCGATGATGCCGATGAGTTCATGTTTATAATGTCAAGTGAAATTGTGTTAGGAAGGTGTGGTGTAGTAATGCCAGCTTCTTCAGAGAAAGGTTCAATAATGTTTTCTGTTATGCACTGTAGTTAGTCTTATCCCAGAACTAGAGCACTTCATAAAGCATTTTGTTTAGTTCTGTGTGACTTCATGCGAATAATAGCTCCAAAACACAAAAACAAATCCAAAAAGAAAAAACACAGGGCAATAAATATCATAAGAATGGGTGAACAAGCATGTTGAACATGTCTCTTTTAAAAAGAACTCCTTCACTAAGTCCAAATGTTTTCAATGCTGTCAGAATGCAGAGTTCCCCCTAATGGCTCTGGAATTTGGTTAGATTAGTTCCATGAAAGGCCATAGACATATTCCCAGTGTGTCCTTCTTGACATAGATAGTAAGTGAACCTCTTCTTATGTATGGATCAATAGAAACCCTGTGAACTCCACTTTCCTGGTATTCCTTAAAGGGCTGCACAGCTCTGATGCTTACACTCCAACTTTTTACATGGATCAAAAATAATCTTTTAATCTGTGTGAACAGGCTCCAGTATGTGCCATGTTATCAAAGAATAGAGATTTGTGAATGTTGACCAAGTTGCTTACACCATTAAGAAAAAAAAAAGTCCAATGACTGCCAAAACCCTGTGGATTAATAGGAGAATTTAATGAAAATTAAGCATGTGGTGGTGTATAGTCATGCAATATACAGATGCACCATAGGAGGGACGTTAATCCTCATTAGTTTATAAAAGTCCAGTTTTTTACTGATTCCAGTCAGTGTACCAGTTCCTCAGTCTGTGTCAGAATAATAATTAATTTAGTTCATTTCAATTGTATTTTACAGACACACAAATGTATATTTCAAAAGAATGAAAAGTAAGCATTCACCATACGTACACAAAGTAACACACTACTATACATCACATGAAGACCAAGGACTGTTGGGGCATTTTGTTCTAGAATATTCTCAGTAGTAAACATGACATGACAGACAGTCCTACCATGAACTACTTTGCATGTCTTGTAAAGGAACTCCACTTTGGAGTTTCTCTTATTTACATTATTAATTGTTTTTTAATTCTCAATATTCACTAGAGGTTATGCTTTTCTAATGGTCTCTTGAATAAGAAGGTTAGTGCTTAAATACAAAATGGCAGCACCTAGAGAGGTAAAGTGAAACGTTCCATGATCTCTGCTTCTCTTTCCCACACAGGTAAGGTTTCTTCACTACCTACACTACAGCCATGTAGACAATCAGAAGCATGACTGGAAAATGTGCATTGACATTCTGTAGTATTATGGCAAGCAGGTAATAACTGCATTAATCTGTTTGAAAACCCACCTTGGAGAGTAGAATTGTTATAGACGGTTGACAATAAGCTCCAACGGATTAGCAAGATCAGTCCAAATAGCCTTATTTTCTTACTGAAATAAGAGGTTATTGGTTTGAGGGGGTGGAGAGGATGGAGGTAATCATTCCAAAGTGGAATTCTGCTGAGAAAAGATCCCCTCTCTGCTAATCCCAAACTTTAGAACATTGGAAAATTCCTAAAAGAAATTCCTGAAAAGAAAAGGCAATTCGTACGCCTTTTGTAGGAGAGCCACTCAGCCTTTGATTTCATTATTGTTTGGACTTACACTCTAATCCCCATGAGTGGATACTACATGGCAGTCTGTCTCTCTCTTTCTCTCTTTCTCTCGCTCTCTCTCTCTTCTTGTCTGTTTATCTCAGTGTGGTGCTCATTTCCACAGCACAGTTTCAAATCTGTATCTCTCACCACTACTCAGCTGAGAGTTACACTGTGTAAAGGACTATTGCAGTGCTAAATGTTTGGTTTTTTATTAGCATTACAGAGGGTGTAACAATTACCTCTCAGAAAGGTGGGCATCATTTTAGGATTGCAAAATATATAAATATGTTTCTGATATAGTGACATAACAGTTTATTTAATGAATTCCATTTTATTGTGTGACATGACAAAGAACATAATGTTAATATATATTTTAATTTATCTGGGACTGTTTTACTGCTCCGGGTTTGATTGAATGTTAGGCGTAGTGATGTGTTTCTGCATGCCTTGGTTATATTCACCATGAACACTCAGGTTTCATCTCCTTCTGTACTCCAGTTCAGTTAAACACAGATTTGCTTTATATGGCTGCATTGCTACTTTGTCATCAGAAATGCTTATGTGTCAGTAAATGTCGCACTTAGTTATCCTGTAACTATAACCGCTGCTTCTGTAACGAAGGGGTCAAACAACCAACAGCATATGACTACAACTAGACTACAACAGCTAGGTTACTACCTGTCATGCTAGCTGTAATTAGCCATTTGTAGTTTTATGTTTGGGCATACTCATCAAAAAAATTCACAATGTAACTTCAGTGGGTGATCATGCAAAACTGTCTTTTAGTTTTATGGTTTGTAAACAACTATTCCTTGAATCCTTTATGCCCATGGAAGACTACCCATGTTATTTTGCATCTGTATTTCTAAAATTAAAATTAAAATGTATTTGAATTGAAAAATAAAAGGTGTAAAAACATTTTTAATTAACCTGAACACTGAACTTAAATATTGTTTTGTGGTTTGGCACTGGAATATTTAATTTCATGAAATAAATAGAATGAGAGAAAAGTGGAAAAACATGGATACTTTTACATACACTGAATGGCCAATTTATTAGAGGAGTGCATTGGACCTCCTTTGGCCTTCAGAACCGCAGCAATTTGTTGTGGCATTGATTCCACTAGTTCTTGAAACCATTCTGCAGGAATCTTGGCCCATGCGAACAGAATAGCTTCTCACAGTTGCCGCAAATTAAATGGAGGTACTGACATGCTCTGAACAGCTTGTTCTACCTCGTCCCAGAGATGCTCTATAGGATTAAGATCTGGAGACAGTGAAGGCCAGGAAAGCAAGGAAAACTCACTGTCAAGTTCCTGGAACCAATCCATTACTATATGACCCTTGTGGCATAGAGCATTGTACTGATGAAAGTGTCTCTCTGTCATAGGGTAAATAGCTCCCAAGAAGGGATGAACTTGGTGGCCACAATGCTTGGGTAAGTCCTACTGTCCAAACATCCATCCACAGGTATCAGAGGACCCAAGGTGTGCCAAAAAATCATTCCCCACACCAATATACCAGCCACCTATACCAGCCTGAACTGTTGACACTTGAGAATGTTTCAATTCATGCTGCTTGTGCCAAATTCTGACCCTCCCACCAGCTTGGT
This sequence comes from Electrophorus electricus, assembly GCF_041902795.1. Classification (NCBI taxonomy): domain Eukaryota; kingdom Metazoa; phylum Chordata; class Actinopteri; order Gymnotiformes; family Gymnotidae; genus Electrophorus; species Electrophorus electricus. Next base: position 12,028,122 of record NC_137516.1, read on the forward strand.
GCAACAGAAACCTGGACTCATCATTGTGCTCTTTTGCCCACTGGAGTCTCTTTTTTCCTTAGACAGCAATTGCACTCAAACTGGTCATCTGTTGTACACCGCCTGTTCATCATAATATTTCTTGACATCCTCTTCTGACCCCATTTGTTGACAAGTAATTTCTATCCTGGATCACACCATTCTCTGTATACTCTCAACACTGTTGCATGAGAAAACCCCACAAGATTAGCAGTTTTTGAAAGATTGCAAGATTATTATGCCTCATTAAAAGTCACTCACATTGCTTGATATTCCCATTCTGAAGTGGATTCACTCAGAAACTGATCCATGGAAAACTCGCTCACCTGATTTAATACTGCCCTCTGGGGTCACATGTCTAATTACCATACAAGGAAGCTCCAATTCTGAAAGGGCAGGTGTCTCTAATAAATTGGCCTTCAGTGTTCATCTGCATGCAGTTTTAACAACAGCTATGATATCTCTGGATACAGTGCTGACATAGAGCCAATTTCTTTGTTTTCGGTTAAAATATTAAACCCAATAATTTCAAAATTAAGACCACCTTTTTAGCCAGCAGTGAGGCCTGTGACAGGTTTTGTTAATTTAAAAGAGAGGAACAAAAAATGATATTTGTTCTAATCATGCTGAAGGAACTGTTGCTTGTAAATCCCTTTTTTGTGCCTAAAAATGTGATTTAAAAATGATGAACACTAAAAGCCTCAGAAGTCACTTGTGTGAACGCACATTTATATTTCTGACGTTAGCCACACCCGCAGTCTTCAGGGGTGAGGGATAAGATAACACTGGCAGTTAATCAGGCTAATGGTTGCCACGGTGAAGGACTACAAGCTCCACCCTCTCTGCCCCCAGTGCACCCTACCCTCCAGCATGGGTGCAGCTGCCTTTGTCCAGGCCCCTACACTCTGTTGCCAGTGGCTCACTTTAGCCCATGTAAAGGAAAAGGCTGTTACGTGACCCCCCCCCCCCCGTGCCCCGTGCGAGCTCCCTTGTCTTCTCTGCAGCCAGACAGCTTGGTCACTCGCAATCACAACCTCTCTGTGCTTTATGGGGGTGTTGCCATGGAAATGGCAGGTCCTTCCTCTAGGTATTCCTCACTGATGTATGTTCTGATTCTCATATCGATGAGTGTGCTACACATGTTGGGGGAGTGGGGGATGATTTTACGAACTTAAAATGTTTTAAGCCTGTACATGCAAAGGTGGTACAATCAGTGTGGTGAGAGCAATCTCGAGATGCAGTTTCAGAGCGTAGGAATTGGTGGTTTCTTTTGCATGGTTTCTAATACACATCTCAATCTGACTTTCTTTTTAGGGCAGTAGCCTTATCAGAACATTAGAGCCTTTGATGTGAACATTGCATGATTTGTGATTTGTTTGCTAATCTGTGTCCCCATTCTTTCAGATGTTTGGGGGTTTTTTTGGGGGGTGGGGTGGGGGGTGGTACGAGATTTCTTTTAAAGCCACTCATACCATCATATCAAAGCTATCCAGGTAGGTATAACAACTTTAATCCCGATTCAATGATTTCCACAGTAACTTGTATCTCATAACAAAACCCTTCCTCTGGCCACAGTAGCATCTGTGTTTTAGGCTTCTGTATCTGTAGTTAAGGCTTCTGTATCTGTGGATTAGGCTTCTGTACCTGAGGTTTAGGCTTCTGTACCTGTGGTTTAGGCTTCTGTACCTGTGGTTTAGGCTTCTTTATCTGTAGTATAGGCTTCTGTGTTGCTTTGTCGTCTGCTCAGCAAGGGCTCCTTCTAGAAAGCTAAATCATCTAGCACAAAATGGAATGTGGCTTCATGTAATGACTGCTTTTGAAACACTGGGTATGCAGGCTGGGGAGTGTTAGCCTTCCTATTAATGCTGGGATTTGTATGTGTGTGTGTTGTAGCTCTTTAGTCTACGTGTCTCTGCACTCACCTGTGGAATCTGGACCCAGGTGACTTTCATCCTCCTCAGACACCCCTCGCCCCCAAACAAGCATCACAGCAGCCAAACACAGGAAGCACAAACACGTCATTGTTTTCAGCCTCTTCACTAATCCCCGTCCTGGCCTGGTTGATCTCTACTTGAGCATGTCCAATGTTTGAAGAGAACAGGTGAAGAGGAGGGGGCACGGGACAATTATCCTGTGCCGGCTCAGGAAATAAAATGTAGCAGAGCAGAGAGTCACAGTAATGTGTTAAATTCATTATAATCCTGTCTTGACTGCACCAATAAGAAGGTTAAGTCACACGTGCCAAATCCAAAAGAGATGTGAAAATAACCGCAGCTTCCTCTGGTGCAAAGCAATGATCTCACCAATCAAACACAATCAAACACATAACCTAGATTTTTAACAAAGCACCAGCCCTAGAACTGTGTAATAATCATGAGGAAAGACTTGGTACCCTCTCATATCATCAATGGCTGTCAACAGAATCAGTCATTTTACTACTTGGACTCACATGGAGAAGAACAGAAAATTAGGCATCCAATATGGTCATCGTCAAGCATCAGCTGGATGCAACATATAACTTTACAAATCCCAGAATGATTTTTCTAAAAAGATGTGCATGAGGCTGGGACTAAGCGTAGAGTGTTAGATTAATTCATACCCTCGCCTTTTGTGGGACTCAACAAAAGTGACGGCAGCAGTGCTTGGCCCAACTCGCGCAGGGTGATGACAGATGAGCTTTGCGGCAGTGTTTGCCCAGGTGTCGGGCCCTGCGACCGCCCAGCCAAGGCAGCTCTGCCTCTTAAAGCCATGCCGCCGTTGGCCTTTATGCTCCCACTATCTACCCCCCCCCCCCACACACACACACACATACACACACAAACACACACACATACACACACACAAAGCCACGGAGAGATTGATTCAGGAAAGACATCAAAAAAGACGCCCGCCGGAACGACAGCCGCGAGGGTTTCGCAAAAAACCGCTTCGGAAGCAGCGACCATTATCGGCATTCCTCCTTTTGGCTGCGTGGCGTTTGCATAAGCTCTCCAAACAAAATCCATTTCAGGGCTGAGAGATTAGAGCTGAAAAGACATGAAATATGTATACATATCAGATCACAAAGCGCTGTGCAAACGTGGCCCTCCAAACGCTGTGGCTGCTGCGCTGGACTCGCATCCTGTTTATGGACCGTGCGCATGCTTTTACTAGTCTCATCGAGCCCCGCGTTCGCTCCAAAGCCCCATTAATCATCACGTGTACAATTTGCCCCGTACAACGGATTTAAGTTTTATTGCATGAGAATAAAGTGCAGAATTACTCAGATGCCTAAAGAAGAAGAAGAAGGAGAATAAAACCCTAAGCCTGAGGCGCTTGGCAGGGCTTGGCTCACTATGCATCATAGTGTATTTTATTAAAGGATACTTACAGAGGAGTAGATCAGACTGTGTTGAACATTTTGTATTTGTTTAAAAATCCGTGTTATGGAGAAATTAGTTTGGTAATTTACAGAGGTGTTTGGCTCCGGGCTCAGAGAGGGCGGGGCAAAGCAGAGTTTGAGGGCTGTCAGTTAATGCACCGTGTTTTGTGTCGAGTCTGGGTATTAGTGGTGTAGCAGAGAACGGCTCCACCCATAGACACTTCACTGCTGAGGATAAGGAAGTCTACTGCCCCATTACTGATAATCTGCTCCTTGACTATAATCACAAAGCAATTTGAATTGAGACAAAGAACAGTAAGTAATGCTCTCGTGACTGTCCATGATTTTTTGAATGTTCATTTTTATTCCATAAATATTCTGTGGGGGGGGGGGATCATAAACTTTTAGTTTTTCTTTTTTACACATGATTGGGAGATAGGAGATATGCTCACACACTTCCATTAGACATCATAACACACACACACACACACACACACACACAGAGATTTCCCACTTTTCCTGGATAGCAAGCAGCACGGGAAAGGCAGCAGGTGTTGCTTCTTTGTTTTGGGAGCACACATACTGACCTCACCTAATCTTCATCACATCTGCAATGCTGCGGGCAGTTCTGTGCCGTCATCGCTTCTTCACAGGTACAAAACTTAACCCAGTTTTACTGGCCCTGCTGTTGCTCTGCCCACCAGACAGGTGGACCCTGAAAAGTGACAGCAGAAGTCTGTCACACAAGTAGAGAGGCCCTTGGGCTGGAAAGAGGTCCAGTAGCTAACTGAGTGCAGTTTTCCCCATTTTTTCTCTCTACCTCCTCCTCCCTGTATCCCCCTGCATTGTGAGACCCCAATTTGCTCTCACTCTATTTCTTTCCCCTGCTTTCTCCGTGTCTCTTTCTGTCTCTCTCTGGCTCGTTCTCTCTTTCCCCTGCTCTCTCTTTCTTTCTGAAAGAGCTGCCTGGATGATTCATCACTGCGCTCTGTCAAAAGCTTTTTCCACAACATGGCGTGAACAATGCTCCTGTAATTGCGCGGCAGTGGAGGCAGTGATTGGGAGATAGGAGCTGAGTTCTGCTCGGCTGAAGCAATTTCCTCAGACCTGCCTACATGCCTACTGCACCCCCAAACATCACAGCCTATCACAGGAACAGCAATACATACCATCTATATCCAATGAAGAAGAATTCCCAGGACCACTAGAAAGAGAGATGGGTCATATAACAGAGTGATTCCAGGGAAGTCACGGTTGGCCACTCAGTATCACTCTGGAGAGGTCATGGTTGGCCACACAGTATCACCCAAGGGAGGTCATGGTTAGACATTCACTGAACCATGGGCTGCTAAGCCTGGGCTAGGCTACAGACTGTTTCTACATCTCTCCATCTCAGTTTGGTTCAGAGAACCAAAGCTGTTTCAAAGATATAACCTCAGAGCCTGGTCCTATAATTTGGGACAGTGAACAGCTGACTGAATCTGCAGAGTAGAAACATGCATAGGCTGTACTTTTGTTTAGTGTCTATCCCTCCCTCCATGCCAGTCCTTCCACAGGGTCACCCATGTGATAACTGTATAAATGCCTCCCATCATTTCTTCAGCTTCTTATTTACATTTTGCACCAGCAACAGAGGTTAAAGGCAGAGCCCCAAGGCCCATAAAACCTCCCTGTGCCCAATCATGAGTCCGCAGAGCGAGGTGCCAATCTTGTCACATGGGCCACTACATCCCTCATCCCGAGATTACAGTCATGGAAGACATTATCCTCACCATACTCATCACATAATGACCAGTGCTTACAGCTACCACCACCACTTAATAAGTAGTCGTGTCTCATCATCTTATATTAATTACATAGCCAAGCTTCTCACAGACAGCACTTTCATCGTTCTTTAAACACCCTGACACAACAAACTGTTATTTTGGGTTTTGCATGGATTCCCAAGGAATCATTTACGCATTAGCATGTTCTTGCATGTTCATTTGTAATATTATGATGTTAAATTGTATTTTCCTTTTTTCCCTAGAGGTCTCAAAGACTCAAATAATGAATGTCATTTAAAAAATTCAAACCAAAATAAAAATCCCAAAAAAAAGGTACAAAAATCATTTTTTTGTGCCATTCCATTGCACAGTTCCATACAGATGAAGACCTAGAAGAGGAGGCACGGGTGGTTGTGTTATTAGCCTGGACAAACAGTAGCTGACAGAGTTGCACGAGAGAGTTGTGGAAGAGCTGTCGGCATGCGGGATATGACGGCAGGAGGAGAAGGAAAACCCATGAGGGGCTGCAGGTTGCAGCCTGCCACCTGTTACGTTCCTGCTGGATGTTTAGAGGAACTCAAACCTTCCCTCCCTGTTGACCTCCCAATGACAAGGGATGACGTCCCATTCAACACCCCCGGCACTGTCCTTCTGCTGGAAAGCATTCTTGTTCAGGTCTCATCTCATACAGTAGCATCTCTCTACAGAGCACATCTCCAAGACGAACATCCAGACAAGGTGGGGAATCTATGCCAAAAAACAGGCGCAATTTCCTCCCTGCTGTCAGTGTGTGAACAGTGCCAAATACGCCTCTGGTAGGGGAAAGAGACGTCTGCTTTTAAGCATGAACTTTGAACTGAGCAGGCTGTGATACACACCTGCATCTGTACAGACATGTACACATATAAAAACACACATAGACACACAGACATGAACGGGCACAAATACAAGCGCACACACACACACACACACACACACACACACACACACACATATGTATAGTTTTGCCCCACTGGTCCCAAATGTACATGTGCTGCAGGACCCCATGTCACAGACTGCAATCTTTATTCAAATTGTCATTTAGTGCTTCATTCATTCACCCCCCAGACCCACACCCCCACAAAGGACAAATCCTGCCAAGATGGTGAGTATATCTGGAGGACGTGAATAGTTCTACACCTTTCCAAAAAGATAAGCTAGGACCCGTGGCTGTGAGTCATAGCAACACACATGAACCTGCTGATCAAACAGCTCCATCAAACGCGTCATGTCCGTCAACCAAACCGCCGCAGAGCAAGAGCTCCAAGCCTGAGCTGTTAACCCACACAGACGCAGTCCGGTGGCTAGCAAGTAGCATCTTGCACTTGTGATTTAGCTCGGTGCTCCTTTTTCCTGTCTGGAAACTGGATCAAAGGTAAATAGAGAGTGAGAGATGCATTTTCCTCTGGCCAAATGAATTAAATGTTTGGCCCTTGTTTCTATCCATCAATTTCTGTAATGTAATTGCCACAGACAGCAGGGTGGAGAGATGGAGGAAAAGGAGTGTGCAGGTTCAGAAGAGACAAAAACACCATCGCAGTGTTAGTACAGCAACTCATATAAGGGATGCATTCTCATGAAAGCCATAATCGTGTGGCTTGATCAGATAATGATCAGTGTGTGAGAGTGAGACACAGTGACTTGGCATTTCTGCCCACTCTCATCTATATGTTTCCCCACAGAGAGCACAAAAAGCCCAATCAGTCTCGGGTGCAGGTCTGCTAGTTACCACCGCTGTGTTTTAGAAGTCAGACCACGGAATGACATCATACACTACATCTTCGTAAGGGCCCTCAATCTCTCTATTTCTCTCTCTTTCTCTCTCTGATGTTTGCTTTCTTTTTGTCTCTCTCACTCATTCTGTTCTCATCTACTGACTCTCCCATTTTAACAAGAGCTTAGGAAACCAATAGGGGTTAGGATCATTTTACAGTATAAAATTTATGATTTTTTTTTTGGTAGGTGTGGAGATTTTTTATTTATTTTTAATTTTTTGCCATACCTCCAAAAAGAGCCCAAATAAAGACGTATCTGCTGGTAAACAAAACACAAGATGCAGTGTAATTAGTAAGGTTGTATGTTCTTTGGGATCAGAACAAGAGGACATCTATGAAGAGCTAGTGGTGCATGTAGGACTCCTGTGAGTCCATAGTTTAACTGGCAGAGAGTGGTGGATGGAAAGCGCTCTCAAATCCTTGTTCTGTGAAACCTTCTTTACTAGTCCTCAGGAATTGTGTTACATCCTGAGAATGTGAAGGAATGGGGAAAGCAAATGGGAAACAAAAGGTTATTTTTGTTTACATCGAAACATGTTGAAATGACGGAACTTTTATTTTCACTGACTTTCGTTAAAGGGAATTTATCAAACATGATATCTATGGCAACTTTCCCCTTTAAAGAATCTCAACCTATTTGGGCCTTTGATAGAAAAAGAGTACTACCGTCTCATGCATCCTAACACGTAATTAATTGTCAGACTTTAGATTAAATGAGCACTTCCTGTGTTTAAAGCCTCATAAAAAGTGACGATGACCTCATCTCCACTGAACTTCAGAGCTCCACCATTCAGCCAGTCTGCTGAACTCAAAGCCACAAGAAAGGTGTGCTGGGCTGTGCTGTACTGTTGAGCCTGTAATTCTGCTGGGTACCTGTACATTATGCCTCCTTGGAAATCACATCAAACGCAGATTAAAGTGCAGTAGTGGAGGTATAGCAACGGTGTCAGGAGACACAGGCTAAGGCATGGAGTTTAGCTCCGCCCACAGTGGACAAACCCATCAGCCACACCTACAGGTCATACCCATTAGCCACACCCCTCCAGCATGCCCACTGGACATGTTTTGTTTTTGTTTGGAAAGGCTTATGTATGTATCTAGTTCCAGAAAAATACACTTATATTAGTGCATATTAAATATGTTGTTCATTTAATGGTCAAAATATGCTGTTACTCTTGATATGATATGATATGATATGAAGTTACAGTTCTATAGTGCCTCAGTATCCAAGGACACTTTACAATCAACACACTGCACAATGCTTTTACATCCAGTCAACACACCGGTGAAAAGAAACAGCCAGTCGTGCACAGTGTACCAGAAACCACAGCCCCCTGGAACACACACACACACACACAAACACACTCTCAGCGTACTCTCAATCAGAAACCTCAGCCCCCTAGGGGACTGCATTGGGCACAGGGAGGGGAAAAAGGATAACACCCAGGACAGAGCACTATCCATCGCTGGGCATGCTGTTATCTTATCTGTTTTGTCTATTTATCTCAGGAAGTAGGTAATATTTATGACCAGGTGTATTCAGGTTAATCAGCTAAGTGTGGTCCAGGACCAGTAAGGTGGACAGGACAGGACAGGAGCTTTGATCTGGTGGCCTGTGACCATGTGCACAGGCTACCCTGGTAGCAATAGCACCACAGGCTTTCCAAGTGTCTCTTTCACAGTATTAGAAAATCCACTTGCAGAACACAACTGCACAAACGTTTCTCGAGTATTTTTTGTGCAGTGCTGCTTGATCACTTCCTCCTGTTTTAAGGGCCCCATTTCCTCACATTTTCATGTCGGGGAAAGAAAATCATGAAAATGTGGCACGCTTTCTTTTCTTTCTGTCTGTTTTTTCAGTCTTCTCATCTCATCTCATCTCATCTCATCTTGCTTGCTCGTCTCTTTTCTGTGTTAGAGCAAGCAGCAGCTTAGCTATGCCATTGGCCAATCCATCTTCATGTCTTTCTCTCTCTGCTCTGAAGCACGAAATCTTTATTCTCCTGACCCTGGCTGAGCCGGTGATAGCCACAGTGCGGAAGAAGCATGTTACACCAGAGGTCGGCTTTCAGATGGCTGCAGAGAGCTATTAGCAGCTAGAGGAACACAGGATACTCCATACATGTTTGTAGTGGGTGAGTGTGTGTCTGTGTGTGTCTGTATGTGTGTGTGTGTGTGTGTGTGTGTGAGAGAGAGAGAGAGAGAGAGAGAGAGAGAGAGAGAGAGAGAGAGAGAGAGAGAGAGAGAGAAACTGATTTTGGGCCAGGAGTGGAGTGAGGTGTGAGAACAGGTCAGCATGTGGTATTTCAGAGAACAGCAACACATGCGTCAGTCCTCTGTTCCGATGCTATGAGGTCTGTCCCTGAAAACCACTGTGTCTCCCACATGTCTTATTCATCAGCAATGAGAGACAAGTCCGTCCACTCCAAAACCTAATTCACACATACACATCACACAGAGACACAGAGGTGCCCACATACACCTCACCCTGTCACATACATGTCCCCAGAGGTCAAGGGGCCTCTTCCATATGAGCACTGGCTACAGTCACCCACTTTTGATTGGCACTGCCGACTCATTCAGCAAGAGAAAGAGAGAGTAAGAGGAACAGGGAGAGAGAGAGAACATAGCTTAACATTTTTGCAGGCTGCTTGTGGGTTCTTTTGCAAATACCCTCCTGATCTTAAATGCCATCCTTACCCACCCAGAATCAGGATTTACAGTTGTGTCATAGGCTGAACTATTAGCAAAATGCATCCAAGAACGCATACACACACACACACACACACACACACACACACACACACAAATATACACATACAGAGCATGCTAGAGGTGTCGATGATAGACAGTGGATAAAATACTGTGTGATGTATCTGCTTGTTGGAGAGTGGAATATGTGTGTGTGTGTGTGTGTGTGTGTGTGTGTGTGTGTGTGTGTGTGTGTGAGGGGATGGTCTAGTGTGTGTGTCACTCCAGGTTCCTGGTGATTCCACTCCTACCAGTTTCTTTACAGGTTGACAGTCCAAGACAGATTACATTTTTTTAGAACTGTTGGCTGTGAAAGATGAGAGCTTTTATAATACATGGTAAATGTTAATCATTAGACTTCAACCTTTTCATGTCTGTGGCCTTTAATTAGAAAGTCTGTCTGCATAGACTGACCCTACAGAGTGTGAACACACAGAACTCCTGGATCTCGCACTCACACACACACACACACACGCACATGCATGCACGCCCGCATGCACGCCCGCACACGCACACACACACACACAAACACACACACACACACACACGCACGCACCTCCACAACAAGGCTTCAGCACTCTGACATCATCAGCTCAGCCCCTAAAACTTACATAGAATTTCACACACCTTCACATAGTGATAATGATAAAGAGAGATTTGGAGAGGATAAAAGTTGCACACGGATGAATACAGATGGTATCTTGTCTGCAAAATCGGCTGATGACCAAACGTCTCTTTTTGGAGTTTGTAAATATTTTCCTGAACACAGCATGTGCTCAATCACTCACTGGTCAGCCCAGTCAACATGGACTAAGTACTAGTCTGAGATTAAGCCCAACTTTACTGTGCTCTCTTTCTTGCTCTCATTCTCACTCTTACGTGTTCTTTTTCTTTTTCTTACCCCCATGTCTCTCTCTTTCTCTTGCGCTCTCTCTATCTCTGTCAGATGAAGGGCAGCTGTGGAGTCTATATTTAGAGCAGCTCAGTTTATTTACCTGCCGCCCTTGCTATAAGTGTCCTTGCAGAGTGAAGGCACGCATCTCCATGTTCATCTGGGGTGGGCCACTTCACACTGTCTCACTCACTGAAAGGGTGTGCATGGGCATATGCACACAGCAACCTTCCATTTGCATTTTAATCAGAAATGCATAGACATGAGAACAATTTGCTCTCCTTGCTGGGTGCTTTTGTAAAGGCCTGTGTTTTGGGGCCTCTGTGAGGGAGTACTTTTGTACTCCAAATGCTCTCCTCTCCAAAAACTCTCCTCAAACTCCACTGGTTTTTAGAAATTTGTTCATAAGTTCAATGAGTTTACAATGTACTGTCTAAAGTACTGGCTGTTGGTTTTAGGAAACCAAACATTTTCTTTGATGTTTTTATTGTTTTATGTTATTGCGCTTTAAGTCCAAAAGAGGAAAACAATGGGCTTATTAAATATCATAAATAGACAAATAGTTCATTTATGCCTTATAGGTAATTGCATATAACTGCACAATGTATGTGTGTGTGTGTGTGTGTGTGTGTGTGTGTAGTCTTGCTGTCTCCTTCCTGAGCTGACGCAGGTCTTGCTGTTAACTGACACACGTTCAGTCCTCTAACTGACACACGTTCACTCCTATAACTCACACATTTTCACTCCTTTAACTGACACACGTTCACTCCTCTCACACGTTCACTCCTCTTCGTTCTTGTTCTCTAATTATTGTGCTGATTGGTGTCGGATCGGAAGCAACTGAGCCATTGCACCACTTTCGGAGCCCCTTTTGTCTCTGTCATGCATTCACACACACACACACACACACATACACACACACACACACCTTACAGATTCTAGAACCAGTCATTTCTTCCCTTCTGTGTCATTTTTCTGTGAAAACAGGCAGTAAAAACCACAGTGTGTTTAAAGAGTGTATTCAAAGCTAAACTATGATTCCATTATTTTGTGCTAAATGTTAAAGTTTTAACCGTTTTCTCTCTCTTTCTCTCTCTTTCTGTCACTCCCTCTTTTTCTGTCTCTCAATCTCTTTGTCTCTCTCTCATGCTGACTCTCATTATTTGTCTCCCAAATGAACATCTCAGTTGCATGCCTCTCAAATCACACAGTATAGCTAAAGCATTCAAAATACTTGTGCCAAAATGTGGTAATGAAAAAAACAACAAAGTTGAATGAAACATCCTGTCACCGGGAAAGGTGCAGTACATGAGTGCAGCATCTGCCCATAGGTAGTTATGAGGACTGGGGTGTTGTCTTTTTAATGTAAGATGAAGTCTTATAACTGACATGTTTCAAATGGCTGGATGGTACCAGAAGCTAGTATGTGAGTTCCCACACCTGGAGCAGAGCTGGGTGTGACTGCATGATAAGGGAAACGTGATGGTGGGTTGGGTGGTGTGCCAGATACCTCCATCCTAACAGGGTCAGAACATTTTTCACCTGGAGCAGCACTGGGTGTTACAGACTGGCCAGCTTGACAGTGGTATCTGAAGTGCTTGTACATCTGTGTGTGCGTGTGAATGGAGATTCAGATTTGGATGTGGTTGGCAATGCCAATGGAGGAGGGCTTTCTAACCCACTGTTGGGGAACACGCTCCTGTCGCCCCCTATTGGTTGTACGAAGTGAGTTTTTTGGGGAAAAAAAACATTTCAGAAGACCATACTGCTTCTCCTTCATTCTCTGTATTAAAAGAGAACACTTCTTATTACACCCACAATCTCTCTCTCTCTCTTTTTTTGAAGTATATAAGATTTCTCATTTCTCAAAATTTCTCATTAGGAACATTTAACTTCACTTCTCAGTTCTAAGTTTGATTCCACTCTTCTCTGCTCTCACTCACCTATCTTGCCCTAAATTGTTATTCCCTCCCTCTTTTACTTTGCACGCCTGGGTGCACCATCGCAAACAGCTCCTGTAATTCTGGGTGCAACATCGAAAACAGCTCCTGCTGCATCCCTGCTGAGGATCATTACCTCATTTACATATAAGTTGCTCATTTATTGCTCTGTGCCACCTGTCAATTGCTCATTCTGTGGAGGGGATTTTAGACTTGTTGCGGTGGGTCTACACCAAGACAGAAAATGACTTGATGTTCACATTTAATTTCACTCACCCTTTTACCTTTTTACTCTTTGATTCTTACCCTCTCTTTCATGATTCGACATGTTTGGTCTTATTTTAGAGACTAAGCCCAAACTGTTGTGGCTGATTGCTTGCCAGAGGCTTTGGAACTTGAATAAGACTCTTAAAATAGTTTTGGGATCAGAGACCTGTTCAGAAATCCTCTGTTCACAATAATCCAAGCAGAGTAACTGGGCACTTCCTCCTGAAACATGTTCACTAATGGTTCTGAAATGTTAATAGGCCAGGAAATCCAAATTTATGCTTACTTCTGAGGCCCTTCTGCCTGTCTGCGACAGCAGTTCTTGTGCATTTCACCTCACATCAAAGTTTCAGCAGGTCAGAGAGACAAATTGCCACGTGCAATGTTAGGGTTGCAAAGAGTCAGGAGCCACTTGATTTTAATTGGTTCTTCTGTCGGACGTTGTTTCCTGGTGTCCTGTGCTGCATCACTGAACACACTGTTTCACCTTGACCCCGGGAGAAGCTGCCGTCCCTGTGTTCCAGAGAGACAGACAGACAGACTGACAGACACACTGGGTCTGAGACGTACTGCTAAAAAGAGTCACACATGCTGATGCCAGATGGTAGGATTCTCCTGTTCACCACCTTTCATATTTTCTCTTCTTATTCAACCATTTTAAAGACACACAGTGATTTTATGTAATGAAAGGGCTGGAATCATTACAAGGGAAATTCCTCACCATTGCGTTTGCTTCAGTTCCATTTCATTTTTGTGGTAAATATCGCTGACTGTATGTCAGAGTCACTGTATGACAGCAACCTGAGTGATGTCATTTTTAAAAATACTATATTTTTGAAAAAGCTGAATGCTTTAGACACAATTGTATGTGCCATCTGGGCAGCTTTCTATACAATGTTTAAATGCTTAAACTATGCACAGAAAAGGGACATCTGTGCAGTGTTCTATTTATTCATTATTGATTGTTACCAGTAAATGGCTCTAAGTGAAAATTCCCTTTCATACCACTGTCAGTTCACCAGCTGTCTGGTTTTCAGGTGCAGCTAAATGATAAAGTCCTGTTTCTTAAATTGTCCAGTTAAAGATAGGAAAGAGCGGGTGTCGTCTACAAAGCTTTGAGGGAACTTCAACCAAAGTGATGAGCCAACCACCATAGACTGACTGTAAATTATTAGAAACAATAGTGTCTTCTTTTTCAGGATTTTATAATAAGAGTTACTATTTGAGATCTATGCAGTAATGATTCCACAGTCTAAAAATTCTGTGTGGCACAAGTAAAGGATCCTCCTCTTCATTTTCGGATATGGATAAGGGTCAGCAACCTCTCTTTGTGTGTGTGTGTGTGTGTGTGTGTGTGTGTGTGTGTGTGTGTGTGTGTGTGTGTGTGTTTGTGGTGATGAGAGTGTGTTGGTTTATGTGCCCTGACAAAAATCTGCACTCTGCCCTTCACAGTAGCCGCATATGTAGCCAACGTGCCGCAGACCAGAAAAATTCAACAGCTTTGTGATTGGCGCAGTTGAGCCAGAGTGTGTACTGGCCTTCCCGTGTGGCGAGTGGGTGAGTTTTTACACACCTACCTGTCATTTCTGCTGCAGCAGTGTGGGCCTGGCCCAACCAGGCCAGAGCTGGCAAGCGGAACCTCAGCATTCACAAACTGCACTCTAGAAGGACAATCCCAGGAAGGACATCTCCATGTAGAAGGATGTGTCCCCAGGAAAATGTGAACCCAAAAGCCTCGAGAGCCCTATATCTTTACAGAAAACATGCAAAATCAAGGTGCAGTTCCACTGTCTACATTCTTTTAATAGTATTGTTTCCAGGGGCACCGCTGGGTTGCCTGTAATACATACATGTTGCACATTTGCCATGCGTGACATGTCTTGGTGTCATTTAACTGTCACTCATATGTGATCTTATTGCTCACTGTTAGTCCAAGGGTATCTTTGGCCCATATACCTCTCTTCTTTTACACACACACACACCTGTCCATTGTCTGTGTGATCACCCTTCCTATGATACTGCTCTTTCACAGGGTTTATTGTTCACATTAGCTCACAGCTAAATGATTCCTACCTTCCCCTCCAGCATCCACCCAGTGACACTCCCCACCCCTTTGAATTCTACGTTGGACAGAGTCTGAGAGAGGCAGATAAAGCTTTGCTTTCCGTCTGCTCAAACAAGAAAGTCCAGCTATAGTTCAAAACCCTGCCACACTGCCACAGCATTGAGTTAATTGTAATTTACTCTGATTACAGATTGTGGTGCTGACGATAACATGGGCAAAAGAATTCATAGAGTACTTGAGTAATATTTCAGCATGCAAAGCCATTTTCCTAAGGACGGAACAGATGCCATCAGAGGTATTGCAGTTGCTGAGCTTTGAAATTTCTAAAAATCATCAAGCACACTATGTTTTCATGCACAGATCAGATGGACCTTTGTGATCAGACATGTTCAGAAGCAGAGTATGCACAGCAGAGCTTTGTATTATTTCTGTGGTAAAGATCACAGATTGCATGTGTGACTGACTTGTATGAAAATGCAACAGCGGAAAATGATAAGACAGGATCAAAGTAGGAGAGAACTATGGATGAGTGACTGCAAGTGTCTTTTCAAAGTAAAATACCTCACAGCCTGCAGCCTGCATTTCTGTCTCTTGCCTGAAATCACATAAGTAGCTTGTAATGTGCTTGTAAATGGTACATGGACTCTGACCATGGTTAGTTTCAAACAGGGTGGACTAATTTAAAGAGTAGCCTCATTGTGCTCTATAAAGCAGAGTCCAAGTCGTAAGCCAGGAGTCAGAAAGCACTTGTATAAATAAACATCGGCACATGAGTGAGCTTCAGCTGGGTCTCTGAGATAGCTGAGACAGAGAAAAACACGTCACCCGCGACGACTGGATCAATAGAAGTGATCGATCAATCTTATGCCTCTTTGTGTGTGCATGTGCATGCGTGTGTGTGTTTGTGTGTGCGTGCTGAGCCTTGGACTCACACTAATCCCATCAGCTTTTACCAGTCTGTGTTCTGAAAGAAGTGTGGAGAGAGAGAGAAAGAGGGAGAGGGAAATGGAACAGAATGAGGGAAGGAAGTGGTTTAAATGTAGCAAAGAGAGAGGGAGGAGACTGACAGGTAAACACACCTCAGGTTCTGGGTAGGAGCAAATGAGTTACACAGGCCAGGTGGGTGAAGAACTCAACATTAACGAGGCGGATAAAGAATTCAACTCAAACCAGGCAGGTGAAAGACTCAACATGGGTCAGATGAGTCAAGAACTCATGGCTTTGCGGCGTGCACTTCTCCAGAACCGGCACACCTGATCAGGCTGGTGCAATGCTGTCTGTGAGTTTGCATGCTAATCTCCCTTCTGCAGTTGGCACTGTGCCAAATCCAACACGCACCATAGCCATTCCACCACCTGTGCACTCCCGTCACCATAAATGTCCCACATTTCAGCATGCAAAGCCACAGTTTTAAATGTACCTTAAATAGAATGTTTACGATTGGTCACATGATCGCAGGTAAAAAATAAAGACTGTTTCCCCTCCCATATCTGCTACGATAGCTGAACCTTTAACAAACAATATAAAATCATAGAGACATTTCCGTGGCAGAAATACTTTATTCAGCATCATAAAGGTATTTGTAGCATCCTTGTCACTGAAGTGTCTGTGAAGTATCACAACTTAAAAGCTGCTAAAAGAAAGGCTACATTTTACATTTTCAGCACTGAATTGGTCATATTTTCCGGTACTGTTTGTTTCCTTTGTCTTCCTCGTAGTTGAAGGTTCATTCCTACTTTTAAGTACATTATTTAAGTACATTTAAGTACATTAAGTACATTATTTGTCATTCCGTTAGTCATTACTCCATTACTTGATCATTATTACTTCTCACAGTGTTATCAACTCCATGACACATCAATCTGTTTTGCTCCACTGTTACTCATCACTACATTACTCGCCACTCTGTGACTCGTCCTTCTGTTAGTTGTCACTCTCTAACTCGTCACTCTCTGACTTGCCCCTCCATTGCTCATCAGTCTATTATTGATTACCTTGTTACTCCTTTACTTGTCCCTCACTACACATTTCTCCTCAGGTCCCCTGGAGAAATGGGTCCCCTGTATCCTCCGACATTCCTAAATTGATCTCTTGCAAAGAGCAAAGCTTTGACTTATTAAATTAGAGTTTTGGTCTCTAAGGAAGCCTCTCCTGGTATGCCTGGTACTGCTCCTGGTACTGCTCCTGGTATGCTGTGCCAGATATGACACCTGTTCACCCTCTTCCCTGTCTTCATCAGCTGTGACATGATGTCAGTGCCACACACACATCAGCATGGATTCTGCACAGAGGCGATAGTGCTTGAGAGCGTGAGCAGCTCTCTGGCCCAGGTCTAGCTTCATGGAATGAGAAATATCTGTTCTTATATCCTATATGTTGTACACTGCACTGCTTGGGATGACACCAGTTCCCTAGATTAAAAATCGACAAACGTCATATCATGATATCGTCATATCATATATCAGAGACATCTTGAGCAGTTCAGATGAAGGTCTTTGCTTATTAGTGGTTAGTGTGGTCAACATCGTTTCACATTACCTTGACGCATGCCAGCATTAAGCCAGCGTGCTGTTTGTTGAGTGATGACATTTCGGTCAGGAAGAAATTACTGTTGCTGCAGGTGATATGGCACAGCCTTCAAGCACCCCAAAGTTCATTAAGTAGATATTATCTGTGTCCTCAGGTCAAAATGGCAGTCTAACAAAGCATGTTCAAGCAGATGGCTCACTATAAGAACTTCACCATAGACTCCGTTTGTGATTTACATGCTAAGCTTTCTCATGCCACTGCAATTATGTTTTCATCCGTTGTTAAAATGTCCATTGCCGTTTCACAACAGTGGCTGATGCTTTGAAGTCTCTCTCTCTGTGTGTCTTGCTCTCTCAGGTGAGTCACACTGTTTTGTTGAGTTTACAGAGCATTTGAGATCGGAGTGTGCGTGACTCTGTATCGCTGCTTAGACAATGCCTCCATGGCACTGGAACAGTTTTGGCACTCGTAAGGAAAAATACCCAAATAAATGACTCATCAGCTGCCCTGGTGAATGACTGCATATGGCATTTTCAGACTAACAGCAGATTTAGCACCAATTTCGAGAGAAACCTCAGTTGATTAAAAAAAACAAAAAAAACAACACATGCTCACACTGCTTCACTCATAGTGGATTGCAAGAAGTTGTTATGTGTTTTAGTGTGTAATAAACCCGATGAATAGTCAAATGTTTTAGCTGTTCATGCTAAAGGAGGGATGTGAGCTGTTCACACTGCCCACTTTCTACTCAGTGCTCCATGCTGTTGTTTTTAAAATCCAGGTCAGAGACCAGCAGCCTGCTCACCTCAGCCCACACAGAGGCACTCATAGGCAAGCTTTATCATTCCAAAGGGTGGAATGTTATATGTCAATATGAAAAAGCCATTGATAAAACACAGTATTTTCATCATTCCCGGGTTTAGGAATTACTTTGGCTATTCCCTTGCCCTTTAAGTCTCTGTTAGGATGAAAAATGTAATTAAGACCTTATTCACAGGATTCCCCAACTTCCATCTGTGACTACATTTCAGGGGTCTGGCTCAGGGCTTGTCTCCCTCTCTGCGGCCTGGTGAGGCCTGGGAGTGTGTTTAAATAGAGGGAGTGGCTGAGCAGAGTAAACTCCTTTGCACCTTGCAAGGAGGCGGAGCTGGGCTAGAACCACAGGTTCTCAGGTTGTGAAATTCCCTACGCTCTGCTCCTCCATAGCAGCACGGTGTGTCCGCAGAGATGCCGGCTTGGCAGTCCTTGATCACGCACGTGTCCCCCTGAGAACATGTGCCTTGCAGCTTGGCCCGCTCCAAGGCCCTGAAGTTTCAGATCTTTTTTTCAGTGCCACGTAATCCACTGCGGTGTTTGATTTGATCTTCATGTTGTATGCGGTTATGTAACCTCTGATTGAGGCACACCTGCAGATTCAAATGAGCCCTGCCCTTGCTGGAGTTCGTCGGATGAATAAGAAGACTCTGCTCTTCCCAACAGACAGGAACACACCTGACATGGTGCGTGTCTGCATGTTTTTTGTGTGCACAATTAATCCGTCATAAAAGGCTCGCTGAGCTCCAGACAGCGGCGTGGTGGAGGGACAGCAGAGAAGAGCCTGAAGCCACAGGTGCTTTACGCTGCTTCTTCCACTAATCCCCCGACCCCCCCGCCCAACATGGGAAGCTCTGAGTTACCCAGCATACCAACGCACCATAGCCCAACGAGTATGGAAATCATCAAGACACAGAGCGTGCTTTAAAAAGGAGTAACACATTTAAAAATTGTGAGAGAGGAAGAGAGACAGAGAGAATGTAGAGGAACAAAAGCCATAAAGCTATTTGGGTATTCTCTCCATCTCATGTCATCCTGTCCTATGTTTGTTTAATCCTTTTTAAAATGGCACTTAATCAATTCTCAGATGTGTGAGCGAGACATGCTGAAAAGTTTTAAAGAGAGATCTGTCTCCTGAATGGATCTTTGGGGTTTCTTTGAGGTCTGGGGGATGTGCCCACACAACAACTCATCCTGGACACATTGCAAAACACAGAAATAAGTGGCAACAGGACTGAAGTCACTTAAAGCCTCAGAGGTAAAGGTTCGGATTCTTTCATGTTGCATTGAAACCATGAGCTAAACCTGCTGACTTAAATGTCTTACTATATGGCCCATGAAAAAGATTTGTCCCTGATGAGAAGATACAGGCATTCACACTTTTGGGCTGGATGCGCATAGCACTTTAGTGCCAGGCAGAATACCTTTGACAGGGCTTTGGCACACCTCTCTACGTAAAAATGTCACCTCCAGAGTTCTTGATGTAGAAATGCTGTGCCCATCAATATTTCCTCTTCCTGGGTTGTGAAATGTTCTCATGCTACCTCCCTGTAGCTCAAGATTTCAGCGTTCTTCTCCAGATTCTCCCATCTTTAGTGGTATTATATGTTTTAGTGAAGGACTTCTGGCCTCCTCTAACCCTGATGTATTCATGTCAGCAGATTTCTCCTCAATCACACATGCAAGTAATGTGTAACATTACTGTCATACATTCCTGTGTGACACTCAGGCTCAATTTAAAAATCCTGGCCTTTTAAAGATAAATTGTTGGCTGCACTGATTTTTTTCAGTGGTGATTGTGTATTGAAAAGTTGCAGCTGCTTGACCAAAATCCTAATCTTTAAAAATAAATTCACCAATGCTCAAAAAAGGTACAAGAGCTTTGCAGAGAAGAATACAAATAACAAAGTTGAACCAAGCAGGTATGTAACTAAAGTAGACTCATGCCTATTTGTCCTTAACTTTTAATTAATCATGTGCCCATAATACTTTCATATTAGAACCTGTGGTCCCCAAGACATCACAGTTAAGCATGCCCTACTACAGCAAAGTCTGCAACAAATCTTCTGTATTGGACCTGGTGTTACTACACTCTCCCGTTGAGGCCCAAGTCCTTCATATGTCTCCCAAGGCGAGCAACAAGCAATCACCATCTTGTAGAGGGCAGTCAGGAATACGTGAGAAAAGAATAGAAAGTAAGACAATGAGATGCATACCTCACCCACTGCTACGGGACAGTGGACGCACTGGTTACCATGGCTTAATCTGTGGCTGAAGGGCACTTTGAGGGGCGACAGGGGTTTTTAAGGGCTGATCTCTCGCCCAAACAACACAGAACAGTGTTTGTGTGCACAGGAAGAGCCCATTCTGAAATCTCAAACAGGCAGCAGTAGGGAAGACACCCAGCATAATACCTTATTACCCCCCACCACCACCACCCAACATCCAGACACACAGACACACACGCACACACATTCATGCATGTAAGGACATACAAACACACACTTAGAATTTTGTTTTCTAAGTAGATTTGCCCAAACATGGAAATATGATACTCTGACAGAAATGTAATTGATTCCAAGTTTATTGCCATTTATTGTCATTTCTCTTAAACATATTGAGTTACATCACAAAGTATTTATCTGATCAGTATGTTATCTAAGATGACAATAAAAAATAAAAGGCTGAAGGAATACATTAATGGATCACTTGGACTATATTAAAATCATCATCACAAAAAGAAGTGCAACAAATCTTTAGTTCAAACAGATTACATTACATAAAGTAAAAATGGAACTAAACACATAAAGGTACAAAAACACTATAATTTGATTTAGATTTTACTTGTGATTTTTTGCATGAACAAATGTAATTTAGATTAAGAAATAAAACTTTGAAAATAAGATATTTCAGCACTTTTCTTAGCAAATATATGCTACTTCGATTTTAAGTGGTTTAAAACACTTTGTGCCTACCCTTGTGCTGACCAGTGAATGCAAGTTGTACTGGTTCTCTGCAGAACAGAATTAAATGAGTTAAACTCAAATTACTTAAGGTTCGAAATCATGCTTGCCTTGTGCCTTTTGAGTTACTCCAAGTCATTTTTGTAGCCTATATATATATATATATATATATATATATATATATATATATATATATATATATATATATATATATATATATATATATATATATATATAATATAGTATGCTGTACGTATTAGCCTATATAGATATATCATATAGTATGCTATACGTATTAGCCCGAGTTGCTACACTAAATTAAGTGAGGGCGATGCATATCAGATAAGGCAATCATTTTCCATAAACTGTCGAAGAGTCCTAATTAAGTTTCACAATGTTCCACTCAGTTATTAAAATGTATTGCTTGGAGACTAAAGAATATGTAAAAGGAACAAAAACACAAAACACCGTGGTCAAATGAATCTCCTAAGAGACAGTGCTAACGAAATATTTTGGTTAGTAAATATTATGAAAGACTTTCTTCAGATTTTAATTATAATTATATTCTTTCTACAACGTGATTCCTGAGAATCAGATAAATCACTTTTACCTATGGTTAATGTGAAAGCACATTGTACATATAATACGAACCAGAATATAAAGCTTGCAGTTTCTCTAACGATTTATGAAACTATAATCTAACAAGTGACGCGTATGTAGTCAATATATAAGACTCAAGTGTTGCTGATTTCTGTATATGGACGCAAAAGCGGGTCGTACAGGATATCTGCGTGTGATCACGACTTTTTTTCTCTTTGGGCCATAGACACATGTTTGGAGCATCAGCGGTTGACTGAAGGGAAAAGGTGTAATTGGTGAGTTTCCATCACCTCGTCCCTCCCCTGCAACCCACCCTCCAGGTGGAAAAAAATCTTAAAAGATATTTGTGTCTCCTTTGTGGGATAACATCAGAAGGGTTTGTATAGGCGAGCCAATCAGGTCCCTCCCTACCATAGATTGCAGCTATAATACATAGGAGTTAAGACGGACTCCTCGCATTAGCGGCTGTGGTTTCAACTACGTAGATATTCCCAGACCAACGTTACCTTTCCCTCATTTACGCTGCAGTCACCCACCTCCGATGTGTTCCTTTATCAGTTCGCAAAGGCGCACATTTCCGCACCTGCCACGGTAAGGAATCGCACTGGGTGCACGCGTAAGCTGAACAGAAGAAAGAGGAGGCAAGGACGTTGCTGGAGCCGGCCAAACGAGAACGCAGGAAGGGAAACCCCGACTGACAGTCCCAGCGCTACACCCAAAGCCAGTCGTTCAAGATTTGCTTAGCGAAATGCGGCTGCTAACGAGATTAGTGCTGGTTACTGTTCTGAGTCTGTCCTTGGTGTTGTCCGGACTGGCTTGCGGACCAGGCAGAGGCTACGGTAGAAGAAAACATCCGAAGAAGCTGACACCGCTCGCGTACAAGCAGTTCATACCAAATGTCGCGGAAAAGACTCTTGGGGCCAGCGGCAGATACGAAGGCAAGATCACAAGGAACTCGGAGAGATTTAAGGAACTGACTCCAAATTACAATCCCGACATTATATTTAAGGATGAGGAGAAGACCGGTGCAGACAGGCTGATGACACAGGTAATCTTTATCCGCCTCTTTCCCTTTCCGCGGACTGCTTCGGCCCTCGCCTCGGATGCTGCAGTGTCCACCGGTCTGATACATCATTCAGCCCTACAGCTACATTAAGTCAGAGCTTTTATACCTACAAATGGATTGTGAATTATTCCCTGCGGGCTATATTTTGCTTTAGTCAAGACCAGGCTTTCTCTTATGAAACTGCCGGAGGAACGGCATCAAGTGCCGGCCGTTAGACTCCTTCTTTCTAGCAGTTTAAAAATATGTGTGACTTAATGTAATCCTATGTTTATATTTATAAATGCTATAAATATGTCCCTGTTGAGTTGTGCGAGACGCCCATTGCCTCCCGAATTATACATAGGCTGGATGAATGATAGATATTCGTGCCATATGTATGATAACCTTCTCGAGAAAGCAGAAAGTGATAGTGTTTTATATATAGCATATATATTGCATATAGCAACCCACCAGCTCGCAGCGGGTGCTTATCAGGGCATGAAACCACTGACATTTCTAGAAAAAAAATATTCGGAACATACTTTCTACCTGCAAAGAGAACAGAACTCTTCTAAATTGTGCAGTAAGAATCATATTGTGAGATTTCTTAATCTCTCTTGATCCTCATTGTGGTGATTCGCTTAAAACCTGTCATTTGTTAGAGCATTAGATAAGGAGTTTTCTGATCTAGAGTCCAAACTGTAACATCATATGTTGCATGATGCTCCGTGATATGTCTACGCTGTCCTCATAACATATACACGAAGGCACCGAGGGCCGACACAGTCGACCTCATCCAAACTATGATTTAGCAAACTCATGGCAGGTTGCAAAGGTGAAAAATCAGCGGAGGAGCAAAGGTAGCCTGCCAAGCCAGCGACAATGCAGTGCGCGCGACGGTCTGGACAGTGCGCAGAGGCACGAGCGCTGATTATGCATTCAGCCAGCAAACCAATCAGGAAAACGTCTTTCTTTTACTGCTGCCTGACATGGTGCTTATGTAGTGAATAGCTAAAGTTTGTTTTAATCAATCTTGCAAGATATCTTGTTTCAGCATCGTTCAGTCATGTAGCCTTGGTTTATCATGAAAGCTTAATCCAAAAGTTAGCTAGGGGAAAATTATGTTGCCTTTCTTTATTTTATAGGCAGACTGTGACATATCGGGCATTGTTCATGACTGTACGTTTTACACGCGTCTAGATGTTTAGCCTGACATGTGGTCGCTCTAGTAAAAAAGATTCAACACTACGGTGTACTGTAAATGCCACTTTATGCTGAACATTTACATTTTGATGGCATTTTCCCTGGATGCGCAGTGTGATGCAGAGACCTCTTAGGGATGCGCACAGCTTCTTGGGAGGGCTGCCTTTCCACTCTGTCTGTATTAGCGGTGTTCATGTGAACTTGTGACCCTTTGCCAATGAAAGAGAAAGCGAATCAGTTGCTATTGACGTCCGAGTTTCAGAACATTGGCTACAGCGATTATAAACATTTTCAGTGTTCATGATACAAAAGGAACTTTTATAGAAAGGAGCATATTACATATTCACACTATGTTCCGGTTATCAGTTGTAAAGTCAGCTTGCAGTCGCACATAATTACTGTCAGTTTTGTTCTGTTTTTAAGAACGCCACTGTCTACATAATAAGACTCCTCTCGTGTCACAGGTGCATTTTAAACTTTCGTTTTTGTGTGTGTGTGTGTGAATCTTTTTGGTCCTCTTAAATGGGATAAAACCTGTGTTTGGTGTGGTTTTCTTAGATGTATATCAAACTCCACTTATAGTTATTAAACTTATAGGGGCAAGATACTTCGAGGCACTCACGGTCAGCTTCACAGGAGTTAGCTAGACGATTTCGTTAACTTCAAATACACCTGCTTAAGCAATACAGTAAAGTTTAAATGTTCTCCTGCTAACCAACCATTTCGAAATATGCGGGATTTGAAGAGGCCGTTTTACAAATAAAATAGCACAGGTATCATCGGGCTGATTCTGCTCGCGAAATTAAATAGAAGTGAGAGGGCTAACGACGGGATATTTGCTCTGACAGGTACCCGATAAGTGTTTCCTCAAAACCAGTTCATTTTGGGGGTAGATTAAAAGCCGACTTCGAATGGAAGGCTTGTTCAACAAACATCTAGCAGCAGAAAGGGGGCTTCCCGCTGCGCTTCATGGTGACTGAACAGAATTTGGCCTGATTTGCGGCACACGACCCAATGAATTAATAAAGAGTTTAGCCTTCACGGCTCTTGACTCCCGGCAGTCTTGCTCCCGGTTCCCCCTCCCCATCGCTTAGCCATTAAGAGTGTCACAAGTGCTCTGGAGCAGACAACCTGAAGACAGCTTCAATCTCTTGTTTTCTCCTGTGTATCTGTGACACAGTTTGTTAGAAGTCTGCTTTATTTTCCTTCGGATCTCACAATGGCAACAGCCTGATGTCAAAACTGTGTAGCCACGAACTGTTTCTGCATGAGCGTACACACGCGCATGTTAAGAAGGCTGCAAAATGACAGAACGCTATAAGACGCATTTGTGGTCGAATCATTTCATATGACATATTTACACCATTTGGTGTCACAGTGTGTGAACATGATTTAATAGTTTTTTTTGTGCAACACGCGAAAGAGTCGTGATTGAGCAATCACTTCACGTCTGCAGAATAAATCTGCGCCTCAGGAATAATTAGCACCGCTTCTCTCCTGGGAAACGGTGAATGAGCTCTTTGTGATGTTTTATTTGATATATTGCTTAAGTGTTCGAAAAAGTTGTCCTGGAGAAAGCCAAGCATCTTAGTTTGAGATACTGGTAAGGTCAATGAGTGCACAACCCCAAACTAATACACAGTTATTTCAGCTGCCTGTATTTACACACGTTTGAGCATATTTCGTGCTGAACCGTGAATTCCTACTTTCATTTTAGTTCGGTGCTTTGACAGAAAGCGAAAAAAAGTGTAAGGCCTTCTTCTTGAGAGCATCCAAAACAAAGCCTTGCAGCCCATTCACGGCTGAATATATAGACATATTTTAGAGCAGTGGAGCGAATGCAATAACATAAATTTTTCATCGCAATCATCAGTAAGATATGCCCCCTCTAGACAGAATATTCGTCGACAATAAATACGCACCAAAACACATCCTTAAGAGGCTTACACGAGTTTGTCTAGAAGTTGGCTAATTTGTCAGATTTGTATCTAAAGCTCAACATATTACGGTAGGCTGTGCCTTAAGGCCTATAGAATCAAGTGATACATATCTGATACATTGTTATTGTTACCGTCTTGAACATTTTTATCCACGTCATGTCTGTCAGGCATGATAATATATGCATGATATAGCATTTTATTTGAAAAAAAAACCACAGTTAACCCTCTCTCTCTCTCTCTCTCTCTCTCTCTCTCTCTCTCTCTCTCTCTCTCTCTCTCTCTCTCTCTCTCTCTCTCTCTCTCTCTCTCTCTCTCTCTCTCTCTCTCTCTCTCTCTCTCTCTCTCTCTCTCTCAGCGGTGCAAAGATAAGCTCAACTCACTAGCCATCTCCGTAATGAATCAATGGCCGGGTGTTAAATTGCGTGTAACGGAAGGCTGGGACGAAGACGGTCATCATTTCGAGGAATCTCTCCACTACGAGGGCCGAGCCGTTGACATCACCACCTCCGACCGGGACAAGAGTAAATACGGGACTCTGTCTCGGTTAGCGGTAGAGGCAGGGTTTGACTGGGTATATTATGAGTCCAAGGCCCACATCCATTGCTCCGTCAAAGCAGGTAAGATCGCTGTGCTCTGACGGACAAGAACATAGGCCTACTAGTTTCACTAAAGAATATCCATTACAAAGGGCACATAAAAGGCTAATAAACCAGTATAAGGTCATAAAAGAATGAATGAAAAAAAGAAACTATGAAACGAATATAAGAAGTCACAATAAAAACGTTTTAATAAACTGGACCTAAATTAGCCTAAACCATACGCCACAATGTTTGGTTTTTGGTCCTTAAGGCAACGAATCACAGCTTTTAGGTGGTTTTTAAAAGCAGAAAAAATAGCCGAAAATATAGCCAATTCCTAAAATGTGGTAACTGAACTAGGAGTACAGGAAGTGTAACCTATGTTCGAAAGTTTTAAATGATCTTATATCGCCCCACTCTGTTTCTTTGAAGGAAACACTGTTATCAGCTAACAGATAGCTAATAGCACAAGACCCCTCTGGAGATATTCCAAGGTCAAATCAGACAGGCCCGCCTGGGAGTGCACATGGTTTTGCAAAAGCATATATATATATATATATATATATATACTGGACAGTTTTGAAGAAGTCTGGCTGATATATTGTAGTAGCAAATTGTTTCTGATTTCCAGGTAAATATTAACAAATAGCATCTAAACCACTGTGTGGACGACTATAAAAAGTTGTTAAATCGGCAAGTGACGTTCTTTTCTTATGATAGGTCAGGAGAAATAAGCCTGCTTCTCATGAGTACGTAGCATAGCATACACATCGTTTTCCTCTGATGTGAAATCTTTGGATTGTTATTCAAAACACATTTTGACATATATTGAAGTCCGTGTCATTTGGGGTCACGTGTCTTTACCAAAAGGATTTGGACGGAGCAAGGCTGAACTCGTTCGCCCAAATCTGTTTCTCAATTGTCACCACCTTATTTCATGGCCCAAGATCTTATGAGAGGATTAGACCTAAAAAAAAAAAAATCCGGGTGGGACGAAGTCATTCTCTAACCTTGTTTACCGAACGTGATCCACGAGATCGGAATGTGAAGAGTTCTCTCAAGGCCCGAATTATTGTCATCAGAACTGACAACGGAGAGAAGCATGACGGTTAAAAAGGAAATGAGAAGCCTGGCATTGATGTTAGGCTACCGCTGCCATTTCGAACCCCAGACCTAATTTACATTCAAATCTGCATCATGGGAAACTTGGAAAAGTGTCTGGGCTAAGCAAATACTAGTCCGCGCGCTCTGGGGCTCTCTTTTTCACTTCGGGAGAGTAGGCAATGCGTGTGAATTGTCACACAGACGTCTCTGCACCTGAGCAAATATGAAAGAGGAGCTGGGAAAGGCGTAAGTGTCCTTTTCCAAAAGTGGTCCGTATACAGGCTGCATTAGAATGACAATGTGCGCCCTTCCGTGGTTTTTTAATTAGAGCAGTCCAAGCTCTCTCTGTTCCTCGTGTCAGACAAAGACGCAGCTTTTTGGCCTTTAGATTTACAGCTGAATTCACGTCGTTGCCACGATTCCCTTTGTTTATTCAAAGACCATTTTCTACTAAAGCTGTAACGTATGTAGGCCACATGGTCCTTATTCGTTTTGACTTTGAAACGCTACGTATTCTTATCACCTATAATAAAGAAACCCAACATTTTTAGAAGTTTTCACAAGCTGGGACTATTTAAATAGCCCTGTTAATATATTTAATTGATGAATTTAAAGTACTAAATTGTTTTCTACTAACAATAGCTTGCAATGCAATTATGCTCCTACCGTCTCCATAAAAATGTAACCTAATAAAAACACATTATTTATCTCAACAGAAAATTCAGTTGCTGCCAAATCTGGAGGCTGTTTTCCAGGCAGCGCGCAGGTGACGTTGACAGACGGAAGACGGAAAGCGCTTAGAGACCTACATCCTGGAGACAAGGTCCTGGCAACGGACCACGCGGGGAACCTTGTGTACAGCGAATTCATGATGTTCACAGACCGAGACTCCACCACGCGAAGGGTGTTTTATGTCATAGAAACTAAAGAACCCGTTGAAAAGATTACCCTTACCGCAGCGCACCTCCTCTTTGTACTCGACAACTCAACGAATGATATCCACACTATGACCACCGCGTTTGCCAGCAATGTCAAACCTGGACAAAAGGTGATGGTTGTTGATGATAAGGGTCAACTGATCTCTGTCATCGTAGAACGGATATACACGGAAGAGCATGAAGGCTCGTTCGCACCAGTGACCTCTCATGGAACCATTGTGGTCGACCGGGTGCTGGCTTCCTGTTACGCCGTAATCGAGGACCACGTGCTGGCCCACTGGGCATTCGCGCCTGTCAGGTTCGCCTATGTACTGTCATCAGTTTTATTTCCACAAAGCTATCAGTCAAATTTAAATTCAACCCTACAACCTGAGGGAATCCACTGGTACCCGAGGCTTCTTTATCAAATGGGAACTTGGCTCTTGGACAGCCGTGCGCTTCATCCGTTGGGCATGTTAGTAAAATCGAGCTGAAAATATCGTATGGAAATAAAGCAGGACATACAAAACTGATGTAGGATATAAGACAATATTAGTATAAAAGAGACAAAGGCCCCGGGAGGAGGTGGGATATTTATTTCACTGAGTTTTACATTTGTCATTTTAAAGAGTAAAAATGGAGCCTTAAAAGTTTTCTTTGAATAATTTATTCTCATCTGAACTTAGGCTGGTGTCACACAAATGGACCTGAATTCAGTGTGACCGGCCAGATGTGCAGAATCTATTTTTGTATATTTCAAGAAAACAGGACAGGAAAAAGATAATGTAAAATGATAGAAAAAAGAAAACTCTTTGACAGGTTATAATGTTCTGTGCATATGTGCATCTGACTGTTATATTTTGGGGGTTACGCAAACTTTGTGGGGTCCATAAATTATATTTTTATACACAGAATTGTAAATTAGATTTTGACCGATCGTTACCGAATCACTTTTCATTATTTGAAATAGTGTAAATTACGAGAATATATTTTAATTTAAATAGTTGCAAAGTCTTGGCAATCCTGTACTGTTATGCTCATTAAGATTTCTCTAGTATTTTGTAAACTGACGGAGTGGAACCGACGTCTTGCTTCGCGACCACTGTTCTTGCTCCTCACATGTCACATGTTTCTTTTCTATTTTTCTTTGTGAAAACCGAAATGCACATTTTGACAAGTCATTAGCCTTATTAGTCATTACAATATAGTTCAGAGCAAACAGTTTTGTTTAATAAATTAATAAGTAGCTCATGTAAATTTACTAAAATGTATTTTTTTCTTTTCATATTTTGTAATAGGTAAATACGGTAGTTTTATAGAAATAAAATGTAGCAAATACATAGGCTAGTAGCCAATGAGCGCGTGGCCGCAGGCTGCCCGTTATCTTTAATAACAGGCAATGTGTCAGGAAATGTATAGAGATTATTATTTATATGTTTATTATAAAATGTGACAAAGAAACTATTGAAACTTGCCAGTGGATTTTTTTTAAAGAATTGTGTGTTGCTAAATGACATGAATAACAATTGCAGATTCGTATAAAATTCGGTCCGAATGAATATTATTCCAAATTCCGAATTAATATTACCTATTCAAATCAGTTTTAAAACAGGAGTTTCTAACCGACAAAATAACAGAGTATGACCACATGAACGAACATTCGATTGGCGGCGTAAAGGAGAAACAAACAGTGCTTGTACAATCAAGGACCTTAAATGCTCTAAAAAAGTCCAATATTGTCACAGATGAGCAAGAACAAAGAGGTATATAAAATAAAATAGTACTGTTGGAGATTATGGCCTAGCAGCGGAGAGACTCAAAGAGTCTTTGAACTGGATTGTGTATACGTGTGAAAAGTGTTGGTCCCATGTTACATTTGAAGAGGATAGCCTTTTGCAAATAACCCTGAAACCCTCTTAGACAGATTAAACACGGCTGTGTTTGCTAGCCCTAAACGCTGTTTCTGTTGCCTACAGCAATGCAATTTACAGGAAACAGACTTCTTGGAAACTTGACTAAGTGGCCATTAATTCGAATATTAGTGAAGATTGCCGCTTAAAAAAGATCTGATCAACTGTACAGACGACAAAACCGTGGCGTCATTTGAAAGCTTTATTCAGACTCATTTCATATTCCAACAATGATTTAAGAGTATTTACAAGGCGTTTGTTTGTTGGTGGTATGTTTTTTTTTTCAGATGAAAACTGCAAGGGCTCTTTAGACTTTAGACAGAGATTACAACGTGCCTAACGTATTGGACTTCTTATATCGACGTTTTTATACTTGAGAATGTAACCAAAAGACCATGCAATTATGTAACGACGAGTCTGTAACGCGAGGCATACCCAATTTTTCCGTTACACAACTTTACAAAATAATAACAGACTTGCTCACTTGACATGGTCCTAGGGGATAGCAATGGTATCGCTGCATCATCCATGCATCTGTACTTCTGGATACCTCGTCTATATATAAAGCTACAGTGCTGACAATGATTTATATCTTAAGTTAATTTATCTTACTCGATGACACCACCCACTGGAAGCAGCTCTATTTTTTCAGTTCAGTCTGGATATCATCTTGTTTTGGAATACTCTGTGACCAGCTGTGAGGGTATATACAGGCAGCCAGTTTATCACATATCCAAATGGTATTATCTGATCGTCCTTGACAAACGCTCTGAAAAGCAAAAACCCATAATGAGAAACTTAATCTTTTCAGGTGCATTGATATACCGTTTTCATTCCATGATTGATGTGCGGTGTGGAACAAGAGGAAACCCTTTGATTGGATCAGCGCGCGATGTCCAAAAACGTCAGAATGGGCGTAATGTTACGGAACAGCTGACTTTCCCATAATAAAAAATAATAATTCAAAGTATGCAAACCAGCCTTCTAGGAATTCTAGACAAAATATGGCCCGTCCTTTCTTACACTTGCTGATTGCACTTTCTTCTCCTTCTATCGCGTTTCTGGCGTCGATATGCAAACTTATTAAAGCCTCTTAGTTCGTTAGTTTCTTCGCGCGCGTTGGGAAGAGAACGAGCAAGCTTTTGAACTGTGTTGCAACACGAACAGAAATTCCACGGCAACCTCTCGAGACGCCTTCATTGTGTGGTAGTGTGCTGCAGCTTTTTCAGGCGAGCCGGCGAAGCCCGCTCGCAGCCCTGACCTTGGGCCTTCGCATCGATACAAAAGCGCCCAGGCGAACGCATTCCTCTCAGCAGGTAAATAAAACTCCCTAATCCCCGCGAGGGGCCTCGCGGCCGGAGAAAAGAGAAACGGTTCAGCAAACGCTTGCTGACATCCGCAAACAAAAGCTCTGGCAACTGTTATGGGGTAGAAAATGAAGGTTGCATAACGCTAAATTTCAAATCATTCATCTCAAACATTTACCCAGGAGGCAAATCACCTATGACTGCGGTTTCTCTTCGAAAAGGGCACACGCGCAAACATTTCGGGTCCTTATAACTACTTTGAATATATGATGTACACAACACAGCTTTTATGTAAGCAGTATGGTAACATTCTTCTAAGACCGCAACAAAGAATCTGAGGCATTTATTATGCTGTTGACAAATACCTGTTAGATTAATCTGGGTTAGTCGTCAAGAATATTTATTTAGATTCACTAAAAAGCACCACACACAAACAATTAAGAAACAGCTTGGATTTATTACTTTTAAAATGGTTTAGATATACAGGCTGTATTGGCTTTCCTTTTTGATTACCAAACAAGGATGAGAACACATTCAATGCATGTAATGTTCTTGGTAGTATTTCAAACATTTTAGCTTGTTCAGTCAATACAGTAACAAACATCTACAGAATTACACATGCTTTTGCAGTCTACAATACATCTGCTTTGTACAATAACAACTCCAAACTAAAATGTGGTTTTCCTTTAGTCCAAAACAATGCAGAACTTGTCTGTATAACAGTAAGGCTGTACAGATCGCTTGGGGCTTTGAGAGTTTCTGAACTTTGGACCCCGCTTGGGTGTGGTCTCAGTGATGCAAAACTTCCACGGATTTGGGTAAACAAACAAAGGAAATCCAGAGTCATGGTCCTCCCTGCTTAATAAAAAAAGAGTTAGAACAGCAGCCATAGGGACCCTGTACCATACCAGCAGAGAGAGAGAGAGAGAGAGAGAGAGAGAGAGAGAGAGAGAGAGAGAGAGAGAGAGAGAGAGAGAGAGAGAGAGAGAGAGAGAGAGAGAGAGAGAGAGAGAGAGAGAGAGAGAGGAAGGATTGCTGAGACTGGTGAGCTGGGCACTTAGGATGAGCACCTGTTGAAAAATACATACTTGTTAGAGGAAAAACTGACTGGCTGGAAACAGGTAAACTGTGGACAGACATGATACTGGTTAAACAGAAATCAAAAGGAGGGCTTTTCATAATCTTACTGTCTACATTAAAATCTTGAACTGACCCCAATACTTTTATGTAGCAGAGTGCTGCATTGTGGAGCTAAAACGTGTAATCAATGGTAAAGTTAAGTTTTTACAAAAATAGGACCAATAGACCTTTAGTTATGAATAACCCTCCTTTGGGAACTTCTATCCTTTTAGGAAACATCCTTCCTGAAAGAGAGAAAATTTTTTATTTTAAAGTAAATTCTGCCACCTAGTCAACAAGAAAAAAATACAATGTAAAACATCAAAGGATTATAAAGTGTTTCATTTATAGAGTAAAAAGCTATAACTGGTTAAATCTAGCCAACTAGTTCCATGTTACTAGCATAAACAGAATCCTGAAACAATGGCTCTGTTATGGTTCAAAGGTAATTTTAAAATTCTATAAAATGTTCAAAGGAATTGGCCAGATCACTTGGAGAGAACAAAACTACCACATGGTAGTTTCCGCCTTGTTAAGGAAGCTACAGCTTCAGCCAGATGGGTTATACCTGAACAGGACACAATTTCTTTTAAAACATTACAAAACAAAAAAAACAAACAAAAAAACAAAAAACAAAAACACTGCACCCCCCCCCCCTAAAAAAAACAAACTCAACCACTAAACTTTTGCACCACCAGCAGTCATATGTGAGGGGTTTTAGTAAACACATTCAAGCACAGACTTCTAATGAAGTTACTTCTAGGTTCAATATGAACCACTGTTCCTCTTTGATAAGACAACAAAATCTTATCAGTTAATATTAAATTGTATGTATTAGTAAATGTGTCTTATATAATGAATCAGCACAGCTGGTACATTTAACATCCATGGGATGTATGCTGGAAAAGCTATTAAACAAGCCTCCAAATTCAGGCAGACAAAGTGCAATTCAAGAAAAGCATGACCTGAGTAATCTAATAAAGATCTTGGTTCAATGAAAGAAAAACCAAATAAAGGAGCACAGGACAAAACTGAGAGGCATGCATGTAGTGCTCATCACATACATCAGTCCATCATCTTACCAAGTTACCAAAGCATGAGACAGAACACAACACCTGTGGACAAGATATTAAGTCAAAACCTTTAACCATGGACTACTTATTTGTCACACCGAATCAATGTTTTGTTTTACGCAGTAAATACTAGCCCTAAGTGAATATTAATAGTCTTAAACTCATGTTTAAATGTCAAGCAAATCATCATTTCTTTAGACTAGATTCAAATGCAAATCAACATCAAAAAATATCCAAACTTCCCTGAAAACTGGAAAGGGATAGTTGTTATAGGTAATTCTCATCTCTTCAAACTGTAAAATGATATTTTAATATTTTAGCGTGGACATTTAAAACACAGCTCTGGAACACACAGTAGGGTGGATGGCTAGAGATGCTGCACTCCAAATGGCTTTAGTAGTAAACAA
The DNA here is from genome assembly GCF_041902795.1 of Electrophorus electricus. NCBI lineage: Eukaryota > Metazoa > Chordata > Actinopteri > Gymnotiformes > Gymnotidae > Electrophorus > Electrophorus electricus. The sequence continues at coordinate 12,062,504 of NC_137516.1, forward strand.
ATGGAACAGGGGGGGAAAAAAAAAGTAAAAAAAAAAAGTATATATTTATTTTATATATATATATATATAAAATAAAAATCACCTTTTGAAGAGGCATCCCTTCCCATACACACACTAAATAAGACGGCTGCGTTCTGAGAGAGTTCAGTGGCTTCACGTACCCCATAATTACATGGTATGCACAGGGCCATCTTTTATTTTTCATCTTTAAAATGTCTTCAAATAATAGGCTAGCCAAAAGAGAATCCCTTGGCCTATGCTCTTCATTAACAGAACATGTAAAACAAAGGTGATTAAGTGTTTACATACAAAAAAAAAACACACCTCCAAACAGTAATAAAATTATAAAAAAGAAAAAACACAGGAATTAGTTTCACAGTCAAAGTGACGGACTTGCCTCCAAGACTATGTTGTTACTTATGTAAAGCTACTAACTAGTTATATATCATGAACACTGATAATAGTTGCTCCCAGCACACAGTTATGTCTAGATGAATGTATTCAACACTATAGGTTTTAAAACAGAGAGAAAAATGTGTGGGAGAGCACAACACATGGAACAGCAGTCAGGCAATAGAGGAAACGTGTAATGCACCAGTATACTTGCCAATGATTGGTCAGAAAGCAAGGCAAAGTTTGATTCATACGGTTAATGGAACATGGGGAGAAACAGCACTGAATGACAAAAATGGGAGGAATTATGAGTGGGTCCTGAGTAAGTCATAAATTATGCTGAAAATGACCCCCCATTCCTTTTAAAATCTAATACTGGGACCACAAATCATGGCGCAGTACAAGACACAAGAGAGGAAAGGACTGATGTGTACATGCCAATAATCCAACAGCTAGTAATGTACACCAAGTCCCTCAGAGGGACTGACCCACATTCACTTGACTGAAAAGTGCATCTGCAAGGTATAGCGTAGAGCTTTAAAAATGACATATTATTAAAAGATCCAAAATCTCCAATCAGAATTAGCCAGCATTTAACATCAGTTACCAGCATCGATCCAGTCAGCTTTGCAAAAGTCTTGTTGTAGCACAGCTGCCCAAGTTAAATTTGGAGGAAAAAATAAATACATTTACCATGTTTGTTTAACAAACACAGTGCTACAGACACATTGACTGGTTGATAGATCATGATCAAACTGTCTGAACACAGACATGTTAAATGTTTGAATCCTCAGTTAAACTTGTCGACTCAGGAAAACACACCTTTAAAAAATTAGACTGACCACAAAAGCGTGCCCAAAATCACAAAAAAAACAACTGAAATGAACCAACCTCATACTTTCCTATTGAAACAGCTATGATCTATGAATGCTATGGAGGTAGTTTCCACATCAAGACAGAGGGACACCAGGGTTTGTTTCTTATTTCAAGAAAATACATTTCTTAAACATGTCAGCCAACAATTGAAGCAGATAAGATTCAACAAGCGCCTGGAGTGGCCAAAAAACACTGCACTGCCGGATTTGGCAAAATCCTCTACTTTTCTCCAACCACTGTATCACATGCATTACGTATTAGATATGAAAATCTGAAAAGGATTCATCATTACATTAAGCAGTGTGGCAACCTGCAAAGGCAGATCAACCTGTAACTGACAACTGAAGCACTGTAACTTAGGAAAAAACCCAAACACTAAACATACACCACTTTAGTGTGCAAAATTAAAATGCAACAAAAAAGTGAATCATAATGGATTATGTTGCTGAAGAGTTCACTCAGATAGCTAACTGAAGACTGAAACCACATGCAAAACTTGGTGGTCCCCATAAACACAAGAATCCATCAGACCAGCCTAAGTCCTTAACCCAAACTGATTAATGTAAACTTCACCAGCAATTATAAGATAAAGCTCTCCACTGTAACACCCAGTATGAACTAATTTTAATAGCAGCCAAGCAACAGAACCGATGAGGGGTAAATAACAATGCTTCACTTCTTTAACTCAGTCCTGGTTGGTCAAGTTGCTTCATTAACCTGCGCAGTGTTGAGGATAGTGAGGAACACTGATGGCAGGAGCTGTGACCCACCCCAGGGAGCAATATACAGGGACAACATTTACATTCACATGCTGCCCTCTAGTGGTGGTAAAAGGCACCATGCTATGAAAATACCATAGTTTTTCAGTCTACCCTATGAAGCTTAAATTCATGACCCAAAAAGTGATTAAAAACAAACAAAAGCAAAAAAAAAAAAAAAAAAAAAAGAAGACCCCCCCCCCCCCCCAAACAAAAGGCAAGCCACCTATCCAAGAACGTGTCTTCAAAACAATTTTCTCTGTAAACCTCAAGGAGAATCAGGATGGGAGCAACCATTATCAAGCGTCACTACGCAGGTTCACTTAAAAACATCCACCTTTGTCTAGTCTGAATTACTGATTCAAACAGTCACGTGTCCTTTCAGTCACAACTACTTCTCAAAATCTCACTCAATTTCGGAATGAAACACTACAAAGTACATAACTGCTTTGGACAAAACAGCAGAACAGTTTTCCGCAGTGAGTCATGTTGTCCCAGAGTGGGCTGATCCGACTAGTGTTTTCAGCACTCACTGCCTCTGTTCCAACCTCCAGATCATTTTAGTACAGCGAGTGTTTTCCAGCAAAGCCTGGCCTTCCTCTGAGCAGTGGGCTTGTCCCAGATGCCCCGTGACTTCTCCACATAGCCTCGACTCTCCTCAGCCATCAATAATGGTCACGTCAATATGGGACAAGTCTATCATGTGCCTACATGATCAGAACACGGGGTTATGGGAGAGCAGTGGTTTTGAAATCAACAGTGCTTCAACTTGGTGTCAAGCACCTGAAGCTTGGACTGGGGATGAGTGTGCAACATACAGAGGGTATTATGGAGAGGAGCTAATGGCCACAACCTGTCAACTTAAACATAATAAGCTCTAAGTAACAAAGCATGAACACACACAATATATTTACACTGAAAGTACATAAAATAGATTAGTTTTAATGTTCTTCTACAAAATGTTGCTCAGTTAGAATAGTGAACTACTTCTATTGTATCTCCATATATATGAGAAGGCAGCTGCCAAAACTGAGTGTCAGTAATGAGGTCCAGGCCTAGCCTAGTCTTGAGGATTTCCAATATCTCTCATGTGACCTAATTGGTACTATCTTACATTTTTTTAAATTACTTTATGAATTAAGTGAATTTACAATCTTGAGAGAAGAAGAATCATAAGGCCTGACCTTTACTAGTCTAGCAAATCCAAATGTTTATGCCAGAGCAGTTTTGCTCTTATTAAAAGCCCTTACCACATATCAACCATACTGCTTCTAGACTTACTTTACATAGGAGACAAAGCAGTAGCTCACCTGTGGAAGCTATGCTGAAAACTCAGAGCATGCTGAGGGTTGACAAACTTGGCAATCGCCTTCCTCTGCTGCGGAAGCATTTTAAACATCTAAACAGAGCAAAGGAACACAAGGTTTTCCAGAGCTACACCATGCTACCACTAGGTGTCAGCATTCTATTGCATTCCAGAGCAAACTGGTCCTTAATCATCAGCAAGGTGACAGTGTTGATTTAACGTAAACATGAATATTTACTAATACATTTCCTAAAGCTTATCTTTTTAAAGGTTATTGTGAGAAAACCAAAAGTAAGGACCAACAGAAATAACTAAACTCTCAACCACAATCACACCTGATAAGTATTCTTTAGAACGCTTATCAGATCAAGGGGCATAACACAATCGTAATGTGGACAAAGAAAATTTGCCCTTCTGTCGGTGTTGTGCAGGTATCCTGCCTGTATGGGGCCAATGGAGTTGAGCAGGTTCTTAATCTGCTTTTCCGTGGTGGAGGAGGAGAGACCGTCGATGGACACAGTGCTGGGTTGGAGGTCTGGGCCTCGTGGGCTCTGCCGGTTTGCTGGCATCATCACGCGCCCTCCGCCGCGACCCCCTGGAGCACCGCGGCCCCGCCCAAGACCCGGAACTACAACCTGTGCAAGTGACAGGATGGCATGAGAAGGGTGAGGGGCTGTAAGGAAGCGGGCGGACACTTGATCACACAAGCACATAGTGATGCTCTTACTCCACACAGTACAATGGGCTTAGTGGAAAACCTGGTTTAGAAGCTCCAATCACTCAGTCTCTCGCCTGAACACCAGTGAGGAGAGCCACAGCCAAGCAAAGGGTTACACTTTACTAGAGAAAGACTCAACACGGGTAAAGTCTTGCTCTTTTTTTTTGGGGGGGGGGGGGGGGGGGGGGGGGGTCAGCCATCAATGCTTTATTATTAGGGAAATCTGCAATCCTGGATGCAGGTCCATACCCATGAGAAACAAATGAGGGGAGACTCTAACATGGAGAGCTGTCTAAAACCATTTTGCCTTAAACATGAGCTTTAAATAAAATGTGTTAATTAAGCATGGGTGTTGATGTGCATTTGTGAGACTTACTCGGTTAGTTTGGTTTGCCATTCCACAGCCAGCTTCCTGCTGCTGGGGTGCACTGCTCGTTGCCACGGTAACCTTCCTGATGGCGCCAAGTCTCTGCTGAGGGGCAGGCCGACCAATGGGTTGCTGTTGCTGCTGCTGTTGTTGTTGGGGTGGGGTGCTGGGGTTAGGTCCCGCCTCTCCCTGTGGAATACCACCACATCATCACATAAATCACAAAAGCCTTGATTAGATGTCTGTGTACCAAGGGGTCAGGCAGGTGACTGAACAAATCTCAGAATCATGTGCCATTATGAATATTAAATACTTAATTAAAATAATCCAATACATAGTAGCAAACTATGATGTTGATGTGTCTTAAGACAGTAGATATACCACTACTGGTTTGACTACCATACATAGGCAAATTACACAGCATCAGTGCAATGATTAGACATTTGATCACATCTCAAAATCAGTTTATATATATATATATATATATATATATATATATATATATATATATATATATATATATATAAAATTATAAAGAACAACCCTTTTTCTTTGAAGAGTCTCTAAAAAATTCCAAAACAAAATCTGCATCTATATCTACATAGCATGATGCATAGTGAGCTATTAGTGACATTTCAGAAGCAGTGAAATCAATCTAAAAAGGGAAGAACACCCGCCCCACCCCAAAAATAACTAAGTAGTAGCAGCTTAAAATGAGACAAAAGGCTACGCCTAGTGTATCTATACATATTTAGACCAGCAATTTTACCATCATGGTATGGGCCATGGGTGCTTGGAACTGTTTTCAAGGTAGCTTTCTTAGCAAGCTTTTCTTTTAACTTCAGGGACCATCATGTGGTAGGCTCACCATCCCACTATAGTCAGTCAGTCAGTCTTAATTCCCTGATTGCACTCCCCAAATCAACCTAATGAGAAGGTCCCTGAAATATTTCCACCTGTGCCACAAAAGGCTTTGGTAATCATGTCCTAAACCTCTCAAAAGCCAAGCTAGCCATCACTATCATATCAGTCTCCTCCCTGATGATGCGTGTCCATCCATCTCAGAGCAGAAGCACTATCTCCTGCCTGTCTTAGACTGTGGGGGTAATAGATTAATGCAGCTGAATAGAAAATCCAGTGCTCCTTATCTCTCTCCCCCCACCCCCAAACCCCACCCCTGGCGGATGCTAAGCTGCATTATTCTGGGGCGGGGGTGATGCGCTCGATGCTCGCAAGCCTCTGCCCCACCCCCTGCTTTTGTGCAACGTGCAGCCTTTGGATTCGTCCCGATGAAAATTTAATTTGCTCTTATCGGCAGAGCTAAGCTTATGGTGAGAGAAGGTGGGGGGAGAAAAAAAAAAATCTAAATCCATCCAAACTGCCATCTCCGTTTTTTCTCGAGCTCTCGTCGGTATTATTACACTGATATCCGCAAAGACGAAGAAGATTAATTGCACTTGTCCTGAGATTGACACCTATTCTAACTCACCTCTGTGCTGGGGGGGGGTTAATGATAGATAACACTGTCAAGCTATAGAGCATGACAGAGGGAGAACGTCTCAGGGAACCATCTCCAGGATCTGCCCCCTCCCCTCTGACTCTCAGAGCAAAAGGTACTGCACATATCTCTGTGCAGCTTTCTATTAGCACATCTGACACAGTTATCTTCATCGACAGCATGTCATGCCGAAATGAGATACATCTCCCTCAGCTTTGAGAATGGCGAGGAGAGAAGGTGCTCTACACATCCTCCAAGACCTCAAAAAGGTGTCTAAAAGCCTCTAAATGCTTTTTGCAGTCTGCTTTTCACCGTTAAGCAATCTATTAAAGTGGACGCCAGTTGCAGTCACGTCTGGAAACAAGCACCTGAAATGCTCAGCAGAGCCCAAGAAACTTCGTTGGAGCCTTGAAGGTCCTGCTGGGATTACTATGACTTAAAGAAGACACAAACCTTTAGAACATGTCACCCTGTTGTCACTAAACGCAACCACAAATGCCACATGGCTCACTTTAATGACTTTAAGAGGCTGCCATGTCTGCACTGAGAAGCTAAAGAGCCCTGTCACTTGAGCACAATGTCATAACAGAGGCAGGGAGATCATTTTAAGGATCAATTCATTTAGCCGTGGCTCTGGCAGAAAGATGGTTGCTTTAGTGTCGCTCCTTGCAGCAGTAACGTCCAAAATCTCTGGCCCTTTTAAGAGTAATTTGACATCCTTTTCCAGCAAGGATTCAACTCTTTCACAAGACTTCAACATTTCATGTGAATGACAGGATAGGGAGAAGGGGGAGGAGAATAAAAGACTGCACAATATGAACTTTAAAGTATATGTTTGACGAATGAACTTTAACAATGTGTTCTTACACATGTACAGTGTTTGCTCACCAAGCGTTTGACCACTCGCACTTTTGGTGGAATATGGGTGAAGCCTGCACTGCTGGTGCGTTGCATCACCGTCCTCTTCCCACCAGGTCTGATTGGCTGGGGCTGGCCAGATTGGGTGTTGCTCGAGCCCTCAGCATCAGCAAGGGCGGCGCCTCCGCTCTGCAAGTTTGGGAGTGGAGGCCCCTGTCTCAGAGGGTTCTGTGGATTCATGGGTCTTCCCTGCTGCTGCCATGGGGTTTTCTGGATGGGCTCGGACCTGGAGGTCTGGGGTTCAGTGCTGGAGCTCTGGAGGCGGCTCTTCACACTGGGCCGGAGGGCAGGGGGCGTGTTCGGGGCAGCACCATTGGGGGCAAGCGAAGGGACAGGCTGTGGTGGCTGGGTAGAGGCGGGCGGAGGTTGGGAGGCGGTGGGTGGAGCCAGAGCCGTCTGGGTCTGGCTGCCGATGCGCTCCAGGAGCTCCTTCTTGCGAACACCAGCCTGCATTTGCCTGCGCATTTCCTTCCGCCTCAGCACCTCCTCACGCAGACGCTTCTGCTCCTCGATCTTCAGCCGGTACTGACGTGTCTCCTCGTCCTCATCTGGCTCCTGAAACACACACATCCCCACACCCCTCAGTTGCCTACTATACGATTTTCAGATTTCATCTTCAGAAGATTCACCAAATTAGACAAATCTGGGATTAACTACTGAAAAACAAAATACTAAAATGATTCATCATCATTCGTTTACCAATATTTGCCTCCATATCAAAAATCATATTGAACATGTGCATCCTTTCACACTCCTATCATACAGTGCTTTTCTCTCTCTCTCGCGCTCACACACACAGGGTTACTTCATATTTTCAACTGCTGTCTGGCCTCGCTAATAAGAGGCACAAAATGAATACAAAAATATAAATGCACAGAGAGAAACAATAGAGTTAACTAAACTCATGCCAATGAAGAATTTGAAGTGCCTTCACAATCTGGTACAAGATTAATAAATTTAAAATCACAGCATCTGTGGCAGATGAGTGAAAAAAAAAAATCAGTTTGCTTTTAACTTTACTGACACACTAACAAAAAGGCAAGCTGTACCTTTTTAAATCTACAGAAGGCTAGTGTAGCTCAGAACGATGAAATCCAGGCCTCAGCCCAGCATTGGGCTGGGCTGTCTGTGCAGGTGTGTATGGTTGTGTTAGGCTGGACTGTCTGTGCAGGTGTGTGTGGCAGGTTTACCTGTGCAGCCATGCTTGGCTGTGCAACTGGGCTTGCTTTCTTTGTCTCTGAAGTGATAGTAGGTGGTATGGACTTAGCCATGCCCCGCCCTCGGCCAACAGCCCCGCCCACCACCCCCTGACTGGGCCGCATGTCCTGGCCCGCCCTGGTAATGGGCCTGCTTGGTATGGTAGGCTGAGAGGGGTGGGCTGTAGTGGCGTGGCTGGTGGCGATGGGCAGCTCGCGGAGGTTGCTGTTGCGTTGCGGGGCATTATGCAGCTGCTGCAGGGGGGAAGGTGACACCTGCACACGACACAGTGCCAAGGGTTTACTTTAACTTCTGAATAAGCAAAGGAAATCTGACGGCATCCACAGCCGTGTCTAATCCATCTTAAAATACAACTACCTGTAGTGTTTGGTGGTTTACACTTTATCCAGGTCAAAAGAGTGAGGAAAAAACCAATGCTAAATGTACATGGATTTAAATAGGTAATGGGTGATAGGTGGGGCAGTTGACTCATTATCTATTCTTGAGGTTAGTTATTTTTAAATGAGGTAAAGGCATGCTCAACAGAATACTTTCTCATTTATGTTATAGTGTATATATAATATATAGAAGTATAAAACTACACTCTCCCAAACAGAAGTTATCTATGATTTTCTCTCTGCAACTGCAGTTAGGGAAAAAATGCAATGAAGCAAAGCCAATAAACATGAGCCATTAAAAAAAACAAAACAAAAAAAAAAACATTTCTAAGCAAGACTTGACACCAGGTAAAGGAAAAGAAACAAAACCAAGGCAAAATCGTGAGGTGCCTGACAATTCCTAACCATACCAGGTGATGTCATCAAAACAGGGAGGAATGTGAGACTTGTAAGCATACCATGACAACCATTCAACACTAATAACAAAATTACTTAAAAATACGCCAAGTGCCATAACCCTGAACAAATGTCTCACCATTCTCATCCGGCCAGGGTTGTTCCGCTGCAGTCCACTTTGGGGGCGGAGCTGCATCTGCCTGGGCCCACCCTGAAGGGGCTGGCGGAAAGGGGGGTGGGAGAGGTGCATGATGGGATGCTGCTCGCCAGGCTGGCGCTGCTGCTCGTGCTGGTTGTGGGGTGGGAGTGGGAGGGGCTGTGGGTGGCCCTGTGGAGGGACATCCTGTCTGTGGTGATGCTGGTGCAAGGCAGCATGGGACAGTGGAGGATCATGGTGCTGGGGCTGAGAGTGAGGCTGCATTATACTCTAAAGCACGCACACACGCACACACACGAAAAATATGGATAAAACTGGAAGCAGGACATTAAAGTTACTTGTGTATCATCTGTATAGAAATCAAAGAAAAATATAGCAAGCTTCAAACATGCTGCTTATTGTAAAAGAATTTTATCTAAACTACTCAAGTGTCCTTAAAGATGAGACATGCATAAAAGAGTGAACAGAAGAGGGCAGTGTTGACTGAGATCTGTAATAAAAAGTTGCTCAACAGTAGGACCACAGTGGCATAATACACACCTTAAAAGATCTATTCTACGCACGCACAGACACCAGTGAGAAGGGCACGGCGTGGTGGTTGGTTGAGAATCGACTTACTCTTTGGCGTACCTGCAGGCCAAAGGGCATGTGCTGGGGGCTGAAGGGCGGGCCCTGCTGCTGTGGGGCGAAGGGCTGGTGCTGGCCCATGAAGCCACGCGGACCGGGGGGAGCAGGGGGGCCGGCGTTGTGGGGGGGTAGGTTGCCTCGCTGGGGCTCTCTCTGAAACATGCCTCCACCCCCAGGCCCCTGGCCCTGACCAACAGCCAAAGGCCCAAAGCCCAGCCCAGGACCCGGAGCACTGCCCAGTCCCCCTGGTGGGGGGAAGGACAGCGGTCCTGGACCCCCAAGAGGAAGAACGTTGTTATTCATGAGAGGGGCAGGGCCTGGGAGATCGAACATGTGCTGGGCAGGAAAGCGTGGCTCTTGAAGGAGAAGAAAAAAAATGGGGATGAGGAAGAAAAGTCAGCATGGCACAATTAGTATGGCACTAAAGGTGACCTTACAGCAGACAGTGGTTGGCAAACATATACATGGAAGGAGCCTGTCCCCATGAATTCATTCCATTTTAATATATACTACATAGAACACTGGGTGCCAGACCTAGGTCCAGCACTACACAGTTTAATGGACTACACTAATGAAACCAGACCAGCTCCTAAAGGGCTTAGCAGCCGGTCCATTAGCTGAATCGGGCATATTGAATGGCGGGGGCTAAATTCTGCAGTGCTGCGGGCCTTGAGGGCCTTAGCCTGTCACTACTCTAACGGATGACTTCAGATCACAATCTACAGCCAAGGGTGACATTTACGCCGAGCCACTGCACAAAGCTAATCTGCTCCCTGTAGGCTGGCCTTACCACTGCCAAAGAAAGTGTCTCGCTCCTGGTGGAGGGGTGGCGGCCCTCTCCACTGCTCCTGGGGAGGGGGTCTTTGCGGCTGCACAAAATTCCCTTGGAGGTGCTGCTGGAAGTCCACAGGGCCCTGCCAGGAGATGGGACACGTGGAACATAGAAGACAATACCATACAGGTCACTGCAAACTGGAGAGCAGTCTCCAGGCAGCAGTGGATCTATGCATGCCATGCAATAAACTCCGCAGAGCCAGTGCGTTCTGCAGAAATGGAAAGTCAGAATAAAAAGGTGGCGCGGCGGATTATGGAGGTGTTTTTAGCACCGCACCTCCCACCATCACCCATGACTCCAAAGATTCCGAATCCATCCTCTACCTTGTTGAGGGAAAGCCAGATAAGGATCCTCTAATCCTCACACAGAATGGTGGTGCCCTGCGTGCAATCGCTTTTCTTCCTTTAAAAGCATCCTTTCGCGTTTAAGAAATTAACCTTCATTCAGAGAGGCCGCTTTAGCCCCGCACCGCCTCGCATGCTCATTAGGAATGCCTTAAGATGCGATTGAGGGTTTAATCCCTCGTTTTTCGGGAAAGGTGCGGCGGTGTGTGGCACGCTTGTGAAGACAGACAGAGTTGCTTAACGGAAAGTCAATCGGTTGGATTAGCTAGGCATTTTGCACTGTTGGCGTCAGCTTCATCGCCCTGTTCAAAAGGTCAGCTCCCCTCAGCACAATGGAGGCTTAATACAGCCACCATGCGGGTGCAGAAGTTTGCTCGATAAAACAAACATAAAAAAAACGGGGGGGGGGGGGGGGGGGTTGTACACTTTCGCTGGTCTACGCACAGTCTAGGTCAATATGAAACCGGTTCTGATCTGGCCAAGAAACGGAGGAGGAAGAGCCGGAAGAGCAAATAGCCAGAAGGGTAAACAGCCATTTTGGAAAGAGAAGTGCAGGCGCGCCATCCATGCTGCACGGGAAAAAGAGCCCTGTGCAGACTGAACGTCACAGAGGTGAACACAGACAGGATAGACACTGCTGCGGCAAAGCCACGCCCCCTACCTGTTGCCCTGCACACAAAAAAAACCAAACAAACCAACAAAAAACAAACAAACAACAAAAAAAAACAGACAGACGACCCGTGTAGCAGCTCTTGTTATGTCAGAGGATGGCTAAAACCTAATGGCAGCTACGATTACGAATAGGTGTGGCGCAAGGCTCATAGCTCGTTTACAATAACAATTCTGTTTTGCGCATGCTGTTCATTGTCTGCAAAAGTCACAAACAGAATGCATCAATCAAATATGTGGCAGTGATTAATATTCAAAAACTAGTTGTAAATATTCAACAGTGGGAGAGGTAGTGGCCCAGCCTGCAGTAAGGTTAGATGTCCCTATATGATAATGTATGCTAATCAAGTACCCAGAGGGCTAATAGAATTTGCTGGCTGTCTAGTCATTGGCATTTTAAATGACATCCTGTTTGTGCCAGACTGGGTATGGGAGACAGGCAGCTGGGGGAATTTATCTATCTGGGGTAAGTGCACGTGTCGGGGAGAGAGAGAGAGAGAGAGAGAGAGAGAAAGAGAAAGAGAGAGAGAGAGAGAGAGAGAGAGGAGAGACAGACAGAGAGAGAGAGAGAGAGAGAGAGAGAGAGAGAGAGAGCACTCCTTGGCCAGATAAGGATAAAATGGCTCTTGAAGCTGAGCCAGGTCTTGTGAAAGCTGAAGGCTCTAAATGTGAGAGCAGCAGCATTATCCAGTACACTCTCCTGGCCCTCATATTGCCCACCATGGAGTGCCATGTTTTAACCTGAGTGGCAACAAAGGAACAGTGATGAACAACCAACCCTTTAAAAGATACAGCTGTTTAATATCAGTTTATTAATTTAAATCTTATTTTAAATTTACTTGCACTGACCACTTTACCTCTGTACAAAATGTTTTAGTGGACGTGCGCCACAGTTTAGGAGCAATACAAAGAAATAATCTTGTTGCCTCTCTTACGTTGAACCAATACCTTATATTGCCGAACACCAAAGTGTGCATGTGCGAGAATGCGTAAGAAACAGGGAGTGAGAGTAGTAGCCTGCGAGAGTGAGAATGCTGAAAACCAGCCCACGCGTATTCCTCTATGAAATAAATCCCTTTAACACTGGCCTCAGTAGCTGTGGGATGGGCTGCTTGTGTCAGAGACCACTCATCTCTTCCACACGCTGAAATGGTCATTTACATCCACTTTCCATTTTCATGGTTTCCATTTCCATTTGAGAATGTTTTCCCCCCTCAAACCCGGAGAGGGACGAGGTCTAGAGGCTTTCTTGCCTGGTGAGCAAAAGCTGGACCTCAGGAGTCACGAAACGAATGACAGCATTAATTTTATATTCGCTGCAGCCAGGTTGGAGGATGCAGTCCATTACAAACACTGTGCAGCACCGATGCCAGAGTTCCACCTTCAAACATGTTTGCACTTTGCCATTAGACAATCTGCTGTCAAGTGCGCTAACTTACCGGGAATCTCTGAGGTCCAATGTTGGGTCTGGGCTGGTTTTGAGCTGGAGCCATCAATGGAACTAAAAGAAGAAAGAAGAAAAAAAAGAAAGATTAAAAACCAAAACGTTTGACACTATAAAGCACCCAGACCACATGTCACAGAGTCCCTCGGACGGAGGTAGGGAGGGTTTATTCCAACACCCAGACTGGGACCCTCACACAGCCAGGGATGAGGTCCCATAACGGGATAGAAAAGCCCAATCAAAAGGGGTCATTTCACTGCAAATCAATTCACTTAAAAAAAAAAATCTATAGAAGAAAAAAAAAATTTTGGGGCCAATGTGCTGACTACCAAGCAGAAATACCCAACAGTCTGAGTATCAGTAATGCGTAGCCTCAAGCCAGCAGGAAACATCCTTTCTAATGGTGACTGTACATCTGAAACGAAGCAGAGGTCATACCTTGCACGGGTGAGGAGGATGGTCCTCGGAAGTGCGGATTGATGTGGATATTCTTGGGCTGTTGGTTGGCGTGTGCAGGTGGAGGAGGTGTGCTCATCCCCCGGGGTCTATGTAGTTCTGGCTGTGGCCTAGGGAGTGGCGGTAGGGGCCCTGGTGAGCGATGGGGCATCAGAAGCTGTAGAGGCTGCTGGGAGAGGGGGCCGACAGGGTTGGCGAAAAGGCCTGGGCCTCCCCGCGGGCGAGACTGATGGTGATGTGACTGTTGGGGAGCCATTCTCGGCTGGTAGTTAAGCGAGAGAGAGAGATTACAAGAAAAGTAGCTGAGTAAGACTGACCAGATTCAAAAGTGTCTGTGTTGTGTGCACATATGTGCTAGTACACAAATACATCATTATCTCAGAATTGCTATAATCCTGCAAAAGCATCCAATGCTGGACCAGGCTTCATGGAACCCTCAAGGGAATACCTCATTAGCCTGCACTCAGCCCAATTTAAACCTTGGCAAATGACTCATTCAAACAATGATGGAGTTATAGAAATTCTCCTGCATTCGAACACGCCTCCTACAGCAAGGATTTACGCCACCCTATCCGACGACGCAGGCGAGAGTGCCATATGCGCTAATCTAAATTACAACTAAAAGCATTTCACTTTGTGTGACAAAGTGAATGTGGGGGGAATAAAAGTAAGTGGAAGCATGTCACCGCAAAATATGAAGCCTCTCCACCAAACGCACTTACACATGGGTGGCATCACTCAAGCCATGACATAGCCTGGCTCCTCGATGAAGAGGAATTAACCATTTCCTTTTTATTCTTTTAAAGTGCAGTATGGACCGATGAGGCGAAAGCACAAATGAAGGGATTACACCCCCCCTCAACAGATACTTAATAATAAAATAAGCAAAGGATCCTAAATCCTTAGACAAAGTCCAGATTTAATTTGGTATAATACTTCAATTGACTCTTGCCAAGTTTTTTGGCATAATCCATAATATCAACATGAATAAGAGGGTGAGGGCTGGGGAAATTGACTTTCCCCATCGCAAACGGACTTCCCGATGGGGCAGGAGGCTGTGCCCCTACATCCATGGCTGGGACGCGGCTGATCCATGGAGCACTTCTCCTGCATCGCAGTGAGGCTTTCGCCCGTTGTGTGAGACCTGTGGTCCAAAAGCTAACCCCTCTCACCTCCTCCTTCTCCACAGTGGCTTGGGACAGCCAGGTGTTTCAGGGCAGTCTAGCTTTGATGTACAGCAGAACTTCCTGCCCAGAACCTGTGGCCCAGTGGCTCAGCTGTCATATACTCAGCTGTCAGGCTCCATTCTACAGTGCTCCTGGTGCCACACTCCTCTGCCCTCTACTTAGTCGATTAATCACAATGACAATTTAACACTTCAGACAAATTACAAAAATTCCAACTTTGTTCCAAATTATCGGAGGGACGCACTGGGAAAATCTCGCAGACTTGCTTGCTCACAAAGCAAACCTCATAAAAACACATTAACATGCTATGCAATAACAACCAGCCTTCACTCATGACATTACTAAACTGTGCGACATTATTCAAAAGTGCACTAGCCCAAATGTCATCCTGTAGCTCACGGGCCTGCAGGAGTACGAGTTCAGCTTTTGACTATGGACTCGTTAGGGTGCACATGCTCACGTGCATCCTCATTTACAAGTACCACAAAATACCTGCATGAGCACCAGGCTAACATGGACGTGTCTGAAGAGAGAACAGCTCTGCAGTGGTTGGCCTGAACATTGAGATCTCATTCAGGTACACAGGTTACAGGATGAGTCAGAGAACACACAGGTGGGATTGTGCAGCAGCAATAGGATGGAACAGGAACCATTTGTATGGGACATGACAAGTCTGTGTCATGCGCTCTAGTAGAGCCTTTCGTTCCTACATTTGCAGATATACCCGGAGATTTATTCTAACCAAGACTGCATATGAACAAAAATAGTATTCTGTGATTGTTTTACATTGTACAAGTCATCGTATGATATTAAAACAAAAATATATTGAACCCTTGACATCAAATCCAGGAAAGCACATCTGAATATTGCAAGCATGTACAATGCCAGGGTTTGAGAGCAGGGTGGCAAGCTTTGGCAAGTTTACTCATGTATTGGTGGCAAGTTTACTCATGTATTACACTGTGTTTTTAATTTATCTGTGTTGCGATCATGCTCTGTCTATGTGTTTATGAGAGGGCCTTTATTCCAGTCGTTGCAAGCTCCACACCCTCGTATGATCTACCTGACCTGCAAATCACAAACGTGTGCTCCCTGGCTAAGTGCTAAAACTTCACTAGGACTTTGTGTTTTTCTTCATCTAGGCTAAAGAACACCAGGATTCACCCCAGCTTAGATGAGCAGGAATGGGCACAGCTGCGACGATGGAATTCCTACCTGCATGCCCAAGTTGACCTGCATTAGTGGAGGCCTATGTTCGTTTATCCTCCCTTTTCCAACACTTCCATCGCCACGGAAATCTCCCATTCCAAACAGAGGGAGCACGCCTCTCCCTCCTCCCCTGCCTCTGGTGCCCATCAAGGGAACTCCCCTCCCTCCGACTCCACCTATTCTGCCCCTCCCTCCAAAACGGCCCTGTTTTCGCACACGTTCTTTCTCTTCAAACTCCAGCAAGTCTGCTTTTGCTTCTTCTGTCAGTTCTGGAGAACAAACAAGAAAATGCAGCCAGTGAGAAAACCTCAAGAAGGTACAAAGATAAAACAAGACTTCTGTGGTGCTGTGGTGAAACGAACCCAACGTCTCTGGAATATTGCGCCTTTTGCTGGCAGCATCGGAGAGTCTGACCACAGTAACGTCTTTGCGCTCAGTTTTGAATCGCTGCCGACCGGACTCCTCGTTGTCTTCCTCATCCTCGTCAGACTCTTCTTTTGTATCGGCTTCCTGCTCCACCTCAATCTCCACCTCAGGCTCTGCCTCAGCCTCCACCTGGAGCCAGGAGGACAGAACCATAATACACCAACACAGACAGCAACCATACATACGCAGAAACACGTTCATAGCCACTTGAAATGCTGTCATGGCAGTCCCGTTAGGGCTCAACACAGGCCAATTTAGCCAAATTCAGTGGTGTGGTGGATTTCTCTTCAAGTTTGTGCAAAAATAAAACAAAACAAAACAAAAAAATAATAAAATTAAAAAAAAAATTAACCCCCCCCCCCCCCCAAAAAAAACAACCCCACACACACACACAAACACAAAAAAAACAAAAACAACCCACACTTTTAATCTTAATTCCCTAGCCATGAAGAAGCTGTTGGCTTGTCTGTCCCACTCTCATGGGCAAGTGAGATGCACATAGAAATATATAGCTTGAACATTTTTTCATCAGACAGTAGTTCCCATACAAGGGTTTGCCTTTTCATGACCCTTTTTCAAGCCCTTTGCACTTCTGTGCTAAGCTGAGTATGGAAGAGAGAAAGAAAAACTGCAACTTTTTGGCCACAGAACTTGTTATATTTGCAAGTTAAAGTCTTGACCTTACTAGTTAGCACAATGACATCTCTTACTGTTGTACATTAATATACTAGACACAAAATTTATTTTAGCTCTGTTTAGTTATCTATGTAGATTTTCATGCAAATGTCACTTTGTATGTGTGTATGCGCGTGCGTACACACGCGCGCGTGATTAAGCACGCTGGGGAGGTGACAGCTAAACTTGACAAATTAATTGTAGTGCACATATCAGTAACTGAAGCATTAATGTGTAAAATAAATAAAATCCTAAATATTAGGACCGAGTCAACCATTAACATGGACAATGCGTCAAAACCTCAAAGGGGGGGGGGGGGGGGTGATAATGCAGGTCCTCATAATGGCAGCTAGATGAATAAAGCATTACTCCTCATATCCACAAAATCACGAACTTCAAATAATTGGACACCATGTTGTGAAAAATGACAGTCAGGTTTGCAGCAACTACAACCCACTTTTTATATATATATATATAAAAACCTGCCTCTTCCTGTGGTAATTTTATTGCTGTACAGATGAGATGTGTAAAAAACAAGCACAAAACATTAGATACAAAGCTGAAGAGCTATGGCCATCCCTTACCTCCTCAGATTCAGTAATCAGGGAATTATCTTGGCCCTCCCCTTCCTCCTCTGGCCCCACCCCCTCCAGCATTTCCTGCTGGTCAGTCTGCTCCTCTTGTGACTCTGCACCATATTCACCAGAGTAGTCATCAACCTGTAGGAAATAACATTCATAACATACATACATTATATTTTAACTCTCAAGTTCTCTCACAAACACACACAAAGAATAATTTCTACAATATGCAAGTGTCCATTCTCCCCACCACAGATAAAGACACTTGCAGATTACACTGCAAAGACTGCGGAGATTCAAATTTGAAAATCCTTTTAAATTTAGGTTTAATCTGAGCCTGGTGTTTTAACCAGTCTGTATCAACAGTAGTAGTCCCATGCTTTCAGAACCAGACAGGACTTTTTCCATTAAGACAATTCCACTATAGAAAACACATACAGATGATCATCAAAGACCATATGGATCTGAATGAAAATGTTAACGTCACATGAGGGGGGCAGAGAGAGAACCCAGGAAGAGACGGAGGGGGTTGTTGGAGGGAGCCCTGCTGAATTAGCATAACAGTAGGGATTCCAGTCACATTACTATGCCTCATTACTATTCCTGCCCCCATTTGAAATTCAATGAGATGTAAATGTTTGACATGATACACAGAAAACAGGAGATAAACATGCATACGGTTCAGTGATAGCAAAAACATCATTGAGATGTCCTTATATATACATGCACAAGCGCGCACATACAAACCCCTCGCACATGTCTGGGTGAAAACACAGCCCAGTGACAGGGAGAATATCATCATCAGACGACTATCGGATATTCATATGACAATTCTACATATGCACACACACAGGACTCCTTCACACATCCCTAACAGGAATGTAAATATAAGACTATTGTTAATTTCCCTGCTATGATCCTTACTAACGTCAGCAATCAAATCTCGCAAAAAATAATCGTCAGTAGCTCAGGGTCATCTAAGACTGCTAAATGCAGAGAATAAAGAGGAGACACTCCTCTCAGGTAAAAAAAAAATTGCCAAAATGGCTCACCAATTTTGTAAAATTTCTCTGATTGAGAAAGTGTTAAATACTGACAGCACCTGAATTTTTAAACTACTATCACCTACCCCACCTACCAGATAACAAAACAACAAAGTCTTTTCACTCCTAGTTCATGTTCTAAAGTCCAGAATTAGTTTTTGTAATATTGTAATAATATTTGTAATAACCTATAATAACTATATTACAACTAACACAACCACACCGACTTTGCTCAAGTCAACATCAGAACCTCTGCAGGAGCGCATTGCTCTCCGTCTCCTTCACACTCCCTTGTCCACACATGCACGCATCAAACAGACACACACCAGCAGGACAAACAGCTTAATCTCAAAATGTACCACATATAAACTCTCAACAACAGCAAACACCAAGCTCCACCAGTTAGATGACCTTGTAAACGGAGAGATCACATACTCAACTCTCAGACGGCACATAGACAGTGTGCCTGGACTCGTATGAACAGAATGGCAACTTCCACTGAGAACAGGATCACAAGTATAAAAGGTCACCAAGTAATCCTAGATGCTGTGTGTGTTAGACAAAATGTCCTTGCCCTGATGCCCCACTGAACAATCTACATATCCCTCTGCCCCCTTGACCTCCCCTTCTCCATACACCCCTCTGTGGTAGACCAAAACAAACAAATGAAACAAGTGCAAAACCAAACAAATTCATCAATCATTATCCTGTGTTACTCTGGACTGTAAAAGGGTG
This sequence comes from Electrophorus electricus, assembly GCF_041902795.1. Taxonomy (NCBI): domain Eukaryota; kingdom Metazoa; phylum Chordata; class Actinopteri; order Gymnotiformes; family Gymnotidae; genus Electrophorus; species Electrophorus electricus. The sequence goes on from NC_137516.1 coordinate 12,081,717, forward strand.
ACTTTAAAAGGAAGGTCAGCAATCTTTTCACATGTGGTGCTCTTATCAGATCGTGTCTGAGGACCTTCACCATTAGACACCAGGGACTGGCAGCGTTTGCCTAACACAAAGCACCTTATAAGGCCCCTCTAACCCTTAACAAAACATTCAGGCCCTGGGGGTAAGGGAGAACCGCTTAGATGAGCCCATGACAGGCAATGCCAAAAGACCTGTCCACACAATCCCTGCCCCCCCATCAGTGCACGGTAGGAAACCGTGCAGCAATCTCGAGATAACGGAGCCAATTTAGTCTCTGTACTGCTACACAGAGCCCTGGATCCCCAGAACATGGCTGTGGTGGGGGTGTTGCAGTCAGACTTATGTGAAATTGTAGTGTCCCCTTTACAGCCTTCTTCGCTCCTTTCCAACTTTCATGCTCATCAAGGACTCTTCCAAAGAGACAGACAGACACAAAAGGACAGCCAGCGTCCAGGTTAGCCTCAATTATATTTTAAAAGGGGTGTAAAAATACACCATGGTGTATTGATCTGAAGATGGCAAATCACCTATAATAGTTTTGGTACGACAGGTTTTAGACAGACACCTTTTGTCCCCATAGAGAAGTTGCTTTGCAGTACAATTACACGGAAACCTCACAGGGTCACCAACAGACAAACGTCAGACATACCCATCAAACATCACCAACTGTCATACACCTACTCATACATAAACCTTACACCTTGCCAACAGATTAGGTTAGTATTATATACTTTACCTGTATAAAATCTTAATAGTCTGTGGTACAATTCTAAATTTAGATCCATCTTTAGTGAATAGAGGGGTGAGAAAACATAACCCAGATGGCAACAATTCAAATGAGGAGGCAATCATCATCATGATCTGCCTCCTCTTCAACTGCATTCCATACTTCCTAAAGTAGTCACCAACATTTTACTGGTCAGTTTTTTTTTATTTTTTATTTTTTTTTTTTTACTGATCACCATTTTTCTGACAACATTAGTGCCGCCATAGTATTGTCAAATCAGTATGTGATGCTGAAGACCAAGATGCTGTCTATTAAAAGGACAATAAAACATCAAGCATTTCACTGTGGACAATGAAAGACAGCAGTTTCTTTGAAAAGTACTTTCTTTTAGAGATATAACCAAGTATCAGTTTATAAACAAATCAGTATAAGACTGAAGCTATGCCTCTCTCTCTCATTTCATGGCTACAGGTGTTGTGCCCTTTAAAATGGTGTAAAACTATTATCAGATATTTGGGTACTGCCAAGATTTTTCAACAGAGCCTTCCTTCCCACATAAGAAGCCATCAGAAACTACTAGCCCAGATTAAAACCACTACTAGGGGCTACCACTATCTTTAATAGGACAGATAAATGTAATAAAGATGAAGGTCCACCCTAAATGTATTTATCTTTTTCAATGTTTGCCACTAAATGATACCCAGAATGCATTTTAAAGAATTAGATAAGGCAATCACACACTTTCTACAGGTTGACAAAAACCTGAAAATTAAATTATGCTATGCTACAAGACATATTTTAAAAGGTAGATTACAATTACAAAATGGGCCTACTATTTAGCTCTATATGGACAGGGTTTCACCCACAAGTAGTAGATGCTAGATGGTGTTCCACAGTACAGTAAAGAGTTGAACCACACCCCTCTTCAGCTCATCCCCTTTCTGGGATCAAAGACTACCCTAGTTAAATTAACCAAAAACTCATTTGTATTTATATTCTTTTTATGCATGGGAACAAATGCATCTGTTTATTGGACATAAAACAAAGCATGTGTAAGACAGCTCTCCTTTAATGTAATTCTGTTTCAGAATTTGATACAGTTTCTTAATTGGGAGGACAAAGGCATGAAAACTAGAGGGGACCTTTATAAATTCCTTGGCTAACTTTATACAGGTTTTTGAAAAATGTGACATTTCCAATTAACATGCAAGTAATTTACCACTATAGCACTAGGTGAAAAGGATGAATTCTGTTTTTTCCCCTGGAAGCTCCCAAAATGTCCCCATTTGAGTCTATACTCAAACATCATTCCTAAATCCATAATCTCCACAATTTACAATGCAATTATGAAAAACACACCAATATTTTATACTACTACTGAAATGTAAATAGGGAACATGCTGTGTAGAGAGATGCGGTGTAGGTATCAGACAGTCCCATAACACATCTAGGGCCCAATTTCTCCTGGTGGGGCAGTCAATAATACTTATAGTATGTGCACAGGTACTTAACAGAACAGTTACTAAAATCTCTAAGAAAAAAATTGGGAGCATCAGGTGAATGACTCAAATTTCTGTGAAAGTCATCAGAAATAATTTTTAATCTATCATATTTGCCTTCAAGTGTACATATACACCATGGTGAAAATGCACTATATTGCCAAAAGCATTGGATCATCTGCCTTCGCACACATATGAATGTGAGTGACATCCCAATCTTAATCCATACAGTTTAATATGATGTCTGTCCAACCTTTGCAGCCATAACAGCTTCAACTCTTCTGGGAAGGCTTTCCACAAGGCTTAGGAGTGTGTTCACGTGAATTTCTGACCACTTGTCCAGAAGCACATTTGTGAGGTCAGACCCTGATGTTGGACAAGAAGGCCTGGGTCGCAATTTCCACTCCAATTCATCCGAAAGCTGTTCTAATGAGTTGAGGTCAGGACTCTGTGCAGGCCAGTCAAGTTCTTCCACACCAAACTTGCTCATCCATGTCTTTATGGATCCTTGCTTTGTGCACTGGTGCGCAGTCATGTTGGAGCAGGAAGGGGCCTATTCCCACAAAACTATTCCCACAAAGCCGGGAGCATGAAATTGTCCAAAATATCTCGGTATGCTGAAGCATCAACATTTCCTTTCACTGGAAGTAAGGGGCCAAGCCCAACTACTGAGAAACGCACCATAATCCCCCCCTCCACCACACTTTAAACTTGGCACAATGCAGTTAGACAAGTACTGTTCTCCTGGCAACTGCCAAACCCAGTCCATCAGATTGCCAGACGGAGAAGCGTGATTCGTCACTCCAGAGAACATGTCTCCACTGCTCTAGAGTCCAGTAGTGGCGTGCTTTACATCACTGTATCAGATGCTTTGCATTGTGCTTGGTGATGTAAGGCTTCGATGCAGCGGCTCAGCCATGGAAGCCCATTCCATGAAGATCTCTACGCACTGTTCTTGAGCTAATATGAAGGCCACATCAAGTTTGGAGGTCTGTAGCGATTGACACTGCAGAAAGTTGGTGACCTCTATGCACTATGCGCCTCAGCAGCCGCTGACCCCACTGTCATTTTACGTGGCCTACCACTTTGTGGCCGAGTTGCTGTTCCCAATCGCTTCCACTTTGTTATAACACCACTGACAGTTGACTGTGGAATATTTGGTAGTGAGGAAATTTCATGACTGGTTTTGTTGCACAGGTGGCCTCTTATCACGGTACCATGCTACAATTCACTGAGCTACTGAGAGCGACCCATTCTTTTACAAATGTTTGTAAAAGCAGTCTGCAAGCCTAGGCGCTTGGTTTCATACACCTGTGGCCATGGAAATGATTGGAACACTTGAAATCAATTATTTGAATGTGTGAGTGAATATTTTTGTCAATATAGTGTATGAGGACACTCCCTGGGTAGGTAAAAGGGTCAGAGAGAGACAAACTCCACATGAATTGCTCTCACCACAACTGCCTGACACCACTAATCCCTGATGAGGAGACAGACACCACCTTTTCAAAGCCTTTCCTGCAAATCCTGCTTGGAGCTAAAAACAAAGAACCTTGAGGGCTCCACTCACTGAACATGACGATATCCAACCAAGTCTCCGCGACTGCCCAAAAACAGGCATGCCGATAGTCTTGTGGGTAGCAGCTGATATTTCGTCTGTCTTTCAGGGACTGTGCATTGATAGTAGGCAGGAGGAGTCCATTTTTCAGCCTCTCCAGGCAATTACTTATGCTGTCCTTACATACACCGTTTCACATTGCCTGTGTAGGATCTCTCTTTGGAGATCTACCAAGACACTTCAGTATCAACTCTACAAAAGCTGAAAGATATGACAATGTGTGATTGCATAACAGTAGGAATTTTCTGCTATATTGAATTTCACAGGCTATGCCAGCATCAACATAGCCATGGTTGAGTCTTAGGGTAAAATAAATGTTTAAGATCACTGTAAGCATTCCAAATCACACACCATATGATCAATAGTTGATGCTTCAGTGCAGGCAAGGTGCAAAGTCAAAAAGCAATCGCATCCACACATTAACCATGATAAACACCACACAAATGCAAAGTGCATGGCAGCAATTTGAACAGAATAGGTTTTAAATGTATGTGCTAATACCTTTGGCCACAATGAAAATGGCCTGAGAATTTTAAACATAAGAATCCATCAATTCAAAACACTGCCAGTCTAGCTTTGTACAGGCTCATTGGTTAACAGAGCCAATCGTTATGACAAACAATACACAATCATTCTGGAAACTTACAGAAATAACTGTTAGCCACTTAGAACTCACAGCTTTTAGTTTACTGGACAAGTAAGGGCAACAATTCACAATGAGATCACTAAAAAAAAAAAAAAAAGAAGTAAGTAATGTAAAACAAATCCTTTAGACCAGCCTCCCTTAAAAAGAACCATTTTGTAAAAATGTTCCTACATGCACACAAGTTTGATAAATAAATATTTAAAATTATTGTTTTTAAAAATCAAAAGGAGCCAAAGGTAAAATGCTTACTTGAAATTCGTCATCAAGGGGCTCATTGATCTGCAGGTCCAGCACCTCGTCTTCATACCCTTCATCATTCTGTGTTGTGGTGTACTCCATGTCCTCCTCATGGCCATATTTGTCTACTCCGTACTCTTCCTCCTCCTGAGAGAAACCTTCTCCTTGCTCTCCCTCAGTCAGTTCATAGCCCTCACCTGTGTAATCCCCTTCGTCAAGCTCTTTCCCCTGCAGGTCGTAGGAGGTACTGAGGCCTGAGCTCACATTTAGACTGACTGCTTCACCCTGACCACTGGAACAAACATACAAATACATATTTGTTTCTTCTGGAGGAAGACAACCAGAAATATACTCAGCAAAACATAAAGGAAAATGTGGGTGTCTCACTGTGGTCCGAGACCATTTGCACTGTCCTATTGGATTTCAAATAAATGGATTCTGCTTTTACACAGCTGGTAATTAATGTTTATACTATTTTGCCAACCTAAAAATAGACTTAAACTTGACAAAAACATTTGCAGGCTAGTGTTTTGTGATTAGAAATAACTGCAGTAAACAAGTAGCATGGAACTCTCTAGAAGAACAGTCCTCTGCTAGGTGAAAATAAGCCTCCATCTTTCTCAACTAACAAAACACTTTTAGTAATTCAGTTTGAAAACATGAACCCCTACCAAAGATGTACTATCTGCCTTAGTTTCTCTCAAACCACAACTATATAAATTACTAGATATTTCTGCTAAAACTGGCAAATTCTTCATATAATCTCCCACATTAAGCATTACACCAATTCAATGAAATTGAAGTAAAAAAGGTAAAAGAGATACAAAATATAAAAAGCCATTCTACTTAAAGCATTCTAAATGAGCCATTTATTCTGGTGAACTCCAATGAAGGAAGCGATTCAATCCCATCTTCAGATTACCCACGAGTCTGAGGTTCCACCCTCCCACTGTAATGGGGATATGCTCTTAGAAATAAGAACAGATTTTATTCACAATTCACCTTTCATTTAAGTGAAAAAAAATCTCAAGGTGCCAGAACAGAGAAATTCAATATAATAGTGGTTAACAAAGGTCACAGCACAAGGCACAACTTGGTCTGTGGGATGAGCATATTGAACACATAAAACATTCAAGTGATTGTTGCAAGTACCCCACCACAGTTTTTGACCAACTGGATGCAAGCAACAGCAGACTGTTGCTATTGTAATATAATGTCAGGAATCTTATATAGGCATTGATTTCCGGAGGAAATAAACACAAGAAAATGCAAGAGTGCAGGATCAAAACCAGCTCTACTCTTGCTGTGGCTGGGTAAAGAACAGCAGATACACCAGGGGCACAACAAATGAATAGAACCTAACATCAGTGAGGGGGGCCACATTTTTCTGTTTACTTTTACATTCTCCTTGTGTAGTGTCATGTCCTCAGAATTGGAACTGGTAACCAGAGAGGATGCTCCTTTGCTGCATTCATGTTCTTATGTAACTGTTAAATACACTTGCTTCTAGTCATTTTAAATACAAGGGTCTATGTAATTTTAAATAAATAATCTAGTGAACTACTACCTCTGTTCTGATTATGCATTTGTCATCAGCAGAACCACACCTATCTATGGTGGTATAAAGAATGAAATTCAAAATTATCTTAGCATGATCATTAAAATTTCTTTTTTCACTAACTAGTTGGATGACTTACTTGCACAACTGTTTTATTTATGGCAGGTTCAATGTAAAACAGCACCTTGAACTGAACAGGTTCGGGCTTTCTTAGTGAGCTGTTCATATAAAATCATTTGCTGCATTATTTGGAATGGAAGAATTTTCAACACTGCTCCAGAAGATGTTCTGCTCACGTAGACGTGCTCACAACAGCACACATCAATACCTTGTGTTCTGATCTTCCTCATCACTTTGCAACAGGTCATCATTAAGCTCTTCATCTGACAATTCTGATGCATTCTGGGAGGAAAAAAATCAGAAGAATGTGGTAATTACGAACATTAGTTCTACTAATAATCCACAGATGGTCACTGAACATGACGTAGTGTAATGCAGTACCTTCTTAGACAAAAGCCAGTCCTCCTCAAGCAAGTCACCTTCCAAATCACTGTGAAAGGAGAAACTAAATATTTAGGAGATTCAAGGCTCCAGATAGCACCTACAAATAGTTGCAGTAGTGATCAAAAGTATTACTTTTGCAAGTAATATTTATAATTGGGCAACAGTTTTGCTCTTTTACTTTATTCAATCATTTAAAAAAAAAAATGTTTTGCTTTAATTTTTTTTAGATATGTAAGTATTGCATAGAATCAAGTGAAGCATGTGAATGCATCCACCTAGCAAAAAATCTTCTGTGTACTCGCTTGATTTTGAACCAAAAGGCCAAATGAAATGCAAGCAAATAATTGCTAAGTTTTGCAAAGAGAATGGTTAAAAAAAGACAAAAGCACAAAATCTTATTTACCCCTCACAACAATCTCTCTCACTCAGGTCCTAAGGAAACATCTCTTAAACCCCAATTTGACTCAGTTAGCATGAGTGAATAAAAGTGTTAACTTTTTTTGACAAAGTTCAAATCTTGATTAGCAAGTCAGTCCTTAGGCATGTCACCAACTGTAATTAGGAACTGTCAGCTTAACATTTCCAAGCTTTATAAAATCCTCCAACACTTTAAACCTTGTGTTAACACTCAGCAACCATGGGCTAAGCAACTGTACAAATCCTACAATGAAGGTAATTTATGCCCAAAAGGCAAGAGAAGGCTACAAGATAGCCAAGTGTTTTCACCTTTCTACAGTGAAGTTTCTACAGTGCAAAATGTTAAGAACTGACAATTAATGGAATGGTGGAGGTCAAGATAAGATTTAGAAGACCAACAAAACTCCTCATATGCTGCTAAGGAAAGCAAACCAAATCCCCTATATGACCGCAATGAACCTGCAGGAAGGTTTAGCTCAGTCAGGAATGGTGGTGCACCCTTCCATGGTGTAGTGGTGCTTGCACACGCATAATCTTCATGAAGAGTAATGAAAAAACCTTACCTGAAAAAACTTTGAATGTGCTATAGAAAACAAGCCAGAAGAGATGGTTTGCTTTTCGACTGGTGGTGCTTTTAACGTGACACAAAAATCGCCTGCAACTGCATACACTTGCGCACATTTCGGTTATACTCCCAAAGATGCGAGGGAAGCTTTGATGTAGCGTTAGCTAACGAAAACTAACCGCTAGAAAGAAACACTGTAATTATGTAGGTTCGTAATGCGTTTTACCTTCAAAAGGGGCAACCGAATACACTAGAAACCTAGCGGTATTCCACTAATTGACTTTCACTTCAAAATGCAGCATCATAAAATTATGGGAGTTTCTCAACCAGGACGGCGCACGGGACTCACCTGTCCAGATCGTCGTCTTCTCCTCGTCGTCTCCTAGACCTTTCAGCTCCCGGTTTATCATACTCATCAAATTCATCATCTGGTTTGAACAGCGAAAAGAAAATGAAGCCTTAAATAACACTTTTACAATTCTTCAACTCTAGTACATGCCATTCGGAGGCTAATTAAGATCAATTAGCTAGGTGACTGATGCAGTTAATGTTAGTCAACTAATAATCAGCGAAACTAGTAGCTAGGTTTCCAGAGTGATAACGTTATATGTGTACAGAATCATGATGTTGAACATACTGACAGACGTGCACTGTAAGCACCCGTATTGATCAGGCGAGTCCTTATTTTGTTTGGAACTGAATAAGTCCACGTTGGACAAAATCTTCTAGCTCACTAACCACAAGGCCTCAAGGTGTAAGTTGAAGCAAGTGCAACTACTCAATACTGCAACTAGCCAGCTAGGTTAGCTAACGTTGCGAATTAGCCACCAAAACTAAATTGACTGGACTAAATGTCCAAATAACCTTGCGACGTACAATAAGATAACTACCTGGTTTAATTATAGCCTTGGTTGCTATAACACTTTTTTTTTTCCCTCGAAATCTTGTTTCTGCGTCTCTGCAGTTAGCTAACCTAGCTAGGTCGCTCGCTGGCAAGCCATGGTTTTGGTAGATGGGTTAGCTAGCCTAACTATGTTACCTAGCTAGCTATCTCTAGCTAACTTCCGTAGCTAGCTAATTTAATAAACCAGTGCTAGGTATATAAATACTTGATACGTTTCAACTTTCCTAGCTTGATAGCTAGCTATTGTTTCTCATATGGTTATTAAAGTTAAAGTGCGAGTTCATGACATTTGCTAGTTATGTGTAATGGACTCGAACAATAGCTAGCGTTAATAGTTAGCGTTAAGGGTACCTAAGTTACCCAAGTAGCAGTCATTAGACGGTGTTGACGCTTATACAATTACAATAACATCGTAAATAGCAAGCCTGCTATCTTACGTTAGCTGTTGTACTGAGAGTACACTATTTGGGTTTTTGACTAACTCTAGGTAGGGTACGAAGAGCTTTTATGTACAGAAAATGTATCTTTTTTTTTTTTTTTTTACTTTGTACTTTTGCCTATTGCATCAATATCGCTTAGCTATAGCAGACCAGTAACCGTAGCTAGCTAGTTACCGGTATAAGTGATATAGCTAGCTACATAGCGGGACGGCAAATTGGCTAACATGGATTATTTAATCAAGGATTTTAGATAGCATACCTCGGGTATTGGCCGCCATAACCCAAGATGATATCTTCAGAATTTTATTATCTCTAAATTACCGATGGGTGCATTGAAACCTATACTTGTTAACTGCAAGGGTTTGGGACCAAAAAAAAAATGTCTACAGCACCTAATCAGCCACACTCAACAAACATGGAGACCAGTCAGTGGCGCCTTGCATCTCGGGTAGCTAGCTAGGTAAGCAGAGGGGGGTGGGGGCGAGCGCGAAAATTGTATGGAGGATTCTATTTTAACGAAGAGGCTTTCGAGTCTGAAGGGTAGGTTTGATTCTTTCAACAGTTTAAAGTAATGTTTACCCGTATTTTAAATTACACTCACTACACGACGACTTTTTCAAAATCGGAAGCACTTTTTGTAGCCTGTCGTTTAGATAAAATGTCTTGGTTTCCCTCCAGCTGTAAGAGCTTTTAATGGAAAAGGATAGCCTAGCGAAGACGTCTTTAGCTGTCTTTGCAGTTACTTGACACCGTCGTTATAAATCATTTAATGTATTAATTATCATCTTACTTTTAACATTTTTAAAAGTCCAATGTAAAAAAGGTGTGCTGTATTTTTGTTCACTTAGAATATTATGCCATTACTGTTCATACAAATGGTGTTCTTAATGTAGTCTTGGAGAGCATCCTTTTTTTTTTAACGAATTAAATTTACCATGAGCCAGGCTTATGGAATTCATATGCTTTGTAATGCCACTTCTTATTCTTTGGAGAATGTTATGACAGATCAATAGACGTTTCAAAAATCACTTTTTATGGAGCATATACCATGACTGGTCAAAAATCAATTATAGTTTGATTCAAGAAATGGCAATACCTTTTTGCCATTTTGTTCCATATGTGCCACTAGAATTTTAGTTGTATTACCAAGACTAGTATGTGAATAGCAGAAAAAGTTCATCTTTTAGGCTGCCCAAGCAAAATAAATTTTACATTTTTGGCTCATTTCATTTTTCCATTTATCACTTGATCTATGGGTAGGAAAGATGAAAATGGTAAACCTATACAATTATAAACTGAATTTTGAAATTAATTGTGGATAGTGGAATGTCTGAAGTGACTGAAATGTGAATGTAATGTTTTAAAAGAAGCAGTGCATAAAATTAAATCTGAATATTGTATACATTCTCTAGGCACCATTGGCTGTACTAAGAATTGAGTTGCAAAAAAAAGTTGGTTGTCATAATTTTTTCTTATATTCCTTTAGTAATGATCATGTTAAAATATTTATACTTATCTGATCAAGAGTAGGATCACTGACTGAAGTTTTTGAGTGAAAATGCTTCAGTATCTAGCTGCTTTGCAGTTTGAAATTCAACTGTATAAAATTGTTTTCAATCAAGCATTGGATGAAACATAACACCCCTTTCAGATGGACTTTCAATGATAAAATTTGGCAACATAAATAATTTCCATTCTTTGGAGGATCTCAGTGGAGGGAATCAGAACCAGCAGCTTTAATATGGCAGAGAAAAGAGGGTTCCTGCAGGACTGTGAATTCACATACACTGCAGGAATACAAAAGATGAAAGATTTAACTGAAGACCCATTGCTGAAAAGTGGAGAGCATGCATGTTGCCTGGAAAAATGGATATGGATTAGTGATTACATCTTATAAAGATCTGGAGTCACATATTTTAATTTGTTCCAAATGTGCACAAAAAACAACGAAACATGAACATCTGTAAGTTGGTTCTGAAATAATCAACCAGGGAATTCACTTTAGCAATTTTAAATAAAATGTTGCAAGCCAACTAACCAGTTTTAAAATTCTATAGTCTTCTTTTTTAGTTTTTTCTCAAACTCTTGTCTTCAGACTCACTTTCTATGGCAAGCATTTGGGAAGAATATTAACTTTGTTTATAATTGAGGGACCAACTAAAGGTATAACGAGGAAGAACAATGTCTCTTCTGCTACTACTTTAAGACATTGCACCAAAACTAGTTTGTGTCAAAGCACAAATGTCATTAAAGCAAATATTTTTGTATTCTACTTTAAAAGAGCATAATTTTATTAATACTTCTTAACGCTTAGATCAAATTAGAGGCCTGAACACAATGGCATAAAGATTTAGCTCAGGGACACACCAGGATAACACAACTTTATCCAAGGGTACTATTGGCATAGATACTCAAGCAGGTAGAAAAGCAGGTGGACCTGGCCAAAGAGAAAACCATGCATTAAAGCAGTGGAAGATAAGCTGCAATATAAAAATGCTCAACCCAACCATTAGATCACTTATACGAGAAGCAGGCTTGTTGGGGCCATCTCTACCAGTGGAGCATAATTTCTTTAACTCCTGGAGACAAGACAATACCACCAGTCAAGCTGTCAATGTGTGCAAATCTACTGAATGTCTATAGGTGGTAAGAAGTCAGGCACAGTTTGTGTACTTAAACCCAAGCTCTGGAACCATCTTGCTATTCAAAAGGGTCCAAATCACAGACATTTTGTTGACCACCTAAATCTAGACCCCAGTCCATCATCATATGGAATATCATGAATTCATATGGAATGTCATTGTGATATTCTATATACATATGAAATTTATGTACCAGTGTCCAAACAAATATGCTATGAAAATGTCTCAATTAAGTATATTTTTTCTCTGCTAAGATTTAGAGTTTTTCCAACAGTTCATACTTGCATCATAGATTCTGTTGAGAGCCACAGCCCTCAAAATAATGATACCCTTTTTTTATTGTAGTGTAGTGTTGTAGGCCTTTAAAAAGATTCACTGATTAATTCTACAATAGGCTATATATCTTGTTTTTTTGACAAGATAGTTAAACCCTTTCCTGTTCATACTAAATACTGAGATGCTAAGAAAAGATATGTATGTTGAATCTGCTCACAAGCAGCAAACCTGAAGAACTTAAGTTTCTCAGTCCCTCCTAGAGTGAATAGACAGTTGTGTAACAGAAGCATACATAAGTAGCACTGTGTGCTCAAAAATGGTGTAAACATTGAGTAACTGAACACAAGGCAGCACTATGTTGCCATGTTTCCATTTATTTTTTAAAGGACAAAATGCCCATAGATTAAAAATACATCTATTTTGTTCATGTATTTATTTTCAGAGAGAACCTTTACGGTTATGGTTAGGCTATACTAACATATTGCATTACAGTAAGAGAAAAATGTATGGTACCTTTTATGTTATATAGTACAATAGGCAACAATATGTTTTGGTCAAATGGACAAATAATCAAATCTGAAATGGCTTTTTGAAATGTATCAATGTATTTATTAAAACATATAGGCCTATATCACATAAAAGCCTATGGTGTACTATTCATTTAATTTTTTTAGCATTAGACAATGTTTGTACAAGTATATTAATTATGCTGGTAAGTAATAAACTCTTGACTATGTAAGTATGTAATTTTTACTAAGGTAGGCCTACTAACTAGTTAACTAGTTGGCCCCTGTGGTAACGCTTGTTTATTTAAGATGGAGCTGTGCTTGTCCTCACATGACCGGTAAGGAACATTTTAAAGACACTAAAATAAGACAACCAGTTAACTCTAACAAATGGGTCTGGCTGCTGTCTGCAGGTATTACCATGCACTGTCCAATCTTCAGTGGCATTTACCTATGTTTGCTTAATTAATTAAACAACATGAATATTTAAACGTAGTTATGATTTAAAGTTTCTCCTTTAGGCCTCCTTTAAGCTTTTGATTTATTAAGAATTTATCGGCACTTATTTTTACAGCACTGGGATTGATTGATATAGTTTTCTTTGATAATAGCCAGGCTGCAGAGTATAAAATTATTATTATGTTATTTTACACAAAAACAATACTTAAAGCTACGCTACCAGATGTACTGTTTAATATCGTTCTGCCTACTTCACACACGTGATTCTCGGTAGCCATTTATACTCGATTCTTACGGAATGTAAGAAAAAGATCGTTTAGTTGATCACGTTTTTCATAGTAGTAAATCGATTATTACAAGGCCTGTTGTATAACACCAGAGCCAAAACAAAGTCAATCCTGTCCGGTTCGGGTAACTTAACTTAGCTAACCTACGTTAGACCACGGCTTGACTAACCTATATTGCTAAAAAAAAAAAAAAAAAAAAAGGCAAGAGGTGACCTTTTAATGTCACCAGTAACATTACCAGTTTATAGTTTGGTACAAATTTTACTTAATTTGTCAAGTCAGCAAGTCCATTAATATACACAGTGCTTGCGCCGGAGTATAGGCATATAGGTAGAATTAATTTATTTGAGGTATTGGTGAACTAAACAGTTCGTTAGGCTAGCGTTTTAGCTAGGCTAGCATGTATGCTAGCTAATTAACTTGGCTCGCACAGAACCATAGCAAGCTAACGCTAAGGTCCTGCTTACGTTAGATCAGATATTTATACTCTTGGGTGAAAATAAACTGCTGCATTTTAGCGACATAAAATTGTGTAATGAGCGTAGATATTTGAGAGCTCAAAAGGTAACAGAATGGTAGCTAGCTAGTTAATTAGTAAAGATAACATTGATTCAGCGGTTAGCTGGCTAGCTAGCTAAATGGTAAGCTAACGTATTACGTATTAATAGTATTTACTAGATAACTGAATAATTATACCGTTGCACTGAGCCTCCCTTGTTTTTAATGAATATGACCACGGCTCTAGGAAAAAAACTCCATCACAACATACTAACCTAGCTAACGTTAGGTTAGTATTAGCTCATTTTCCGAGTGTTAGGCTAACAAATGAGGCAAGGCCGGTCAAATTTATAGGCAACAAATCCAACATGCTTTATGAAAAATACTGTTAGTATTTTATCTCCTGCTTAACTACAGTACACTAAAAACTTTTCATATAGGAAATGCCTAACGACACTTTTACAAAGCAGAAGATAACTTTAAGAAACTAATATGTAAAAATCAGATTCTGGAAAAAAAATGTACTAACACTTAAAAACACAAGGTTCGAATTATTTTCATTACAGAGATGAGATTTTGTTCTGACAATAAATTTATGATCTTCACTATGAAACAAAGTTCGCAACATGGCCAGATCAATTTTGAGCCTTCGTAATCTACAAATAAATGGAATTTAGTGCTGATCGAAAGGTAGTTAATGTTTCAGTATTTAGTCTAGGACAACACAAAAGCAAGCATAATTGATCATATATTTAGCATAAAATGACAAGTATCTGCCTCCTTCGAGAATACCTAATTTTAGGGTTCCCAGACAACTTAGGAGCCTTTCAATATCCTATCCATCTCTCTGTGGTAGGCAATGTAACACAGTAAAATCGCGTTTTACCCTTTTATACCGATTTCGCTAGATTATTTTTCTTTGTGCATCCAGACTCATTCGGAGGTTATTTTTGTCCCTTGTTATTGGTTATAAGGTTCTACTTCAGGATACCATTGGTTCGCTGCTTGTCAGTCTGTGGTGCGCAGATGCTCGTGAACGCGCGCAGACAGTGCACGTAAGTGGCCAGAGTCTGTCTGGAGTCTGTCTGAAACTGATAAAAATTGGTGATGGAGTTTTTTTTCTACAGCCGTGGTCATATTTATTAAAAACAATGGGAGACTCAGCGGAACTTTACAATTATTCAAGAACCGACACATTTGTATTATTTTGTAGTCGTACAACCATAATTTCATTGTAACGTGTTTCAAAGTTTTATTCCATGTTTTTCATCAGACAGTTCATTAAATCCCAGGTAAGACAACCATGGCGGGGCGTAAATCTTTTTGTTTAACAGAAGCTAGTCGGTCTTTATGATAACTGATACCAGATAGAATATAAATATAATGAACATACAGAGCGTTGTAGGAGTAGTGTTGTGTTACCTAATTAAGGCTAAAGCACGTTTGTATATGCTGCAGTTCGTCTGTCAAGCTTAAATTTAACGTAGGGATATGTTGAATTATAGCGTTTCGCTGTAGCAAGGGTGACTTAGAGTTGAACGAACAATCGAATGCTTTCTTTGAAGCTCGCGACCACCTTTGTGCACATGAAGCGACGCAGGTGACGCACCTTTACTCACGTGAGCATGCCTAATTATTAACCCATTGAACTTACTACGCCAAAAGAATGGCCTGTCATGGTGCATCCAAAGTACAATAACCTATGGTGAATAATACGTGCCAAACGTTTTTACTATATTTAATTTGATTAAAGGCATATACCTTTTTTTCCTGTTGACATGAAACTTCGAATGTGTAATGGGACACGGACAACTTGTTGATGACTAAAGGTAGCCCAGTAGTTAAATATTTTTGTTTAGTGATATATAATTCATAATTTTATATTGTAATTCCAAATAATTAACAGGTTTTTTTTAGCATTTAGTAGGCTGCTGTGCAATTATGTCAGCTAAAAAGTATGCTTATTTTGGTTAAGGCCAAGCACGATGTTTTTAACTTCATTCTTACATAATCACAGAAAGAGTGCCCATGTTCAAGTCATGTTGAGGAAGTAAGTAAGCAAGATGTAAACTTGTACATTTTCCTGAAATGAAACAAAAAGATATCAAAAGATGGGATTTTTGCTTAGTCCGAATCACCTAATAGACTCACTTTATTCATTTCAGCAATGAGTAGTTCCAGATATTAATGATGATCTCATAGCTCAAACTTGGGCCTCTCTCATTGAATTAATCATACAGTTTGCACCTGGAACATAGTTGGAGCACTTGATTGGTTTACACGTTTTTTGGTTGCATGTACAAGTTGAAGCTTTGTCTGTAAATTTAAAGTCTCAATTCAAGGTACCTTGAATTTTGCCATGACATCTGGATCTAGTGATGTTTCCCTGTGGAATTGAGTGGAATCCTGTTGTCGCGATTGGTTTCAAACTCTTGACTGACAGGTTTTAAAATTCCGCCTCCTGTTTAATGTTGCCAGATGTTTATTCCTTATCATTATTAGTATGTTATGTGTAGCAGAGTTGCAGGCCAGGATAGCTTGAGTCTATGAGGCAGTTTGCTATATTTTGCCAAGCAGATATTCAATAATGTTTTAAGTCATTTCAGTAATACACTGTTTGCTTTTGGTTGCTCAGCGAATGTGATCCAGTTTGTATTTAAATGGTCTTCCTGCTCCAGTAGGGGAGCACGCCAGGCTTATTTTGTTGAAATTGTGGCTCATAT
Organism: Electrophorus electricus; assembly: GCF_041902795.1. Classification (NCBI taxonomy): domain Eukaryota; kingdom Metazoa; phylum Chordata; class Actinopteri; order Gymnotiformes; family Gymnotidae; genus Electrophorus; species Electrophorus electricus. Next base: position 12,098,241 of record NC_137516.1, read on the forward strand.
CTTTTTCAAAACCCTGTGTAGCATCAAAAGCAAAATCAGTGCGTTAGTATAAAGAAGCGTTTAAGTTAAAAACATATTGTTAGCCACTTGATGATTTTACGACTTTTTGATCTCTGTTTGGTTATTTTTGTTTGGGTGTGTATGGCGGCGCTGCCTATTAGTGGGTCGGACATGCTTCAGAAATTGTTCATCTTTGTAGATATTTGTGTATGTAAAGTATACACCACTAGCCTCTGTTTATAACCATTATTCTCCTATAAAAACAGACGAGTCTTGTGACTGCGTGCGTCATCTGGCAGTAGAACAAAACGAAGGCCGGTTTACTTGTGATGTACCGCTTCACAGTCTCCTTCATGTCTGGTTCATGGCAAATAGACTCAGTTTTTAGACTTTATTCTCTTTTCCCTTTTTGGTTCATAAATGCAATGTGGAGGTCTGTGACATAGACGTATGGAATACTGCAGTATGTCCTTTTTCATGGTGATGACCTCTGTACCATAGAGCTTAGCCTAGTGCACTATGAGGAATAAAATGTTGATGTGATTTCATTTCCTTCAAATGTAATGCAGGGCTCATCCTGGTGCATGAAGAGTTGTAGGTAGTTTCCTCAAAAGACCTGTAACCGAGCCAGTGATTTGTTTACAGCCCGTTCGGCAAATTAGGCCATTCGGGACATTTGTTTTTAAGGAAAGCCGTGGGCAACAGTTATCATTTATCATCTATTAGGAGATATTAAGATGAAGTAATAATAAAATTGATTATAATGCTGATTGACTGCGCAAAACGCTGTTTTAAAATGTACCTGAAGTTGAGAAAAATAGTTAATACACATTTTATAATTGAATTATGTTAACTGTATGTATGTTTGTGAGAGACGTTTAACTACAGAATATCTACAATTATATCCATAGCATTTTTACATACAAGTCCGATGTTTGTAATAAATAAGACCTATTTTTAGAAAACAATTATTTAAAATTGTTCTCTCCCAGTGCTTACTTTTGTCATGGTTCCTTAGGCTATTTTAAGTAAAAGTTTTTTATACTGTTGGTGGTTTTGACCCTTGTATTTTTGAACGTTGCAGCATAGATAACAGTGCGGCATTCATTGAAAAGCTCAGTTTACATTTCAAATGCATCAACTAATAGTATGAAGTGAGAGAAGTTGTGGATTAAGGTTAGTTAAGTTTAGTAAGACCTTTGTGCTGCAAAAACACAAAGTAGATGCGTGTGTGCACGTGCGCGCGTGTGTGTGTGTTGTGTGTGTGTGTGTGCATGCATGTGCATATAGGATTATATTTGTCTTTAGAAAAATAATATAACAAAGCTATTTGTATTTCTGAAATAAAAAGTTTGTGAAACAGACCTGCCTTAATGCTTACATTGCCAAAACTTAACATTGAAAAGTGCATTATTTTTTTCTTATTCTGAGTGCATAACATGTTTGTGAATTTGACTTGAAGCAAGTATGGAACTAAAATTTCTATTTATTTCATGGGCCGAAAATGTGTTGTTTGAAGTTTGAGCAATATTTTCTTGAGGTACTCGAGGCAGTATGCTATTTAAGATATATTTTATTTAAGATACAGCTTCTACCTCAAGAAGTGCTAGTGCATCACTGTATTAGACCTTATGATAATGTACTTGGGTCATCATGTAGAATATGAACTAAAACCTGGATTTGACAATGCCATATACATATTTTTATTTAATTACAGCGTTAATTTTTTTTAAATCTTTTTTTTTTTTTTTGCTGCGATCAGTGTGTATATCTGTATTATTTACAGGGAGACAGTAGACAGCCTGGAGATGACATGAACCTGAGGTTCTGTGAACCTTAGCCTAAGATGCTCACAGCTTCCATGTTCACAGTAAGTTTAAGCATTTTCTATCATGTGCTGTGCAACACACATTAGGACATATTGCAGAGAATGGGGATGAGTGGCAGACATGATGAGAAGTCCTGTGACTGTGCAAGCCAGGGAACCTGCATCCTGGGTGAGTGTGCACGAAGGGATGCTAATGCTAGCGTGCTAGCTCTTATTGGCAGAACTGCCACTCGAAAGGGTACTGAGGAGTTGCACTCTCAGCTCAGTGCACCAATCACTTCAAGCACACCCATCCTATGAGCACCTCCACTGTTTCACATGACCTCTGTGTTAAATGAAGTGGCTAGATGGGCAGCTTAGCCTTGGCGCAAGTGTCTTGTCTACAGGGAAGGTAAACATAGCACAGGCAGGTTTTTCTAGTCACTCATACTTGATGCTTATAGAAGGTATTTTTTACAGAAGGAATAGTTTGCTAAATTCAACTGGAAAGTTCAAATACAATCTTCAAAAAATCTTGCTTCCAAACTGCTGTCTTTAATGCCTTTTTGTAAGAAATAGGTTTTTTTTTTTACTTATGTCATGATGGCGACCATGTTTGTTGTGGGGCACAGGAAACAGTAACCCATGTTAAACAGCGCCACCCAGGTCTTTGTCATTCTTTCAGAGTGCCTTGCCTTTCTATGTCGTAAAAATAAGACTCTTCCACACTGTTCTGTCTGGATGTATTTTGTATCAAAGTCATAGTAGTATTTTAAAGGGTTTACTGGCAGGCAGCCAGAAATGCCGAGCCCCTCTTTGCAGTCTTTTTTCTTTTTGCTATCTGTCTGTTTCTCATTTTTACTCATTTGCTTGTTTCTGTCCTCCTTTTTAGTTTTTTTCTTATGGGCTGTTAGTGGTGTAATCTTTGATGCTTTTGAATGCTTTAACCAGTTGCTGGAGCGAGACATTGAATTTATTGGAACAGTGGCCTCCATTTCAGGGTGAAGGATAGAGCAAGATGGAGACTGTTGTACTGCAAAACCAGCACTATTGATCAATGATTCTTTTTTAGGCATTTGTGATTAATAGCTCTCTTGTTACTATGTCTGTTTCTTTCAAACATGCATAAGTTGCACGTATGTTCCAATTAATTTTTTTCCTCAGTTTTACGTGTAAAATAAAATTACTGCTGCAACATGATAGGTATTGTTTTGCCTGGTTTTGCTTGATGGTTTGTTATTGTTACAGAGAGACAGTACTAATAGTTATGCTGCTGCTTTGTATTTATTATATTAAGAATCATTGTTTTCATGACTGTTCACATCTTTTTTGGTCTCTTTCATTACTGTAGCTGTTAGGCAAGTATGAGTACGTCACCTTAGGTCTTTAATACCTTAAATATATTGTGTGGAATTCGCTGTTTTGTTCCATAACATTTAGTTTTATGTTCCTTTGTATATTAGATGATGAAAAAATTAGTGTAGTATTTTCACTTTTGTTCTAAGTTACAAGTCTACAAAGCAAAACATCAAAGGATTAAAAAGATTGATTATAAGACCTCAGAATTACGTCAGTAATAATTTTGATTGCAAAATTTACACTTATTTTCTGCATTGGTAATTTTTCCACTGAAATAAATGTATTTCCACTGAAATACATTTCTTCAGTAGGCTTCGACGTTTGACAGATTCTGTTTCATTTGTTTATTCTGTTTCATTGATTCATTCTGGGGTTTTTTTTTTTACCATATCTTTCTAGATGTACATCATATTTTATTTAAAATTAGCATTTACTTGCCATACAGTAAGATATGATATGAAATATTTTTCAAATGCAGTGTCTTAATATAATATTGGAAAATTGACACAATATTAGCTTTTATTAAAATTAGTTATTACCATTGCAGTGAGATTTTAGAAAGCAGTTACATCTTTATGACATCATGTGGAGTACTATTTATTTTATATATTTATATCGGCAAGATAATTGAGGTCAAAGTCTAATGTACAATACCGACCTAGTAGAAATTTGCATGTGCATTACGATGTGCAGTAAGCAGTTAATTTACTGAAAGATTAACTGGACCTCCAGTACAATGTTGGCAGTGGGTAAAGATACACACTTAACCACTTTGAATGTACGGTGCATGTTTGACCATTGTGGATGAGCAAAAAAAGCGAATGAATTTGTTTAATGGCTCATTTTACTAAAAAAAAATGTAAATCATGATTTTGGTGAAATCCTGTGCAGAGCAGAGCTGATCAAGAAGTACTTTGTCTGTGGTGGTATACAAATGACTTTCCCTCCTGAATGAAAGAAAAGTAACTTATGATAAAGCAAACACAGTGCTGAGAATGAAGGCCGTAAAGAGGGCACTGCGGTACAGTACCAAAACTGTTTAGAGTGTTAATGGCTGCATGCATGTAAATGACGTCCCTGTAGTCCTTTGTCGACATGAATGCTGATGGGGAAACCACTTTTGTACTTTCAAAGGTGAAACTTGATTTATATTTGTTGCAAAATCCCAGTATCGTTTTCCAAGTCATCTGACTTTTTATTAGTACACACGTTTTCACTTATCCAAGTTTAGAAATGTTTTTATGAGTGACCCAAAAAATGTGTTTTCCAGTCAAGGTAGCCATCTAAATTTCTGTGTAATTAATGTTTTGGGACTGAAAACAATGTATATTGATATCATTTGAAGCTATCAATTAAGTGTTCAGAAAAAAATGTTATACTATGTTAAAACCAACAGCACCTGTTTGGAGTTAAAGTACCAGCATATGGTATTCTGTCCCCAGCATAAAATGCAAGCCACACTCTGTTTCTTTAGTGCTAGCTCAGCACATGTATAAAGTATGTAACAGGGACCCTAAAACAGATCTCTGTTGTACTCCTTTGGAAATATTCAGGAAGTTGGATAGCATGCTATCATCAGGCCTATACATTGAGTTGTAATGGTAATGTTGTGGAACAATGATTTAAAAAAAAAAATTTAAATAAAAAAAAATAAAAAGTTCAGTAGTGGAGAGGCTGCCATAGAATATCAAGAATGAGGCACTGCCACTAAAGTGTCATTATTAAGGAAATTATTTTGCTAGCCAGGAAGGAGGAAACCTACATTTTTAAAAAGAAATTCTAAAATTGTATTTTTATATTAATTTAAATGCTGTATATTAGGGTTCCAAAAGAAAAAATTGTATTTATCATGTCAAAATCAAGGATCAAAAATTTGTTATTTCTTCCAAGTAAACATAGTGAAGTACAGTGCAGATCTTTGAGCACAAATGCATGTGTCAATAAACCAAGGTTAAAGTGTCTGCATGAAATGCAATTATGAATTATGCATGAATGCAATTAACTCTTCACAAAAGTATGTGACTTTTAAATTCCATTAAGTTTTAGCTTTGTGTGTAGCCCTATTCTTCCTAGCTAGCAGGACTTTGTGAGATGAAATTCATACATAACTAAATGCCTATATCAAGGCTGTCAGTTTTTACCAACTCACCAGTAATGTCACTAGAGAGGCAGGCCAAATGATCTTGGTGATCATAGTTTCTCATGAACAGTAAAGAAAAAAATCCACTGATTTGAGGCAGATATGAGCGGTCTTTTTTCCCTTTGTGGCTATAATGTGCCTATGTTTAGATTAATCTACAGAACCTTTAACCATCTGAGGTCTTAATTAGAATATGATACCCACAACCCAATACAAAGTTTCCTAAATGGGAACCTTTAATTAGCTATTTTTGACTGAACTGGCAAGACTAATTCTTTTTACAACACATTTTTCTATTGCTTTTTTACAACACTTTTTTTCTACACATTATTCAATATTGTTGTTAACTTTTGTAATACCACTTTTCATCCTCTACCCATCTTATGCAGCACAGCACAAATGCTGAAAATGATGTTTTAAGTGCTGCACTCAATCACAAATGAGGTTCCATTTTTAAAATAAACAGTTTTTTAGGTAGCATGTAAGCTACATGCTTTTAGATGTTTTAGTTTGACTCTTTGTCCTCTGCTTTCTACTTTGCTGTATCGTACATACTGTATGATGGTGTGTGATGCACCCAGATAAGAACTCTTGCAACAGGTACCTGTGCATATTTGAGTTTGGGTCTGTATTTTAATAGAGGGAGGAATTGTGGGTTAGTTTCAATGGTTCAGGGCCACACTGTTCCAGGAGATTCTTTGCTCTTTTGTGAAACCCACTGGACATGAAATCTGTCTCAAACTGAAGTGGTTTAGGATTTGTTAGTGAAGACGAAATTCATTGGAATATGTTAAATCACAATCTAGCAGTAATTAAAAAATAAACTGATTTGTAGGCCTGTTTGTTGGAAATGTGGAAATGTGGGCTGATTGGAAAATTACTTACAGTTCCATTAAGAAATTTTTACCTCTTTGATTTTATACATTTTTTAGCATTTTCTACATTGAATTTAATTGTTTTTTTGTTTTTGTTTTTTTGTGGTTTACAATAAAAACCACATACTCCATTGTTTGTTGTACAGAATAATTAACCTTGCAACTAACTAGAGGGTAACAAGCAACCTTGTCCATTCACAAGCAGAATTAGTTTGTCATTTAAATTATGGAATCGATAACAATTGACTTTAACCTGAGTGAATTTGACAACATACACCCTCAACTCTGAGAACACTGGTAAATGAAAAGGGAATGCATAACACAATAGCAAGGCAAAACGAACACTGGAAGACATGGATACACACCTTACCGCTGTTTAATAGCACTGTGATGATATTATGAGACCTAGAAAAAATTCTCTTTGGAAAGATTAAATCAAAAGTAGTTAAGAGTGTCCCATGGGTTAGTGTCTCATCACTAAGTGCTATATTTATGAATTTACACAAAAAAAGACCAAGAGCTAAATATCAATATAAGCGATCAAGTACGGTGATGGAAAGGTTTAGGTTTGGGATGCATTGGCAGAAAAAGACATTGCTATCATTGCTTGCAATCGTTGAAAAGGATATACATTTTGTTTGTTTCAAAGTATTTTATAAGAGATTGTAAGACCACTGGTCCAAAAGCTGATGCTGAACACATGACTGAATCATGCAGCAAGATTGCATTGGTCCACTTCAGGATGGTTCCAGAAGAAGTCACGTAAACCCAACTAGGGTATCCACGGAATGAGCAGCAGTTTTTGTGCAATAAATGTGCAGCATATAGAATCAGACATGGCCATATTAGAGAGCGATCAGGAATCAAATCTTAATCAGCATATTTGTTTTATATAGGGCTGTGTTCTATATTTATTAAATTAAAAAATCTTCAGTCAAGTTCATATCTACTTTTATTCTATTTTTCCTAAGACCTGATACAATGTTATAAATATGGAAAAATGTCTAAATCAAAATATATAATTTATTACATTTGTTTGTCTGCAACTCTTGTATTTAAGACTTGTTGTTTACTGAATTTGATATTTTTACTAAGAAAATACTTTGACCTTTATTTAAATTCTGGATGCTAGTCCTTCTGTCTGGTTGAAGGGGTTAGGTGCATGTAATTTGCCTGTAATTTGATATATAGCTTGCTTTTTGTGTTAAAATGTTTGCTAATATCCAGTTGGGACATTTTCATGCAATATCTTTGACTTGCACGTTTCATCTAAGAATCAGATTATAGAGGCTGGTTCTACATACATTTTTAAAACATTTTAAACATTTGTAATATTTTAGGATATTTGAAATACTCTGCAGTTGAACTAGAGACTCTCCACCATCAAGTGGAATTTTTTTTATTTATTTTTTTTTTAGTTTTATGACCTGATGGCAGCAGTGGCTTTGAAGTGTTGGGCTGTAGTATTTGTATAGTTGAGGTTTTGGTACGCAATTTAGATCAGTTTGCATTGTCATGCACTGTAGAACACGTTGCATATTGCATCCTATTGCAAGGAGACCACTAATCGAACGGAAACTAGCAAAGAACATAAGTGCACAGAGAAAGGGGCAGTGGTACCCCAGAAAATTAAATTTAATTAGTCATTAATTAAAAGGCAAGTCAGATGGAGATGTATATTATTCAAAGCTGTTTCAAAGTATGCAAAGTTAGTCTTGGTCCACAGGTCAGAGTAGGCAGGTACAACAGACAGCTTCCAATCCTTAGCACAGATGTGTGTCAATTCTTACTTGATGTCATAGAAATAATTTGCATTATTAATCAAAAAGCAGAAGAGGAAATCTAAGAGGAAACTATGTTGGCTAACAGTGCAGCACAGTGATCTGATCTGCTAAAATTAGGAGGAAACATTGTGGCTGATTTTACGCTAACTTTATTATAGCTGGACTAAGATTGTATGTCACAATATAGGCCAGCTCTGTTAAAGTTCATTCTGGTTCTGCACATGTGCAGAACAACCTGATTCCTGCTAAAAACTCAGACTGCAGTGCTTTTTCTCAATGAACGAATTACTGAAATATTTTGGGAGAATACAGAGTAATTGTTATGAATTTGTATTAATAAAACTTTAATTAAGTAACATTAATTAAGTAATGTAGTATTAACTTTCTGTGCTTATTTGTAGTATGGATAATCTCAAAAGGAACTATATTTCTGTGATGCCATGTAAAACAAATGAAGACTTTGTTCAGACTTTGAAATTCAAAAGATATTTTTATAAATCCAAAAGCTATTGCCATTTACAGATGTTCTCAGCTGGGACAAAACATTTTTCCCAAATTAATCATCTTGTCAATAATTGCTGGTGCAGTCGAAGCATATGAATTCCTAGAAGTTCTTTGTTATTTTATTGTATTCTTTTGCGATCTAGTTACTTTTTTAAAGAAGTGCATTACTTTCATTTCCTTTAACACAGCTGCATATAGCACACAAGCTGCCTTGCCCAACCTGGCAACCACAGCACTCAGCTCTGATATTGTTTAGCTGCAAACAGCAACAGAAAGTCTGTGATGATCTTGGGAGCACCCACTTACCAAGAAACCAAGAATATGCTGGCTACATGTCTCAAGTAGCTGACATTTCCGATTCTGGATACTTCCCATCTCATGCTACATCTTGCAACAGGTTTCACCATTTTAACTTTTTTTTGGATGATTTTGTCAAAATTTTCCAACTGAGAAAGAAAGCCCATTTAAAGCTCTTGTCCCAGACAGCAAATACAGAAACCAATGTTATAGACATATTTGTTCATCAAATGATTAAAATACAGTTGCAGTAAATGAATCTGAAACTGACAGTTGGAAACATTGGTTTTCTTGTTCTGAATTTAGAATTATGCTTGACTTCGCTTTCCAGTTATTACAAGTATTAAAATGGACACCTACTTTGTCAAAATACAAAGCAGGAAAAGCTAGTAGCACTGACACAGTGTCCTGTCAGTGTTAGGTCATAGAGACCTAAAAACAAATCTCACAGTACCATGGCTAGTCTGCCACTGTAAGTGCAGAACATGATTATTGCATCTGTTGTCAAAGATGAAGGAATTCTACAGAGCAGTGTAGAAAGCTCTTCAGTGGCACCAGCTTAAAAGGTTGTGAACCATCCCAACTCAGTTCCTAGCCATGCCATAGCCATTTGTGCTCAGGAGTTAAAGTTAGCTAAGCTCTCATTGTGTGGGAAAGATGGATCAGTTCTTCTGAGCACAGAGCAGTCCTATAAGAATTATGCAGGTAACACTTTCTTCCAAGAATATTCAGTTATATTACAACATTTGTGAGAGTCCGCTCAGAAATATACAGTGATTGGCTACATATGAGAAATAGCATGTTAGTCTTCAGACTCCGAAACATATTCCCAGTCTTCATATTCTCTCAAGAGGCTATAGAATAAAAGCTCAACTGCTAACAGCAAATTATAATGAAACAAAACCCCAGACATAGTGATTATCATGTCAGGTAGGGGACAACATAAGCTAGCTGGCTGACTTGTTCCTATTAATCTTCAGTATGTATTAATGGTATGAGTTATGAGGTGTTGCATATCATAAATTTACACACTGTCTTATCAGCTTGTAAGAGCTAACATTAGCTAACATTAACTAACGAGTTAACATTTCAGCATTATTTTGTTATTGTTTTTAAAACAGCAATTTTGGTGCCCACAAACTTAGTCAACAATGAAATGTATACATCTGTCAGATAGTATGCAGTAAACAGACAGTTAAAATCTTATAAGTGGGTCATTGGCTGTTGCTTAGACTTTAAGTAGGTGACTCTGTCTACAGGTCGTTGATCATATTGCAACTAAACTGTGAAGGTGCTAATTGAAACAAGCTCAATTAGATGTGTTATAAGACCCATTGTTAGAGTTGTCAGAGCAATTAAGGAGTGGCATATTTCACCTTTCGTGACCCAGTAGCAGATGTTTCCAATAATTGAATTTTGATATTTATATTCTGGACATTGTGGGAGTTGGCATTGTTTCTCTTGCCATAGTAATCAAAGAGAGAGGGAAGACCACATTAGCCATGGAGCAATGGCATTTGCATGCACGTGAGAATTAAAATTATAGGGGTGAAATAGAGGGTGTGGAGGATGACAACACATTTTTTAAAATTATATTAGAAAGTATTTGAAAGGGGCATAGTTTAGCTTGAATGATGTAGAACAACAACCATGTATAGCATTGGGGGAAAAATGGATAAAAAGAGAAACGAAAAGGAAAAATCAAACTTTATTTTATTTATTTGTTTAGTTAGTTATTTAAAATGTAAAAGTGCAGTAAAGTGCTTAAGAACATCTAGACTAAACCATGACCATTCATATGTAGGTATTGAAGAGATCTCTGGTTTATTTGAGGAATTTTGGGTTTGGAAACTTTTATGATTCTAAAATGTTATAATTATACCTGAAGATGTTGCATTTGCACTTTTCTAAAAAAGTGTTGTTTCATAGAATGTCAAGTTTGCCACTGGATTATTCATGTGATGTAGTAATCCTGCCATGCGCCCTGTGTTGACCCTGAATTAGATTAAGCATTTAGAACATGAATCAATGAATGGTGTAGGAATGTGTAGTATTGTTATTTTATGCAAAGAGTGTTGACTTGTGACTTAATGTGAGTTGTTGCTGAAAAGCAGGTCTTCTTACATGACATATACACACATTATTGCACTGTGCATGTCTGTTTTATACAGTTCTGATGCACTCTGTAGCTGTTTTATCTTTGTATTTGTTGAACACAGTTTCATGGAAGGTAGTTTTTCGTTGATGTGATGCTCTGAAGTGCTAGATTCACTGATTAGCCTAGCAATAAAGCCCCCTGCCAACTTTTGTCTAGGTCCTCCTTCTACCACCCACTTTCTGCCCACACTACTTCTGGCATGGAATCCGCAAGACCTCTGATGGTGTCTTTGTGGTATCTGGCATCAAGACATTAGCAGCAGATCCTATAAGTCCTGTAAATTGTGAGGTGGGGCCTCCATGGATTGGATTTTTCCAGCTCATCCCACAGACGCTTGATCGAACTGAGATCTAAGGAAATTGTACACCAATTTAATATCTTGAACTCTGTCATGATTCTCAAATCATTCCTCAACCCAGTCATTCACATGATGTAAAAGAAAATGTGATTCATCAGACTAGACCACCGTCCGTTCCTCCATGGTCCAGTTCTGATGCTCATGTGCCCAGTGTACATTTCAGCAGTGGACAGTGTTCAGTATGGGCACTCTGACCAGTCTGCAGTTTCACTACCCCATACAACAGCAAGCTGTGGTGCACTGTTCTGACATCTTTCCTTCATAGCCAGCATGAACTTTTTTGGCAATTTGAGATACATAGTTCTTCTGTGGGATCAGACCAGATGGACCCCCATATGCATATTTGTGAGCCTTGGATGCCTATAATCCTCTCACCAGTTCACAGGTTGTCCTTCCTTGGACCTTTGGTAGGTACTAACCATACCAGCAACGCTGCAACACACTGAACTGACTTCAACTATTGTTAGAAACAATTGTGGTATGTTCTATATGCCTTCACCTGGATTACCTCATGGTTCCTTGATTATTGAGGGATCTTGCTACCGAAATAAGGAATCATGGGGTAACAGACTCTCAGAGGGAATCCACACACCAACTTCTGTCCCACTGCCTTCTGGGTTAACTCTAGAATGGTGCAATAGATAAGTACATGAACCCTTATACGCATTTTGAGTATCAAAGTATGCTGATACGATTTGTTACTCTAAACTATGCAAAAAGCTGGTGATGCCTATGAGTTCAGTTGTGCATGTGTAATACAAAAGAGTAGTCTTCTTTTTTCCTCTAATAAAATATTAGGTAAACCAATTGAGACAATAATGGGAAATGTTTGATAGTACTTTTGTACTTTTGAAGTCTCCAGTGGGATCTGATTCTCACTGAATGCCCTCCTCCCTCGGGTTGGCAGTCTTCCCTCAAGTTTCCAGCTTGAATAGAGCACTGGGCTGCCCCGGTTTCTGTCAAGGTTTTGAGATGAGTGTTGAGTTCAGAAATTTTAAATAGAATCTATCAATATCCAGGGAGTTTAATTAACATAAAAACACAACAGAAACTGAGGAGATCTGAGCATAAAGCTAAAGAGAATCTAAGAAAGGTGTTGATTATGCTAGGCTGGGTAGCTTGGTAGAGAGCAGGCTAGACAGAGTCAACAACGGTAAGATAGGGACCTTCAAGGTAAACAAGGCCCAGGTGATGGTCCAGTGAGTGAGGTAGAATGGGAGGAGCAAAAAGAAACAACAGAAACACATGACTCACAAAATAATGAACATGTGAGGGAGACTGACACACAAGAGGGGGCAGCATAAATTGCTATGAGCTGTAAAAATCAATAAAAACAACGGTTTGATAGACATTTGTGGACATGTAACTTATTTACAAGGGCTTTTGTCATTGACTCTCAGTGTTAGCAATGCCAGCAGGTTTTGTTCTAAACTAAAGAATTTGGACACAAAACATGTCTCGGCTGATTATCTGCATCTGGGGTAAGTGAAAAATCATGTTAATTTTTATTTTAACCAAACTATCCCTTTGTGGCAACAAAAGGAGGCAATGAAATCTGCATTGCGATTCGACTGTTGTTAGAGTTTACATACGTGATACACAGTGCTGGAGTTCATTGTGGATGACTTCTTTCATGGCGAATACTTCAGTTACACTGGGTAACTAATAGCTAGTGAACTTAATATTATATAGTGAACATTATGCAGCTGCCTTTCAACTTGTCTCTTTACCTCCTACTTCTCCATCACCCTCTATAATATTTTATTAGTTCTCAACATCTTTAAATTCTACCATTTCCAGCTTTTGTGGAGTTCTTCATGCAACATGTCTGTAACATATTTTACAAACATGTAGCAAGTAATTACCACCCTTAAAAGGTTACTGGCACTGCTAGCTTGCATTGCTTTTTTCACATGAATCATTCTTTAACCCAGCTCCTGGCCTGCAGCTGCTGTGTCTCTTTGGCAAACTCAGCTGTGGTGTTGTACTGCATTAGTCTTCAGAGAAAGCCTACCTGCTGTGGGCCTCCAAGGATTCTTTCTAGCATGCTGCTTGCATGAATGCATGCTTGACTTTAAAGTTCAGCAATTTAAAGTGGACTCTTCATGACTTGCTACCTTTCAGTCTATGTGTAGATCCCTCCTAATCTCTTTGACTGTGTTATCAAATGCAGTCTCTTTTCCTGCAAATACAGTACATTTTTCTACAAGAAGGTGGTGCCGGACAGGAAGCATCCCCCACCCAAGCACCACCGCCAATACTATATTTAAGGATGATTGGATGTCTATGAGAGGTCTGTGAACCTGTGTCTCTTGAACCTTTGTCTTGCTAAAGAAAAGTTTAGTTTATGTATGATTATAATGTGTGTTCTGCACATGTGTTTTGCAGTTTTTTATATTATTGGAATCCATTTTGCAGTTCTGCCTTCAGGTTACATGCAAACAAAACACCCTAATGCAGACAACGTAGATTTTCTTTCCCCAGATAAGTTTATACAAGATGTTTTGTGTGTGTAAACTTAAAAATCACTAGCTCAATGATGGCAAAATAGTGGTGGTCATTTAGCCAAGGTCATTGAAATTTGATAAGAAAATCTGTGGCTGTGGTTGAAGTTTTAAAATATTTTTAAAATACTGCATTTTGTGTGTCTTCAGTCTGGATCTCAACCAAGTTGTTCCATTGCCACCATGTGCCGGGGAACTATTAGTTCATGCAATTCTATGGGTGCCACAGTCTATGTCCGCTGATACACGATTTCGGCCATTGTGCCACAAATTAGAACAGCTGCCATGACATGGTACAGCAATTCATCCTCTGAGCATGTTGCCTTCTGGGCATCAACCATTTGGTTTTGCTTGGTTTGGATGTTGTGCATGCACTTTTGTCTCTTCTTCGAGCTGTCTTATTTGCAATTCCGCAACGTTGATATTTCTTGCTAAGGCTGCACCTTCCCTTAGTACCTGCACAGAGCCAACATTTGTTATTTATTTATTTTTGCCAACCCTGTGTAGTTGCCTTAACTGAAGGTCCATGTTATACACCACAAGACAAAAAGTGTAGTGGTAACCTCGACCGTTTCAGTCAGTTATTTTGCAACAGCTCAGCCAGTTGCTGTCCTTTTTCTTGCTAGACAGTAAGTGTTTGTTAGAAGTCATCTGTACGCTAGGCATATACGTTTATGATATTTGGCTTGGATATTTACATGTTACTAGTCTTAAAGCTTTGTGAAGTGGGTGAATGGTTGGCTTGTTTGAAAAATGCTGAGGTTGTCATCTTGGTTAGCCTCACTGCAGACTTTGTGTTTCTTGCTAATCATATCAATATCACATGGCCACTATCATTTATTGTGGAAATGATCTGTGGAAACCTTGATTGCTTTATGAGTTGGTTTTACATTGTTCAGTTTGTATCAGTACAGTGCTGTGTCCATTTTGCATAAGTACAGTGTACCCATATGTATTTTGGGTAGAAAAAAAAAACAGTTAAAGCCAGTGCATGTTATTAATTAAGGTGACCCTATGAACACCTTTTTTTTTTAAAAAAAAGTATCCTCTTCATGTTGATGGTATCTTCATTTAACCTTAGTATGTTTTTAGAAAAGAGGAGGACAGGGGTGTGATTGAGAAAAAACAAACGAAGACACCCAATAATGAGGCCTCAAATTTAACTGAATGAATTATTATTCTCTCACACTCTTGTTCCATTCCATTCTCCTTTGTCATGCTCTCTCATGTACTTTCTATCTCTTTTCCTGTACCCTTTCTTCAGTCAGCTACTGATCTCCTAATGGGCTTTTAATTAGTCTGAACAGAAGATATAAGCCATAGCCTGACATTTTAACTGGTGGTGAACAGAACCCTTATCATCGATGCTCAGAGTACAACACATTTTCTTACCCCTGAAGATATCCCAGCTTGTTCAGACAGACCACTCTTGAGAACACAGAAGATAAGGAATACTTTATGATGTTTAAACGATGTGTCTTCATTTGTCAGTGTCGCAGTTCTGCAATTTTACTCTTCTGCTTGCATAGTCCTTTTAAATCCGTTCACACCTGTCTGTGTCCCCTGAGATCTATAATGCATCCCAAGGACTTAACATAAAGCCTTTCCCAACTCTATCAAACTTTTGGTGCTCATAAAGCATTTAGACTCATTAACACAGAGGAGTCGCTTTCCTTTTGATGCCGTCTTGCTAAACCATGTGTTGACAGGTGAAAAACGAAACGACGTAGACACAAGGCGATTAAAGGGTCTTTGGTTCTCCCCTGCAAAGGACCTCTGACAAACACTAAATTAGCACTGCGACTCCTCGATAAGAGAGAAGCGAGCTTAAACACACAGACATCCTGAATATCAATTTCACGTTTCGGCTCCTGCCGACACACAGTGCACAAGAGCACTTGGTTTAGACCAAACAAGGCTCTGGCTATAGTATCACGTTATCTCCTCTCAATTAGAGCGTAAAGAGGATTAACCTCTACTGCTGAGAGGGAGCTGGCGGGTTTGCTGCCCTCAGCCGCCTAGTTACAGGGGTCACCCAGTCCCCTCATTAGTGATGACCCCTCTGTCTCTCTACCCCTTTATCCCTCTTACACTCTCTTGTTCTCATTTATTCACCAATTTGATGGAGAAAACAGACTGATTGTATGTTTTGACTTTGCATGGCAATGTTATTTAGACGAATGACATGTCAGAGGAATAAAGGATAAGTATGAAGGCAAAGGACTTCTCTTTGTGATCACACTGAGAAGCAGGCCTGAAGAGAGCGAAAGTAGGGGAGGGGTGAGAAAGAGGGAGGCATATATATTGGCTGATTAGTCATGTTGCGCAGTGGTGTGCAGTGGCATGAGCCAGGTGAGAGGGCGAATGGACAAGCAATCAGGTACTCGGGCTTGGTCGTGTTTCTCAAAAAATAAGGCCAGACACATCTGACTGCCTGCACCTCTCACTACTGTTTGTGACATGTGGTGATCCTAGAAAATCACTTGATATCACCCTCATACTAACGCATAATTTTTTTTCACTCATTCATTCAATTATTTAGACATCCAGACCATCAAGGCTGATCATCTTCTGGTCAAACCTAGTCCTGGACTAACAAGAAATTTCTGTGCATGATGGTCACTTGAAGGACACCTGAAGTGCAATGCTGCAAGTGGTGACACTGGTAATTACATGCTCCATGTATGTGCTCTACTTTTGATTTGCCTTATAGAAGTACTTATGCATTTTGTCCGTCAGTACATGTTTCTAATTTAGTATACAGGAGAGTACAGAACTAATTACAAAATTGGCTTTGTTTGAAAGGTTGAGTAAATAAATCTATTGCGCAGTGTTACAGAGGCTAACCTATAATAAGAGAAGCATATTTCCTGCTCCTGTTAATGGAATATCTCTAATAATAACAGCTAGCTTTTTGGTTTCTGCCTAATGAAACACTCCAACTACTCTATCATCCAGTAGTATATTGCAGGCATTACCCACTCTGGACACTTACATCTCTACAAGGCCCATCTTAGATACTAGAATGAAAATAATATTATTGCGAGAGCTTAGTCATGTGTTATTTTGACACAATCTTTTATCTGATCAAAAAAAAAAAGAACATTATGTTTTACGACAAACCTTTTATATTCTTAAAAAGAATTTACCTTTTAGTACTTTTGATTAATCATGGTGTGCACAGAATAATTTTATACTACTTCTTAAATATCTATCTATCTATCTATCTATCTATCTATCTATCTATCTATCTATCTATCTATCTATCTATCTATCTATCTATCTATCTATCTATTTGTTTGTTTGTTTGTTTGTTTGTTTGTTTGTTTGTTTATTCTGGGCACGCTTTGTAATGGGCATCATGTTTTTAAACCAAGCCGTTCAAAGCAGTTTTGCACAGTATTGGTAGCTGCATTACAGGACATGAAATGCTGCTTGAAACCATAAACATAGAAATTATGAACAAACATGCTTTGTTCTGTGTGCTGTGTACAGCATGTGTGCTCTGGAAGTTCAGAACGTATCGTGATATTGATGCCATTGTGTTTGTATGTAAAGCTCCTGTTTGGTTTACAGTGTGGAAACAAACCGTGAAATGCTGGTGAGTGATAACTACAGACGCTTTCATTTCTACTTTATTTTAGGCATCATCCAGAAACAAAGGCTCAGGGGCACATGGCTCACATGGCAAAATGAGGTAAACACACACACACACAGGCCTACATATTTTGAATCTAACTGTGATTAAAGCGCTTACAGCCTGAAGAATTCCTGAACTGAGTATGGACATTACCAATGTATTTTAACAGCTCATTCCGCCAAGCAGCCAGCCTCTGACCCTGTGATCAGTTCTGGAGGATACAAATCCAGTTAGCCTCATGTGCAACTGAAAGCTAATGTTACATGTAGATCATGCCTTTCCACATCTCACAAGAAAACACAGTACAGCCACAGTTTGCCATTTGTTTAGACTCACATAGTAATGTTTTCTGTATTTGTTGCTGCAAAACCAAATCTAGCAGGACATCGCATTTTGCCAGGCGCATAGCATTGGTGACATGTTAAGACTCATTGACAAAAATAATTCCAAGCTGCCGTAGCCTTGCACATTTAGAACTGGGACCTGGGGACTAAATTTACCATACGGGAAAACAATGGAGCATAATTATGGGTCCCGACCAGTATATCACTGCTGATAGTAATGGGTGTTTGCAGTGCGGCCGTAGTGCCTCAGCATGCTGCTGGGAACTTGTTGGGCTAACTGGAAACTGTCTGGAATTATATGGTTGACACTTAAAGCAGATGTTGGTGAACTATTCTCAGTCTGTCTATGCTTAAAAATATCAAATTCCACAAAACCAAATTTCTTACTATACATGCAATATATAGAGTAAAATTTAATTGTTCTAATACTTCGGGTGTTTGTGTATGTGTTAATGGTTAGATACATAGATCATCCCTCTTGCTGATTGTTGTGTTGGGTGAATGTGTATGGCAGTGATCTTCATATTGCAGCAGTAACTATAAACAACAGAATCAATGCATCCTGTCTTGAACCGCAAAAGCCAAATTCTGCTTTTTGTTCACAGGTAATACAGGATTCATGGTAGTGTAATATTCTTTCTTTTACTTCTGAAATATAATATTCTCTCTCTTACTATGCTACTCTTAACTCTTGGTGCTGATTTTGGTATTGAGGAATGACATCGAAACCTTAAATCTAAAAATCTTAGATGACTTTGTAGTTTGAAGCACTGTATAGGTGCCAAAAAATGCCGCAAAGTTTGCAAAATTGTTTAAAATGTCAGATAGAAAAAAAACTCTTGACTATTTACTATTATCTTATGATGGAGGGAAAATGACAGCACTCTTAAGCCAGACATTTGCACTTTCATACCTGTTTCGGCAGCATTACTTGCGCTGTGTTATGGAGAAAACAGCAGATACCCTGCTGTTAAAAAAATCCCTTTGCACTACGAGTGGTATTCTGAAGCATTCATGGTTCCTGTTCATCTCCTGTGAGCTGGTCTTTTCTCTCTGCTTCAACTCTCCCTGTTTTAATAAAGACACTGGTGTAGACTTTCATTAACGGGGCACTTCTGGCAAACATAGTCACCTAGTAAATCCACATATGTTTGCAGCCTCCCAGCTCTGTAAATGGCCCTACAATCAAGCTACGGTGGAGTGGAATGAAAGGTTGAATGGAGGGGAAAAATCCTTTATTAATGTGAAATGACATAATGTACATTATTTTTAACTCGAGCTGTAAAATGTGTAAAATGTGTATTTTGAGCTTATCATCACAGTAAAGTCCTATTTTGTTTCTCGTCAGTTTCTTAAATTTGTTAATATATTTACATCACTCTTTCCAACGCATCTGCTTCCAAGCACTCATAGAAGTCTTTTTTTCTTCTTCTGTTTAATGACACAGTGCGCAAAGCCATTTGGTATGGTTATTCAGTTATATGATATCGTTCTTATAATTTATGACATTATAGCTATCTTCAGTCATTGGTGATATGCTTATGTTCAGGATATTAGTTAGCTAGTTGTAAGGTTTTATTCTAACTTACTCTTTTATATATATATATATATATATATATATATATATATATATATATATATATATATATATATATATATATATATATATATTATAGTGTTGTACTTTTATGTTGTATCACAGCAGTAAAATCAACCAGCTGTTTGGAAAATCGTCAGGAGCTTCTGCAGTGCTGATTTGTAAAAGAGGAAGGGTTGAGAGCCTATGCACTTAAATCAACACCCTAAATGTATCAGCACAACGTATCTGTAAAATATTTATCTTTGCTCTCTGGTAGTGACTAAGCAACACAACCTGATGCTCAGGAAAGCATATGCCCTTTGTGTTAGCTCATTACTTCAGCCCTTGTGCTGGAGGTCGTGGGCCTGTTCTTTTCTGGTGGAAACAACAGAATGGGGAGTTAATTATTTCCACCCGAGCCAAGATCCTCTTTGCCTGCCACTCTTTCCACAGAGGCCGGCCTGTGATTTGCATGAGGATTTTGAGGGGCTTTTTCCTGTGTTTGCCATGTCTGTCCTGCTTCTCTGTTTAAATAGCCACTCAGTAATGAAGGCAGGGAAGAGCGCGGGAGGGTGTGAAGGAGTTAGGGAGGGGAACCGAGAGGAGAGAAAGGGGAGGGGACAGGAGTTCTGTGAAGCTTTCCCTGATCTGTCCTTTTTGGGGAAGGAAGGCCCCAGGTGGTGTACTTGTGTGTGTGTGTGTGTGTGTGTGTGTGTGTGTGTGTGTGTGTGTTCGCGTGCACGCTCACGGAACCTTGCGACCCCGCAGTGAAAGGACTCTGCCCTAGTGTCAGCACAACCAGCGGAAGCTCGTCTGTGAGACTAAAAGGAGACAAAAGGACAGTGGACACACACCTCTTGCCTTCCTCTGTGCCCCCATCGCCCTCTCACCCCCCAACCCCGTCTGCCATCCAGCACTGGGGGGCTTTGACTAGCCAAAAGGGGCACTGTGACCCCCCCCGCCCTTCCAGCCTGCACTTGGCCACTGCTGACCCCTCCTTCCGGAAGTATCCATGGGAGGGAAAGTAGAAATTTTGTGAGAGGGCATTTGGGAAGGAGCACCATGCACCTTGACCTGTCTAGACGATACTCTGTGTCTGTGGGGTTTTTTTTTTACCAAGCAGGCAAAATTAACTCTGACCTTTTAATGTGTCTAATGTAAATTTTTTCTGCATTTGTTAAAGCTAGGGGCTAAGCTAGATGTGTTGACACATTAACCTGTGGACCTTTCATTTAAAATGTAAAACTTCCTGAGAACTTAAGCTGTTTGTCTTTTTCCTTTTGCTCTGCGAAAAATCAAGATTGATTCTTTTCTTTTAAAATGTTAATTTAAGGGGGGGGGGGGGGGGGTTTGTCTACATAAACCAGTTTTGGGTTTATTATTCCAGCAGTGATTTTTTTTTTTTTTTTCAAATGGAACTGGGATGCTGATGAACTTTCTTCAGAAAAGAATGAAGGGGGTTTTCCAGGGTGATGGTGACATTTTCTGTAAGTACTGTTTTGGTTTGGTTATAATTTTGCATATATATTAATATTGGGAAACACACTGAGTGCTGAAATCTGATTGTTGAGGTCACCAAGAATTTTCTTCCTTCCTCAATGCAAATTTATATGTAACATCCTTATTTAGACTTATGTATCTCTTTAATAAATAAATCTAAATCTAGAGTAAAAATAAATTGACTATGATTATTTATTCTTCCATTTGAGTGCAGACTAGTTTCTTGGTTTTAGAAAAGGTTTTTGGTATAGTTAGTGGTATTATTAGAATCTTTTGTAGGGATAAAATGTCTAAAAGATTTTCCAGAGTGCTTAGCTCAAATACATCAAATGATACTCGCTGAATATTATCATTGTTCTTATACATGTTTGAACAGGTGAAGTTTCAGCTGCTATTTTAAAAATGTTGGTGAATATCAGGTGAGAGTATGTCGACTATATGAAGATTTTGTCTGTGTAACGATTGTGGAGGTGTTTTGATAGCTAAAATCACCTAAGGGTGCCGTGGCTTTTGATGGGAGCTTCCTCCATCCATGCCGTTTCTCCTGCTCCCTGTCTGTTGTCACACCAACCTGCATCCCCCTCAGATTTGGGATCAGTTCTTGTTGCACATTTTCCCAGTCACAATTGTAAATGGATTAGGGTATCTGATGCTAGATCAGGCCAAAGAGTGCAAGCACCCAAGATGGGGTCCACGGGCAGGGAGAGAGGCGGCAGGCGCCGTTGGTTTTCTCTCCTCATGGCTGCTCCAGCCCCGCCCTCCAACCAGCCACTCAGCGCCAACAAAATGGCAGCCGCAGCGACGCGCCAGAGGAGCAGTCCTGTTCCACCCACTCCTCCATCTCCCATCTCCCATCACCCCCTCCTCCTTCCACATGCTTCCTCTCTTCCACTCCCATTTCGCCACCTTGGTAGTAAAATACACGGGAAACATTCACTCAATGCAGTATGGCCATGTAGTTTAAAACAAAACATTTAACTGATAATTATTTCAATTGCATTTTGATTGGGTTAGGTTTGTTGAGTGTGTTGTGTGAGATAGGAAATACCTGAAATGTGTGTGATTTGTTGGAAGACTCATTTGAATTTGTACGGTTGTTTGAATGTAGAAATGCTATGTCTGTGATACAGAAGGTATACTGTTACATTTATTTTGGCCTTTCACCATTTTTTAACTGTAGCGGTCAAACTTGCAAATGTAATTATGGTAGGGAGAACACAACAACAACACTGTAATTCTGTAATGGCACGATCAATCTATTGGTCCAAAATCCTGTACAAAGCTGCATGTAAATGCATATGTATGAAGTTGGTTACTGGTTAGGCACCTATGAGGGTTTAAGTTGATGTAGACATTCCCTTTATGCCATGCCTAAGCTCAGAATTTCCTCGAGGTGGAACTGAAAACATCCAAAAGGATACTGGTTTGTGTTTGTATATGATAGAAACTTTTCAAGGGAAATGCATCAACATCAAAATCCAATTCTTGCTTTATATATTTAAACTGTGCCAAATATCTTATACCCTGATTGCTGATTTTGGTGCAGGACTGTTATCATTGGCGTATTGTAATTCATAACCATGTCAAGCATGGCCTCAGCAGAATTAGTGAGCTTCAGCTGTCAGCTGTACTCAAAATGTAACACGAGTTGAAAAAAATACTGAAATTTTTTTTTTTTATTGGAAAGGTTTTACAGTGTTTAGTATGGGCCAGTCAACAAGGTCAGCACCAACAGACTGTGTTTACTTATCCAGTAAATAATAAGTCAGGGATGTGAATGGCGTCTTTTACAAATGACAGTAAATGACTGCCTGACTATATCACAGTTGACCTGACATTTCAAGCCCAAATGCGATCATTTTAAATTTTTTATTAGATTTTATGTCTAACTTGTATGTGAACATCTTCTCAGGTTTATTTTGTGATACTCATGACCCTCCTAGCAATGAAGGTGAAGGTGTTTTAATGTGATTCAAAATTGAGGCTGTAATAATGACTAGAGCATTACATGAAAGGCAAAGAAGCCATCCCAGTACGCATAATAAATGCAGAACTTCCAAATGTATTTAAATTTGAAATATGTTGCTTCATTGCTGCTGTTTCTCTTTGTGTGCATGCGTGTGTGTGTTCATGTGTGTATATGTCCCTAGAGTTGCAGACCATGAAGGTGTGATGGTGTGACGGCATGACTACACCATGTACTTGGTGAAATCGGCAATGCTGCTAAGGTAAATGTATGTTTGCCATCTATTAATCTCTTTGACTGCCTTCACTTCACACAAATCAGAATGTGGTCAGTTCAGAATAAACAATCTAATGTTTCTATACATGACAATAAAATTTTCTATTCACCATGAAAAAAAAATTCATGCATTTTTAGACCTCTCATAAACAGCTAGTAGTCAATCTAGTAGTTAGTCTTACTGCCGTACCAGCCAAATATTGCATGTGCTATAAACAACGTAGCTGTAATAAGCATTTAGAAGTCAATGTTTATAGCACATTCTCTGCAAAAGAAACATGTAGGAGCATCTGAGCCATGTTTGAGACAGATCAGTGTCTGAATTTCTTTAACGCGAATGTGATATAGTACACATTATTAAGTTGTATTTAAAAATAGCCTACAAGTAATAGACACTTTAAAGTGCTTCTAAGTGAAAACCAGTCTCAGTGTATGACAGCTATGACAAACACCTGTTACAGCTTTCAATCAGTTGCAGGAAAAAAATAATAGGGTCCCCATTTACATATCATGTCTGAGTATACTGTATCTTTATGTAAAATTCATTCCATATATGCCTTAGAAAGTATTTTTATTTTTGCCTGAAAGATACATCTGCAAAATTAACAAGTAAATTTTTTCTAGTACCTTTTGTGTTGGTGTATATTGTTCTTTTCAGAAAAAATCCTGAAAAATCACACATCATGTGGTTTGTTAACTTTTAAAACTGAATAGACTTCTGAGTGATTACTTTTTTACCCAGTTGTTGGGAGTCACAACTAATTATGTCTGAAAATCCTGAATATTACAAGGTCAAAGGTCATTATGCATTATTGAATAGCTTACAGAAACCACACTGGAAAGGTCAAATTCTCAGTAATATGTTCAAATGAGAAGCGCTACACTGATGTCTCATAATTTTATATTTCACCCCAATTAGGTTTTGTTAACAATATCCATGTGAATCAATAACCATGTAATGACCACATTTCAGCCTCTTTCGTAGTTTATCAGGCCAAGTTATGAAAATAATTGTGAGGCTGGATAGTCACATGGGGTTTGTTTCTCATTTTACTAGACTTCAGTTTGTCTTGTTGCTTACACTTACATTCAAGCTTAAGAAATCCTGGCATAGAGGTGAGATTTTGATAGAAAAATTCTGATTATGGAAGCTTAGTAGATCCTACTTGGCCATTTTCAGCCTGTTGAACCAATGGTCTGTTAAATATGAGCATTTGCTTCATCACAAATAATGTGTCTAAAACTGGAATTCTTAAGAGTAGTTATAGATGCCAAAAAAACACCATATCTTAACACAGTTAAAGTTAGCATAGAATTGCCCTGTATATGGGAAAAACGACACCTTTGATTGAAGATTGTAGTACTCCACTCAGTGTATATATGGTGAATCAGTAGTACTAGTACTTCTCAAATATTCCACTGTGACTTGAAACCTGAGCCGATATTGAAATGGCTAGACACTGACTGTGAGTTAAAAAGGCCAAATAAACAAACAAGTGTTTTGTGATCTCTTAACGGCATTGCCACGCAAGTTTCAAGCCTATGTGGATGATTTGTTTGATGTGTATTTGACCTCACAGCAGTTGCTGTGGGGATTAACGAAAAAAAAAAAATAACCCAAGCAGGTGATAACGTTCATATTCAGCATTTATAATCGTTTGATCTGATCTTACAACACAGGACCAGTGTAACTAGGGAAACTACTAATGCAGTAACCTTGGCCTTACTAGCTCACCTATGAGCGGTTTGTTTATGCTTTTTCACTTATAGATTTCCTTTTTCACTTATAAATTTCTGGTTTTTGGAGAAGTGAGTTTTTAGTATGTATAATTAGAGCTTACAGTGTGGTTCTAGAATATAATGTTATAGTTGTTGTTGTTGCTGTTGTTGTTGTTAATTATTAATAACTGACCAGAAGCCATTATTACATTACATATGGATCACATATGGAACTATGTGAGACTAAAGTGTGCAAGTGTTCCTCAATGTTTTTTACATGTGTGCAATAAGTGAAGAAGTAAACTGCATGAAATGAAGCAACTAATATTCTGTTTTCTTTTTCTCTAAAATTCATATTAAGCAAGAACTCCTGGGTTTCTTTGTTTTTCCCCTTCTTTTCAGTATTTCTTGTTCATGTCTGTGATCCACACTATGTATGGTTGTATCCCAGCTTGTAGTAGTTTGTGTGTGTGTGTCTGTGTGTGTGTGTCTGTGTGTGTGTGTGAGTGTGTCTGTGTGTGTGTGTGAGTGTGTGTGTGTGTGTGTGTGAGTGTGTGTGTGTGTGAGTGTGTGTGTGTGTGTGTGTGTGTGTAGACAGAGAGGATCTTCTCCACAATGCATGTGCTTCCTATTGTCCACTCCTCTGAGTTGACTTCTTAGGAGCCTATTGCCTAAGACTCATGGGAGATCAAGAGTTACCAAGGTGCTCTGTAGATAGGCAGACTGACGCACATACACCCGTGCATGCTCACACACACACACACACACTCATTTCCTTTGGCTGTCGAAGTCCTGCTGTGGTTTCAGGGGAGGTCACTGACACTACCACTGGAGCTTCCCCCCTAATGAAAAACTGCTCCCCCACAGTGTGTGTGTGTGTATGTGTGTGTGTGTGAGAGAGAGAGAGAGAGAGAGAGAGAGAGAGAGAGAGAGAGAGAGAGAGAGAGAGAGAGAGAGAGGGAGAGAGAGAGACAGAATGTGTGTGTTATATTTGTGTGAATAGCTGCATATGCATTACTGCTAGGAGGCAGTAACTTGTTGACTTGCCGCACAGTGCAACGAAGAAACTGAAAAGCAAAACCAAAAGCAAAACAGACACACTGTGCTTATTATTACATGTGTTTTACGCTTTTTTAAGCTATTGTAGACATTTGGCAACGATGCAGTGAGTAGCTTGGCAATGAATCTTGCAAGTGTGTGAATCTGGCACATGACTGTGAAGTACTGTTGAGTCCACGAAGTTGGAAGTCATTGGGTCAAACCAAAGAATGGGTGGTGGTGGTGGTGTTATTGTTGCAGTTGTGTGTGCATTTGTGTATGTCACAGTGATGCAGAAGTGTTGAAGAAAGGTGAAAACCAGTCGACAGAATCTGTTTCCCTTCAAAACAGTCCAGTACGCCAGCTGTGGCATTAACTTGTATTCTAACAAGATTAAAATATATTTGTCCTGAGGATTAGCATACTTTAGTGGCCTCTTGCTTCTTTGCTGGACTGGCCAGTGTATCTACCACTGGCTTTTGATCTCCCGTGCATGATGAGGACCCTGGCTAGGGCTCGGCCATCTGAGCACCGGTGTGAAATCGGCCTGATGTCATCCCCATTCTACCTCACTTGCGTCCCTCGCCCTTTTAACCATGTTTCCGAACCTTGCCGGTGCATTCCTCCCTGGGCCTAAGGAAGCATTTGAGGAGCTGGTAGAATAGCTCAGTAGGAAAGGTTGGCTGGGGGAAGGGTCTTTGTAGAGCAGGGAGGAGATGGATCTTTTATATGAAAAACAAGACAAGGAGAGATTCCACTGACACTTTTTTTCTTCTTTCTGGCGTTTTTGTTTAGTTGACTTTGATCGTGGCATTTAGAAACATTTGACAAAGCTAACAGTTAGCTTTCAAAACTTCCATTTTTAGTTAAATTAATAGTGGTTCTTTTTGTAAAAGGAGAAAGCAAAATTGGACATAACACCCTTTAAAGTGAGTTTCTACTGAAACAGAGCAGTGCATGTGTTATTCTTGTCCTGAAACAACTTCTGGGATGGTGAAAAATGTTTTTGGGCACACCTCCCTCTGCCACTGCTACTTTGGGTGGATGGAAAACTTATACCTCAGTCCTGTGATGTCATTTGGAAAATGTAGTGGCATCTGTGGGTACCCACCAAAGTCTTGCTTGCTGTATGGGAGGCATGCACGCATGCTGCTTTCCTCAGTCGCCCCTACGCAGTGTTCCACACAGTTATAAATAACGCTCTATTTCTTGAGTGGGCCAGTGCTGCAGTGGCATGATTTCCCATGTTCTGGCTCTCTAACTTGTATCTTATGATCAGAAATATTCACTAACGTGATCAATGTAAAGTAGATATCCCATTAAAGGACACAGCTTGTCAAATGACCCTACATTTCACTTGTCTGACATACAATAAATGCTTTTGTGTGAAAGGTGTAAGCCAAAGGAATGTAAGCCAAAGGAATGAAAAGTCTGTAAATCTGTCTTTGAGGAAACAGTATGCGTGTATGTGTGTTTAAGTGTCATTACACTGTTCATTACACGTTTCCAGTGAATCTTCTGCTGACGAGGCATGTGGTTGACTCAGTGAGCCTAGTGTTACCCTTCATCCTCTACTTCTTGAGATAAGAATTGAAGGTGGGGGGGGCTGATCTTGCATCTTCATCAAAGAATAGTGATAGTAACTGAATGGCAGTAAGATGTCAGTACAATATACCTCTGTGTCAGCAAGATATGTTGCGTTGTGTCGTTATGTCAGCAAGACGTGTCGCTATTTTGGAAGAGTATTGAAATCTGGTCTAGTTGTAATAGGACTTCCTTTTAACTGTTATAAACTGCAGCTTGGCTGATGTACGTTGGTAAATTTCTCACTGAAGAACCATCATATCTTTATATCATG
Organism: Electrophorus electricus; assembly: GCF_041902795.1. Taxonomy (NCBI): domain Eukaryota; kingdom Metazoa; phylum Chordata; class Actinopteri; order Gymnotiformes; family Gymnotidae; genus Electrophorus; species Electrophorus electricus. The sequence goes on from NC_137516.1 coordinate 12,125,947, forward strand.
ATAGCAAGGATTTTGTCAAAATATCAGCAATGTCCTTCAGTTTGAGGGCTGTAAAAGAAATTATTTGTTGTTTTAAATCTGTGTGGTAGACAAGTATACTAGAAAGTGAAATGGTGTGTAAGCATCTGTGTGAGATGGAGAAAAAAAGGCAAGAGAGAGAGATGATAGCAGGTAACTTTTTTGCTAGGGGAGCTAGACACCTGCAGTCATGATAAGAGTTTTTGACCTTCATCTGGAGTCTCTCTCTCTCTTTCTCTCTCTCTCTCTCTCTCTTTCTCTCTCTCTCTCTCTCTCTCTCTCTCTCTCTCTCTCTCTCTCTCTCTCTCACACATACACAAACACACACACACACAAGCACTTTTTTTTTTTTAGCTCTATAGATGAGTCAGTCAGTCACCTCTTCGCTCAACCATTGGGTGTCATTTCCTCATACAAGGGCTCCTATAAAGGAAATGTAGATGAGGCATTGTCCGTGATGGGGTCAGCGCATGGGAAAAGCCAGTCGCCCCACTCCATTCATTTATTTGATTCTACTGAAAGGACAGGTGGACTAGTCTTGAACAGGTTTTTGACGCTTGGACTTCTGCAAAGTTTAGAGAAGAATCAACACAATGCCCAGCTCTCTAAGCTAATGCCAGGCCAGACAGGCCTAGATTACCTGTTCTTATAAAGACATTTTTTTTTTTTTTTTAAAAGGCCAAACCATACAAGGTACAGAACTCATAGTATTCATTAAAACACAACTTGACTGGATGTTGTTGCCTGGTCAGGTCAGCTAATTGTATTTCTGCTTTATTTTATTCTTTTTTTTCTGTTTTGAGAGCTTAGTTTACATTAGCAGACTAATATAACTTCAGCTAGCTACACCCATATGTTTTACTGTCTATTACTCTCAATAATGTTAGAATTGTGTTGTATACCACAACATTGTACATGTAATTTCATAAAATTGAACATACTCTGGATGTAAAATAAAGGTGTACTCCTTAACCATAAGGAAGGTCTTTTTTCTGTTTGTTTATTTTATTGTGTTAAGCACCCAGAGTAAATAGTTACCTAAGTGTTCAATTTTACCTCACCAAGTTAACAAAGCATTTGTGCACAGGGCTTCATTTTTAAGGTAGTTAATTAGTTAATGTATTTAAGTGTTTGTACCATATTTTGAGTCAACTGGGGGTTCTTTGCAGTAAACCATACTGAAAGGTGTCCACGAGTAGCAGGTGTTTTAGCCCTAGTATATATAGACGGTTTTATAGCATTATTCAGATAAATCTAGTACAGACTCATTTGTCTGTGTCTGTCTAAGTGTAAATATTGAGATACCTTTATAAATAGATTACAGGTGATTGGTAGACTTTAGCCATGCTGATTAAACCACAAATCTTTGGTTTTATTTTGATTTTTGACTAATTTCATTGTGATGTACCACTGCAGGTCTCTGTTATACACTATAAAATGTCCTTGTATAGTTTGTCATCATGTGTCTCAGTACATAGGGATAGGGATCAAAGGGGAGAAAAAGAAAGAAAACTCAATTTGCAGGTTTTTACACCTGAGAAGTGCCAGGTTTTGGCTGGGTGATGATAGGTTTGCATTTATTTATTTATTTATCTATTTTTAACAGTGTGTCCTGGTAGTCGTATCCATTTGCCTCATAACTGCCTCACATTTGACTCACTGCTGATTTGATAAAGCTTTTCGGCCAAATTATGACGTAACATCCGTTAGGCCTAGTTCCCATTTGATGAAAGTGGTGCTCATTCTGATCAACCAAAGTGCTGAATCAGTCACATGCTGTAGGTCATGAAAACACCTGATTATTCTAGGGATGCTAGAATAAGAACTCAAGCTACTAAGAGATTAAGTATTATCTTCTGTGTTTATTTACTTCTTTTGCAGTTCAAGAGGCAATTAATTACACAATTAATGCATACGTGATACAAATTATTTACATGTGTAACAATACTTGTAAACACAAAATAAAAAATAACATTGTATTATACATCTTGATTTTGTCATTTTAGTTTTTAACATAGTTTCTATAGATATATCTCTGCTGATGAGTAAATTCATTAGGTCGAACCAGCAGTTGAAATAGTTGGAAAGGCTGCATTTAAACACTGCTGCTCTGATTCTGGCACAGTTCTGTGTCATTAAATTCGCACTTGAACTTGTAAGGCAAAGTGTGTTAAGTTTGGTGGATTTTAATTCACACACTCTTTTTTAGGTATACAACAAAAGGATAACGTCAAACAACAAAACGTTTACAATCTGGTATATGGAAATATTCTGCAACTAAAAACTCGATCATACTTTTATAAACACGTGAATATGCCTTAATATGACAAATCGCAGCTTTCATGCAAAGGCCCCAAAACCGCTTCATTCACATACAGACGTTATTGCAAGATAAATAAGCCATTTAAACACCTTTTAGAAATCTACTCTCAAATAAAAAGCGACACCAGTCATTGGATAAACTTTTTTTTCTTCGCAATATATCTCTATAAATACATAACAAATATGAACTCGACAATAAAACAGTATTTCAACATTTGTTATACAATAAACTGCTGGTTTGCTTCATTTAAATTTTCATAATGTTTATATATATGTTTATATATATATATATATATATATATATATATATATATATATATATATATATATTTCTGTATATGATGTTACTACGCTTATTCTCTTGCTACTGTCAAGAGCGCGCATAGGCGTAAATCATTGTCAGTGAGCTACACACGTTTATAGGCAGCATAACGTTGATTTAAACAAATTTTGCTACAAAAAAAATTGATTATATTGCTCTTTCATAAAAACTATGCAATTTAAGACGCTTCGGTTTGTTTTATTTTTACACGCCCAGTTGAAATGGATAGACTAGGCTACTCAGGTCGTTCCAGTGTTAGGCTGTTACGCGTTGTTAGAATATGTCTACACATGGTAGCTAAATTATTCCTACACAGTAGTACATCTCGTTCTTGCGATTTGAGTATTAATCCCCCCCTGCCCCCGCCTCCGTCATTGAAAGTAGCTAGGCAAAACCTGCGTATTTTTGAAATAAAGTATCTGAACATAATTCACTTCACACTTAATGGAAATTGTATCATCGCTGCGTCTATTTGTGTATCAAACAAACCAAGGAAAACGAACAAACGTGGAAATAAAATGTCTCTTAAGCAATTTATTTATATTCACAGTTGCCTGGGTGCAGCAGAAGATATTCTTTGGATTTAAGCAAGATGTATCTGAAATGTGGATCTGTATATTTTTCGATAAACTGGCCTATCGAAAGCGCTTAGTAATAGTGATTGCATGGGAACGATATACAACGCAGTAGATGCGTCTTGCACCGAATTCTTGACGTGCGAAAATGGGACCCAGATGGAATCCTATTTTGATAAGAAGTTGGTCATACATTGCTGTGAGAATCTTTCTCAGCTGAATGTAGAGAACTATAACACTTCAATTTCAGCTTCAATAATGCTGGCATGTTTGTACGCTGGCCCTTGTTTCTTGCGAGTTATTGCATTGTAAATATAACGATAACCTCTATCTTCTCCCACCCCCACAACAATCTCAGTCACTTTCTGATTTGTCGTCCTTAGTCGCGGTGGCGTGGTTGTAGAGTCCTTGCGCCATGAGGTGTAAGGCCAGCGCGTTCTTGGTACCACTGGCCTTTTTTATTTTGGCCCGCTTGTTCTGGAACCAGATTTTTATCTGAGATTCATTTAGGCCAAGTTCCTGTGCCAAGCTCTGTCGTCGCTGCTCCGTCAGGTAGCGATTGGTCTGAAACTCGGCCTTGAGTCTCTGAAGCTGTTCCGCAGTGAAGGCCGTGCGTGGTCGCTTGTCCTCTTTACTAGCATTTTTCTTCTTTGGTTTGCGAGTTCTGGGACCTGTGTGTAGAATTAGAATAGAAAATGAACAGAATGACCAGATTGAAGTGTTGAGTATCGTGTGTGTGTGTGTGTGTGTGTGTGTGTGTGTGTGTATATATATATATATATACATTTTGCGTCATAGTGTATGAACTGTACGGTTGGCACACAGAGAGCTACATGAATAGGTAATGCGGGGGGAACCTATATTGCAGAATATTGATGAGGGACTCGCGGCAAGCTCCAATTTGGACATTTTCGGTTGAAAAACCCTTGTTGAGGCTTGAGATGGGATGGGCAATGGTTATATGGGAAACACAAGTGATGCTGACGCATTCGTTGTCGTGCTTAATTACGCTTGCTGTGATTTAGGCACCAAGCTCTGTAAAGAGCAAGGTACTCTAATATAAACAGAAGCCAATATTTGTTCTAATCTGTAAATTGTATAAAACGCTGCTTTTGTGTAGCGTTTCACTGCGCGTCCATGGCGATATATTTTACATTTAGAGGAAGTTTCTAAGCCAATTTTAATGGCGATAAACAAGCATATTCAATAATCGTTACATATTTGTCGGACTGCTCAGAATACCTTGATCCGACTTTTCTAACATAGGCTGATTCTTCCGTATGTAAACAATAACACGGAATAAATTCATTCGTCATTCAGCACCGACCTCGTTTTATTTCGCAACGACAGTGCTGTGTTTAACCAGACAAACCAACGAATAACCACAATGGCGACGGCGCCGCGAGAGAGTAACATACTGGTACGTGAAGCATTTACTAACAAGTCCACTCGCATTTATGCACGCAGAACCCAAACGAAAATAACTTTCTTCATATTCATTTTTTTTGGCAAGTAACACAATAAATCCACCACCAGATTAATGGTGTCCCTCACCTCTATTTGAAACCGCTTTAAATTATGCATATGAAGTATGTATATTATTTTTTCTCTTAGCAAATATTAGGCCGCCTAATTTGTTGTGTTTAACGGTGAGTTGTTACGCAGACACGTAGTATAAGAGGTACTTTAACCCATTTTGAATCATTGCTTACTCAGGAATATCAGACACAGGAGGCCTACCCCATTGTCAAAAATATGGTAATGAAATATCCAGAAGACAATTGATTTGCATCTTTTGTGTTTGTTTGTTTGTTTGTTTGTTTGTTTGTTTTGTTTGTGTGTTTCATTGATTTTTCTCTTAAGCATTCACGATCTTGACAATGTTTTGAGTTATCTTCTGGACTATAACCTTTATCGTGTTCGATCTCTTGGAATGAGATCGAACAGGATAAAGTATGATTCCACCGCTCATGAGAGAATGGTCGAGAATGATAATAAATGTATTTTCAAAAATATCACCGGGAACCGGGTACAGCCGAAACAAGATTTTTGCTCACGATATGTGCATAAAGTACAATTTTACCAACTTTTATCTTTGTTTTATATTTTCCTATCTGATCTCTGGCGAGAAACATACTTCGCTCTTAACGAATGAGTTTATCACAGCCTATGTTGTGATGTAGTTGTATAGAATAGGCCACACAATCCAGTTTCACGAGTACATTTTTAAATGATTGTTATTGTAAGTATTCTCCGTGTGTTTGAATGTTTAATAATCCCCTAATTTTACCGAATTACTATGGTTAATTTTATCTTTTCTGGCAAACTCTCTAGTAGCCAAAGTACACCCTAATTGTAGTTTGTCGTTTGCGTCGATTGTAGTCAAGTTACTGGGATATTGCTGGAAAAAGAGAACTCGGTGCTTACCTGACGAGGGCCTGTCCGAGTAACGCGTGCAGTAAACCCAGGCTGGCCACAGCATTGGTTGATTAATGGTAATATTTGAGCTTGTCTGAGAACTGTCCGAGTCCGAGCTCAGACAATGATCGTTGTTTTCGCCCCGAAATGTATGTGGTTCATCAGCTTTTAACTCGTTTTTTTTCCCTCCGCCGCCTGCATGCGGCGTGGAAGTACCCTCCGTTGGCACAGTTCTTCTCACCTGTCCCGCGCCGGGTTCTGCTGGACTGTGAATTTCTCTTCCTCCGATGCGACTTTCGTTTTGACTAATGTTCGTCTCTTTTTTTCGGCCAAAGTCCGGGTGTAAGATATTGTCTATGAAAAAGTTGGTTATTCGGTGAGGGAGTTGCACGTTCCCCGGAGCTTGTAGAAGGGGACGGATGTCTCGGTTGGACTCGTCTCTCGCACTCTGCTCAATCTCATCCATACTGAGACACTTTACACGCTCCGTCCTTAACCCTTTAACGGTCTCCTATACTCAGGCACCTACAGCCGAATCCTCTGGCGCTTCCGTCCACTTTGTTCCGTTTAAATATATTTTTTTATTAATGTGAAAAATTATCAGTGAGTTTTTGGGACAATAAATAGCCCTCGCGCGTTGTGGTCACAAAGGAAGACCATAGTTTCGGCCCCGTGTCTCCAAGTAGTATACCTGTACTTCTGTCAGGTGCACTACAAAACTTGTCAGTTGGGTACGATCCGTTTTCTGCTTAAAGCGAATGACAGGGCTTCAGTGACTACACTAAGGGCAAAGAAGGGGGGCTCCTAACTGCTCCTGAAATACTTTCACTCCGGATTTTTGTTCTTATTTTTAATACGAGCCCCCTAGTGACGTTACACTCCAGTATCCTAGACACGTGCCTTCGACCAATAGATTACAAGGGAGCTTGTCACATGACCCTGATTCGAGAGTAACTGGCAACGTTCAGCCTCGCGTTTTTAAAGATACAGTGTTGCACCAAATCATAAATGCAATGCACTATTGCGATGCTATATGTGGCGTGAAATAAAACTTGCATATCTTTATGGTGATGCATAAACTGATCACTAAAGGTTCTGCCACTTGTTTTGTTTCATCACAAATATAGACGTGTGCAGGTTAAGTATGCGAAAACACATTTTGTTGTCGTTTAGGCTGTGTTAGCCAAAGGTGTTCTCATTTTAGATTTTACTCACAAACGAGAGATAAGCGCGCGTGCTTCGGAGGATGGCATGAGATCTAATGATAATGATCTCATTTTACTGTCTTTACGACGCAAGTTATGTAAACGCGCAGGCCTCGGACATGAGATCCACACCAGAAATGGGTGGAGGCAGAACAATTGCGTGCCGAGGTCGTCTTCTCCTACAACGCTTCACATAGATAATTTACATCTATTATGATGTATTTATTTTGTGGTTTATATAGAGGAAATATATCTGTGTCGATTTTGCTTTGTGGACTTGTTTGGAAGGCTACTAACATAATGAAAACTGTGTGTAAGCGTAATAAAAGAAAGCGCTTCCTGTTTTGAAAATTAACCGTTTCGTCTTTGCTTTCAGATGGAATTACACAATTATGAGAGATAATTCCGCTACACACAACACATATAGCACACGCCGAACACGCAACGCACTCCCTTCCCCTTCTACGCTCTGCCCTCTAAAGTGAATAGTCTCCAGTATAGCACCAAGTCCTTATGGGTGATCTTGAATGTAATGTCGATGTTGCGGACAGTGGTAAAGGGCCTTTGCCTCTTTAAAAGAAATCGGTGATGCAAACGTTTGTGCTCACCGAACACATGTTGTAAAGGCGCGCCAAAGATGAAACTTTTAAAACTCCTGTTAGATTTTTCTGTGTTCATTCCGACCAGAGCTAATAAGTTGCTGTAAAGCTCAAATATGCCTTATCAAATGCCTTGTATCTAGCGCGCTTCAGGTAGTCGGGAGTAGTAGACTGACGCGCAGAACGGGGGAGCGTGATTTAGGATTCTTCTAATGAACCGTCGCTTCTCTTGGTTGTGGGGTATCAGTGTCAGATGTAATGCCCTGGTCTGCAGAACTCAGAGGGCATGTTACAAAGTACGATAAATTAGATTTAAGCTTTCAAGCACTCCTTGCTGTAATTCCAGCTAGGCAGTACGGTGGGGCACGTAGGCTATATCTGCGAAAGTGCTCATCTGTTTGTGTTGTCGTTGAAGTGGCACCTTAAGATGGTAGCTCTTAGATAGCATATTTCATTACATAGACACTACAATCGAGTGTCCAATCAAACTGAAGCTAATTCTCTGCATAATAAGCTTTTTCTACTGTGATTAAGCTCACTACTGACCTAATGGTGACTGTATAAAAATGCATCTAAAGCAAACACGCCACCATAAGACGCAATACGTTCTCTCCTTTACATACGTGTCACCCTCTATCACTGAAATAAAAGATTTTTACATAAAAATGTTATTTTGTGTCTAATTCTGTGCTGTCTACTTGAAATTCAGTTGGACCACGCCTATCATATTTGTCTCTTTACTTTTTTGCTACGTCTCACGTCGTAAATCAAGATTATTTTCTATATTTCATGACTTTGTTACATTCGTACATGTCCATAGACGCTGATGAAGACCTCCAAACACCAGCCATTTTGGAATGCTGGACAGTGGTACAGTGGCCTTTCAAGTGTGCGCTGATATACCGGGTCACGATAGGCTTGAGCGAAGCCTTGAAGGAAGCCACGGGTGTAATTAGACGGGCTATTCTCTACGATTTTTTCAGCTCTTGTAATGTACGCGAGGAAAATCCCAAGCTCTAAATGAGCGGAAGACAGTGGGCCAGTATAGGGACCGCGAGTTCCGTGGCTTGCCTTCTTACCTCGGTTTCACACCCGGCAAGGACGTTTACACTGATCTATGCAGGAGTGCACTCTACGCCCCCTTCCAACGAATCTCAAATGTTTACTGATTGTTAGTATACACCAGTAGCCTGCAGTTTATGTATTTACACTTATAAAGTTGATTGTTGTTTTAGGATCTTAAAAGTCTGTTTTTGCAAGGCAATATGTATTTACTATCATCGTTACAGCAACAGCAAACGATACCCTAAACGTTTTCAATGTAGTACAGACAACTACGATCTACTGTGGGCTGCCCGTTATGACCTGAAGTGACGGGTTCCTCCAAAAAAAACCAAAAAAAACAAACAAACAAACTCTGACTGAACATAGGCTATAGGCCTTGCTAGGCTTCTGTAAAATGTGAACAATTGAAGGCCAAGGACGTTGAGGGATATAAAATGAAACAACTTAAGATATAAACTGACTTTTCTTACATTTTAATTCAATGTGCCAAATTGATAGAACTTGGTCTATATATCAGATCATTACGAATTACTAGAATTCGAAGTTTCTTTCGTAAGTATTTCGTTGTTTCCATCGAACATTGGCAACACAACGCTAAATCATTTATTTATTCGTTCGTTTGATTGGTTGATTACTTGTTTAGCACAGACCATTTTTAGCCATATGGCAAAATCTTCTAACTAATTAAATAAATACTAATTATATTAAAAGTTGGTATCTTCGGAAACTACATAAAACTACACCAGTTCCATTGTCAAAGGTAGAAATGCCGGCCTTTAGCCACTTTCCATAGTTTCCCTTTTTATTTATTTATTGTAATAAGCCAGTAATACAATCAACATTGTTTCATTACGTATTGTATCATACTGCATTCGGTGGTGTTTAAGTCTGATGAGGAGTTTATATAATTCATTTCGAAAAGCTTGCTGTGTTCATTGTGGTCTTATAAACTGGACTAATTGTATATAAAGGGATAAATGAATGTTGGATAATATACTAATTGCTGTTTTATAACTAATGTTATAAATTCCGCTGTGTCTAGTTTCCAGCACTGTGCAGTGCAGTGTGCAGAATAATCTTGTTGTGTCAGGGACGAGGAGGAGCACAGTGCTAGTTTCAAGACCGTACCTTTTACAGCGCAGTCAGCACTGAACTGGTGCTGCCTATGAAATCTGTTTCATAAGGGGCAGGGCCATACGTTGATGTTTTTATTTTGAGTGGATGTGACATCACACCCGCTATCTTACCAGCGTTGTTGAGCTCATGCGCGCATGGGCATAGCCTATTCAACTCTACCGCTGATCTATAACTACATCTACTACACATCTGGGAGGGGTTAGCCAGTATATAGGCTACGCTTTTCACTAAGATGATTCACGTAAGCGTTAGCACTTTCCGGCGTCATATAGTCTGGTTTTCAATGGGGTATACAGGAAAGCAATTATTTATACGTAAAGACTCGTGGCCAACAGGCATCTTTGTTATAGAAGAGCTGTAATGAATGTGTACCTTCGTCTTTATCTTCAGAATGACGCGTTTATATTGAGCGTTTGGGTGACCAGAAAGGGTCGCTCAACGTACATTTTTTTACGACGATCTACTATTTATTTATTAAATTACTTACTTCAATAGTATTTTTGCCATTTGAGTGGCATAAATATACTCACACTCATGTATTTCTGTAGACCTTGATAGGCGAACTAACTCCAGGCCTAATCTTCTTCGGTTATATTACTGAATTCATCAATTAGATTTTAAGAAAATAAGAATATATGTGCTGTAATTATAAATCATATTGTAAAAAATCTTAATTTGGTTACGGAAAATTAAATTTTGAATTTTAATGTTTGTACCTGGAGGGTAAACAGAAATATTGATTACCCTTAGGGCACCAGAAGCTTATTACAACCAACACTGTCAACCATGCTACACAGGTCGATACCTAGGCGCCTTCTTTTAGACACATGTTCATATATTATAAGAATTCACTACGTAAAATGAAAATTAATGTCCACTGTGCTTAGTAAAATTGAGAAATGTTACTATATTCTAGACTAGACTAACCTTAAAACCCAGTGGGCTTTTGTTGTTCCGCCTATGTCGTTCTTGTCGAATTTGACACGCATCTCATTACAACCAAAATAAAAATGGACCCCAAGTCGTTTCATATTCTTTAGAGATTTATGAATCTGTCACCTGCTCGTGAGATTCACCCACGTAATACAAATGTTCAGTACAAACTGGACATGCGCACAGGCGAGCGTTATAACTGCAGCGCTCTATCGCTCTTCCTATGAGTTAAAGAGACCAGTGCTGTTGTCTATGCCACATATGAGATTCCTTTTGGGGCCTGAGACGCATCAGCCAGTTGGTGCCGCTGGCCTAGACTCTACTACAAAAGGTGCTGACGCGCGGAGTGGATTTGTGAATGGACGCGTTGGTGTGTGCACCTCATTGATCATAGAGCTCACAGTCCGCTGTAGGGGATAACGCTCCCTTCTTCTTTCTCTCTCTCTCACTCAATCTCTCTCTCTCTTTTTCTCCCTTTCGCTCTCTGACACACACACAGTCAATCAAAGCATGTCTGTAGTATGAACCCTGACACCATGCAGGACAAGATCCAAATGTGAAAGCCACACCGAGTATCAAAACCCAAGCGTAAAAGAGCCACCAGGACAGCTGTACTTCAATAACCTTTACCTCAAGTGTTTACAGACTTCTCGACGACCAGTAAGAACAAAAAGCATATTGCTCTCGGAAAATGTAAATTGATAGATGTATCTTTAAGGAAAAGTTAAGCAGTCTTCACGGTCCATACTGTTTTTGTACAGGTACTTTGAAGTCAAATTGTTGTCCAAGTGAATATCGCCTTTTAATTTCTGACCAGTACTCATTGTTTCAAGCCCCCCTCCACCTCGTCCAACAAAGCCGATGAGCCGTCGGGGAGCACGTCTTAGCGGGGTGGGCACTTTGAAAACGCTGGGAGAAGAAAGTTTATAGGTTTTAATTCCCCAAATTCTAAACCGTCTGATCGCCCTGGCGTAGATAAGTCGCCTTTCAAGCGGCACAGCTCTGTCACACAGACACGCCGTGCATGCGGTGTCTCCTGCAAACGCAATTAATGGCGTCGATGAAATCCCTCTAAGTGAATGCCACTTCCACCTTTAGCTCCCTTTCTTTAGAAAACGGCTTCATTGACAGTCAAAGCTTTAGCCGTTATCTTTCACTTAATCTCTCCGAGAATTCAATGAGACAGATAATAAGGGGGAGTAGCGAATTTAAGAGAAGCAAACAAAATAATTTTCCATAGGCTATTTTGTTGGCCTTTTTCTGGTCTAACTTTTACGCTCAGAGTAAATTATCGGCCTTGATACAGTTTAAAGTGTCTAATTTGTTTACTGAGACTAAATTAGTCATTATGCATTTATTTCACGTTTCTCTGAGTATACATTACTAGCTGACTCGAGCGTTTAGAAATGATAACCTTAGCTCTTAGTAAAAGCATATACTTCTGTTTTCTCAAACATGTTTATATGCTGCTCTTAAATACAGCGTTTTGTTTATGATAATGTTTGCTTTTCATTTATTGTCATTTATGCTGTAATATTTCTTAGGCTTACTAAGTGAATACCAGACTTTCCAAAGTGCCACAGGTGCGTCCTCTCCTTCCTAAATTCCAAGCATTTCTCACCGTGAAAACCTGCATTAATTGTGTTCATCAGACACGCCAGCCTTAATTATATTTCATTAACATGTCACACTCTTTACTCTTTTTTTCCCAGAAATGTGTGCGTGTGAGACACTCACTTCTGACAGATAAAAATGTAGTTCATTGCGCTGTGCAGGGTTGTTCCCTAATTACGGTAACCTTTCTATTATATTTGCGAAACTTATATGTATATGGTGTATGGTATCAGACACCAGTAAGCAAATAAAAACAGTAATCATGTATCCCAAAATTATAGAATACTTAAGCCTTTTGTTTGTTAAGACATTGTATTGTTTCTAAATATTTTGTTATGCGGCATAGGCGTAACCCAAAGCAAGGTTATTGAAGATGAATCAGAGCAACTAATGTTCGCGATTAATGTGTCACCCGACACTTGGAATTAATCATTGAATGAAACTGTAATAGTTCATTATTTCTGTTGTTTTTGTAATTCTAAATAGTTCCCAAAACTCGTACCGGCATTAGAATATGTATTATGTAAATAATGTTATTTTTCTTAGTAGACCAAAGTCTGCCTGAAGGAAATGTTTGTGCCCTATTCAGGTGTTTTTTTTTTCTTTTTTTCTTGAATCTGTGCCCCTGCTATACTGCAAACGTAGCATTGAAATGACTTGTTCTATTCTCCATAGTTTTTGTTTTTGCACACTTACTGCTGTAAATAGTCATATGACCTGCAACTATAAAAGTACGTAGAACCATATCAAAGTTGACTGGGTGAGTTCAAATTTCTTTTGTTATTGTATTATTATTATTATTATTGTTATAATAATAATAATAATAATTATTATTATTATTATTATTATTAATAATAATAATAATAACAATAATAATAATAAATATGGATTTTAAAAGGTCAGTTATTAGCATAACATCTTATTCAAGCCATCTGTTTAAAATGGTATACTCATTTGTGAATGGCCTCAGACTTTATCACAGGCATTCAGACTTTATCAAGATGAACTCGACCACGTCGAGATTACCGGTTCCACGCAGAATAGTTTTCCAGCCCCTTCACGTGCAGGAACGTCTTACTCGTGACAGTTAAGAATGAACGCCACGTGGTGGCTATTCCTGTCAGTGAGTTTATATGGGTTTACCTTCCCAGTCATACAGAGCAAATAGCGCGCGCGTGTGTGTGTGTGTGTGTGTGCGTGTGTGTGTGTGTTTCGGTGATGGGGTTTATGAATGACGGTGCTTGCTATACAGGACTTACATTAAGAAAACCTGATCCCATCATCAAACATTTGACCTATATGCATCCTTTGAAAGGCACGATGCTCAGAGGCAAGCTTTATTTTATGTCTGTTGAGCTTTTATTTTATAATTATATCTGCTTAGCGGACTCCCCATGGACAGGTCAAAGATCGTGGTATCCTTGTCACTTCATGAGTTTGAAATTGCACTGGCTGATTGTTGACGAGCATCACGACAAGTGAACAGGGCGCATAACGAAGCACTTGTCGCTCTGCACTTTGCTTTCTTACCACCTCGTTGACCATTTTCTCTGACCAGTTCTCTGTATATGTTACTGAATGATATTTGGAATGATTTTTGATGCAGTCAGGTTAGACAATGCCAAAGATGCCCTATTGATAGAATATGTCACTAAAAGAAAAGAAATACTGAAATTGTGTAATTAAACAACTTCATAATAAAAAGGAGTAAAAAAAATAATGAATGCCATGTAAGGGGTGCAGAATAAAGTGGGTTTATAGTAATGAACACATATTGCAATATAAATTGAACTTAGGTTCAAAGGTAATTTCCAAAGTTATGCTACTCAATTTTGGTTTGCTAAAGTTACGTAGAACTGATGGAGCTTTGCGAAAATCGGTTGGCTTCCTCATGTTGTATATCTACCTCAGTCTTCATCTTTAGCTGCTGTATATGTGGAGAAGTGTTTGCGCACATTAGCAGAATCCATTTGTCTCATTCTGCACCTTTAACCTCGTCTGAAGATTTGTTTTGGGTACAGCTGAGTTCCTAAAACGCTGATGGGGATATCTTTAGCAGTAACTTCTACCATTTAAGAATAAGTGACACAAATGTAAAAGTAATTTTACAAGCAGGTTTACGCCTATATATTTATGTGGATGTATTTTCAACCTTTACATTGATTATTTCTATGTAGCCTCTGAGACTGGCTCTCTCTCTCTCTGTCTCACTCACTCTCTATCTCTTTCTTTCTTTCTCTCTCTCTCTGTGTGTGTGTGTGTGTGTGTGTGTGTGTGTGTGTGTGTGTGTGTGTGTGTGTGTGTGTGTGGACTTCCAGTGTCTCTCTGAGAAAGTTGGAGTCGTCTTTTGTGCGTCTGAACTCGACCGGAACCTGCTTCATCCACAGCTGCTTTCCTGCTTTGTAAGGACGAACAGGCTACGCAAATCCACCATCATTCAGACGCTGATCTTTTATCCCCTGCTGCCAATTCCCAGATTTCTCCGCTCTTCGGTTAGGTGTTGATTATTCTAGAACATGCCAGATTGCCTACTCCTACGTGATTCTGACAGTGCTATGTAAACTCGTGTTTGTAAATACTAAAAGCCATTTATTCTGTACATGAAGAATACATATCTCGAAGAAATATTGCTATTGATTTCTATTTATACTCGATTTGTATTAAACGTATTTGGAACGTTAAACAAGATACTTTGTAGACCCACCAGAGTGAAACTGCCTGTTTAACCCTTCAATAAACACCTTCGGACTCAGTTGAGTACTGCATAGTTTACTGTGTCTTGTCTTATAATGGTAACAATACCAAATCATATCAACAACAACAACAACAACAACAATAATATCAGTAGTGGTAGTGTTACGTGTGCTTGTCCGACTCCTCAATTTTCTCCGCCTTGTTAGAATTTCATTACTGAACTAGAAGTCTGGTGAATTGTTCACCCGACCTGAGGACGTCTTCTCACTGGTTACCAGTTGTCTACAGAAACCTACATCTCTCTTAGGACGAAAGGTGAGAGTTCAGAGTATGTCAGTCAACGTTGAGAGGAATTAGGAGACAATTGAAATGAGCCCTAGTCATAACCTTTAAAATGACTTAATGAAGAAGTCGAGGTCTATCCATAATTTAGAAAACCTGTCCCTAATTTCACACCCTAATATTAAAATTAGCCTGAATAGTTTGATAATTTAAAACTGCAGCATGACCTAAACGTTTAGAGATATATGAACGCACTTTTCAAATTATGGAATGATGTCTGCATATATTAGCCTACTGTCCTCACTTAGATTAAACGCTACTCGAAATGGTCGAATACGCTTTCTTTTACTAAAAATACATTTAAGATCGACTACGTCATAAATAATCATGCTCGTGTAAATATTGTTTTTGTAGGTCTGCGCCATTTAACATCTCCCTCATCCTATCAGTGTAAAGTTAACCTAAATTCCCTTTAGACCGTTAAGATCTAGTAGGTCATAAACTTCGAAAACGAGACAGGACAACGGTTTCCTAAGATACGTACACATTACACACAGCCGTTGTTGCAGGCTTGGTTTATTAATTGGTTAAACGAATTTTCTCTTAAATGAAAAAAAAACCCAGCCTGCAGTCAGTGATCGGAACTGAATTATCATCAGTTGTTTTAATGTGGTGCACATTACTAAAATATTTTACGTAAAATTGGCTTGTTTCAAGATATTGATATGAATGGTACGAAATACAGTCCGTTAAATGTTCAAATGAATACGAAAGGCTGTCAGTAAGAATGGTAATAAGCGAGACATTAGATAGTCTAACTGACCTTACGCAGTCCAAAGTAATCCGCGTCTTGTTCAGTTTACACTTAGAGATAAACTAAATGGCACTGCTGCTCTTATTTAGTGACCAAATTGCAGATGGGTTTATTTGCGCAGACACAACCAAAATTCCACTTCGTCGCCTAAAGATAATTTATAGAATATCTAGATCAAATGTTAGGGTTATGTGAAATAATCGATGATTTATTTTCTACATAACCAGTTATTCACAGGATTAGCACACCTGTATTAAGGGCTATTTAGTCTTGCAACCTTGTGCCCGTTTAAAAAATCCCGCGTCTCACTAGTTAAAGGCAAATTAGTTGATGCAGTTGATACAACCTCAGCAGTGTTTTTAGCGATGTGACTCATTCGGCAAACTCAAAAAGGCTTACATATCCTAGTATTCAGAGAGCATCTTCGTGAGCTCTTGATTAGGTTGTAATATCTGCGCGCTGCGTGACAGACAGTTAATCCCAGCCGTAGTGCGATGTGTTTCATTTGCACTGTAAAGGATTTGCGCAGATCAGTCACTTAGTGTGTCATCACCTGAGATTTAGTTTTCTGGTAACACGCGCTGCTGAAACCATGTGATCTAACTTTTACAGACGTGCGCAGAAGAGAGACATTTGTTATGGCACTGTTTGTAAACTAATAGGTAATGGCGAACTAAGGCTTTTCTTTATTTCTTCAATCTGTTTTTACTGTATATACGTTCTTTGTATAGATCTGTCCATTTATTTGTCTTTTTGCATGATTTGCATGACACATTAAAGCCTTGGCCTAGAATTTAAACTGCAAAGGCACTAATAGTTTTTGTGCCGAACCATTCACTTGGAATATAAGGTTACTTCAAAGTTTTAGGATGTATGTTAAATGTGTATCCTCATAAAATGGAAGACTAGTTATTGCTGTAACACTTTTGTCATATTCTTAGTTCACGCAAGGGTCAAGTTTGGTCACGCGATGACTTTGGCCGTCCTCACCAAACGGCCTTGTACGCGCCAGGGGCTCTTATTTTCCACGCTGAATCCATCAACCAATTAAAAGAACCAAGGGAGAATCAGAATGCCTCTGTTGAATGGAAGTCCTGCTTGCTTGAGAGAGGTGAGACAAGTTTAAATGCCAGGCTGGCATTTGAATGGCAACACGAGCAATTTGGAGCGGAGTGAGGCCCCATTTTGCACCATCTTGTAAGCCTGTCGCTGGTCTGTGTCCCATTAGCTTTAATTCTTCTATTCATTATCCTCATGGCTCTCTTTCCAAAAGAGTGAGTGAGACAGAGAGATAGTGATGAGAGATTGGGAGGGAGAGAGAGAGAGAAAGAGAGAGAGACAATGTTGACTTTAATACATCTGCTTAAAAATACCTTAAACTTCCCCCAGAGCCCAACACCCAGAAGTAACCACAAATCTACACATTCAACAAACAGCACACTGGAAATTCCTGCTAAATGAAAGAACACAATACACAAATTCTCTCACTTGCCACTGAATGTCCATATCTATGGAGCTCTCTACGCCCCTGGCTGACAGATAAGGCTGTCCTAAACGTAATGCCACATTTTGGCTTTGAGTTCTTTGCTCACATCCTGATTGACAGGCGAAATGGGCAGGAGGAGCTAATGAGTGTAATTATGAACAGAAAGGGCAAAATAACCATTGCTATGGCTCTTCTCAGCTCTGATATGCCCCATTCTGACACCATTTTAGATTTTGAAAACTGCTGCATGTCTTCAGATGGAACAGCACAACTATTGCAAGGACTGAAAGACTATCTGAGGTGTAAAAATCTCCTTTTCTATTAACTCAATTTCTTTCTGGGTTTGCTTCTGTTTTTTTTTCATTCTCATTTTATTCACACACTCCTTAATTCCCCCTCTTCTCTTGCTTTCTTTCTCTCTCTCTCTCTCTCTCTCTCACACACACACACACACACACACACACACACACACACACACACACACACACGCAAGCATGCACGCACACACCCTTTGTCTCTTCCTCTAGTCCTGTGTTAGTTCAGTCCGAAGCCAGTGAAATGTCAGGGGTGAGTCCAGTAAGTCTGGATAATTGCTATTCTGTCTGCTCGGGCATTCGGCTGAATCATCTTCCATTACAGTAACAGCAGGGGGGGGGGGGGGCTCACCCAGGGCCAAAAAGCAACCGAAATCTATGCCCGTTAGAGCACCGCATCTAGCCAAGAGTCATCTCCACAGAAAAATACACACACAAAAAAAGCCCACCTTTTTTGTAGTGTCATTCTTTATCCTTTCACTTAAACCTGGGTACCAACCCAACCGACTGTTTTCCTCAGTCACTTCAGAAAGAAGTGAATCACACTCTGTTGGTGTGCTTTTTGTGGAGTATCCATAGGTAAACACCTGCCTGGTATTTTTGGAGAGTAGTTCCATTACAAATTGGTAATAGTCTATCAATGGGCGAAGGCTCCCTGAACCCCAAGTGCTCCAATATGCGCAATCTAGTACAGCCCTGAGAATAGTGCTACGTGGAGAAGAAATGCTGCCATCTAGTGGGTAACAGAGGAAGCACATGCCCACTTTTTTGGGCTTAATTTTTTAAAATGTTTCTTTTTAAAATGTAAATGTACCAGTCCCACTACATACATTTGACAAGTTCTAAAGCACTTTGGTGTGCTTCTAAAGACTCCAAAGTTTTAATGTGCAAATTCATGAGTGATTGTGATTAGATGACCGTTACTATGGAGATGACTACTGAGGTGCAATTGCCCCATCCCCATACACAGCCCCTGCTGAGTCAGTGCATTATTGACAAATACACACAAACACAAACACAAAGAGCTCCTTTATATGGGAACATGAGCTCAGACTGGCTGCTTTCAACTAATGCCCATTTTCTTAGTGCTCTGATAAGTGTAGATTCCCATATATGTTAATCTGCTAAATAAAGAGCATAAATAGTTGTAAAGCCTCCAGGCCTGTTTGAAAGAATAGCAGTTGTGAAAGCCTATCCCTATAACACAGCTAAAATAGCTTTGAGCCTTTTGCCTTTGAGCCAGTGCTGCTGTAAGTCACCTGTTATTCATATTCCAGCTTTCTCAGGTCACCTGAACACTGAATGTCACTTACTGCCTTACGTTTGTCTCTCCTGTTTAATTTCAGTGGAGGTTGGGTCAGGACAGTCGTGATTAGAGGATCTTCTTCCATCCATTACTCTCTCCCACTGAAAATATTTTCCCCTCCCTCTCCTTTCTTTTCTTACTATAGCAGTCTCAGCTAGACGTGTCGCTACAACTGCAACACTTGTATCCTGTTGCGTGAATACATCTAGGTCCTACCCACAAGGAATGCATAATTTTCCTCCACTTCATTTAATCAGTATAATAGAAATAATACAATTGAAATGATGGACACACAAACATACACTTTAGTCAAGAAACTTCAATGCCTGCAGAAAAAATAAAGCTTTCATTGTTTTACATCTTCTATATTCCCTGAACTGAAGTTGAGGGAGGTCCACCGAGGCTGCTGTTAGAACAAGGTCACGTTAATATTTTACAATGCTTTCCTCATGCTTCTGCACCAACCACTCAATTTGACACACAAGCTTTTGTTTCAGATACACAAATCTTTCCTATTTTCCTAATACTAGTCAACAATTAAAACACGACAACACATAGGATGCTCCAAACAGTGGAAGTGGTCCTTGATATCAATTAGAATCATTTTGTGACTTCAAACAAAGGCGTATTAGACCTCTAGTACTGGATCTTAAAAAAAAACTAGACACAAAAACACAAGAGTTATTGCTTTGTTGGTTTCTGTCTACTGCATAAGATTTTGAAGAATCTTTACATCAAATAAAACAATAAATTATGAAGGTATATCAGGCTCATAGTAATGATTGCACTTAAATCTTTGCTCAGTCCCCCCCCCCAGCTCCCAAACTATGTTGTGTAAAGCAACTGTCTGAATAGGAAAAGAATGGATTATTTGTGGCATGCAGTACACAATGTATACTAAAAGTAAAAATATCAACAAATGAGAAAACACAAGTAATCTGGAACAGTGACAAAAGCACTCAATACTACAAAGGCAATCACAGATTGCAAATTTTCAAGGCTGTAATAAAAATGTCCCCTTAATTCCCAACCTTTCATTGGCTGCATGTGTAAAGTCTTTTCTTAATTTCCTAAAACTTAAGCTACAGCCTTAGAGTAAATTAAAGTGTATACAAAGGCCTCTATGACTGGCCCAGACACCGTAACGTATGTCATCCTATTTTTGTTATGCTGTTGGAAAAGTACAATGCCGATGAAGGCATTATTTCTCATTCTTTTTTTTTTGTCCTTTACTATGGTCATACATTTTCCTTTCTTGTGTTTATGGTTGGCTACTGACCATCATACAGTAATACTCTGTGGAACTTTATTAATGGATGTTGTGCGTTGCTTACATACCTTTCGAACCTGTACCCTTTGCTCAACCAACTCAGTCTAGAAAACAGACCTCTTTGGATGGCAGACATGTTCAGCTTTGGAACTTATTTCCCTTTCATTTAACATTTTTCTCCAGCACAAAACAGAAGCAATGAAGCACATATTTGGCCTATAACGTTGTTATACTAGAGTCTTGTCAATTGGACTTGTATATAAACCTTAAATGGCCAACACACACAGGTTCACACTCACCCACACACAGCTCAATCACTGTACAACAAAAATCAGTTCCATTCCTGCTAGTGTCCCACTCCAGCTGCTGGGTAATGAGAAGGCAAACTCCAGCACTACAACTACAAACCGTGATGGGGATATTGGCAATGAAGGCCAGGGGGTTAGTCCAGAGGTGTTCTTTACAGGAACACAACAGGAGTAAAAGGTACAGGCAGTAAATTGATGGAGACTTCCAGTTCTTCCTGTATGGGGTCAAAGGATCAGGTCTGCCGGCTCATCACATTGGCACCATCTGAACAAGGCTCATGTGGGTTGCAGGTGACCTGCTAGTCACTATGAGGCTTCTCGGTTGAGCCCTAAGGAGGAACAAAAAGAACTGGTTAGGAACATGGTCATCATCTATGGAACATTATCCATCATCTTATGGAACAAGAGCTGAGGTCTGGCTTGCTTTAATACAATCTAAATGCATGACATTGGAGAACGGCACAGGTTCAGCGTACAGGGATAATCAAATCATTAACAAAACAAAATTACTCCCTGACACCAGTGTGAAGTGAGTCAATATTTGTCCACCCACAAGTAACCTGGGGCTAAGCATTTTCAGTTAAGAGGGTAATGACAAGAAATGGAACACACAGCCCTCCTGGTCTAAACCAACACAGCAAACTCTGTAAGGTGCTATAACGGTGCAGATATAAAAGTGACAACAGCCTGAATGATGATTCCCGAAAGGCTTTCAATTTGGTGCCAGTCAGCCATATCTATATATGGTAACTATGGTTGGGTTAAATAAGGCTTGTTTAAACAAGGGTGTTCAGTAGTAAAATTTTATAGCCCTTCCCAGATCAGAGGAGGTCTGTCTGCTGCTCTGTTTATACTGAGGGCTTGTTCATGAGTCTTCTAAGCAGCTTTATATAAGGCAGTCAGTTGTCATGTGTCACACCACTCGAGTGGTCTAACTGGAAAACACGTGATTAAAGACAACCCTAGTGTTTTGTTTTGTGGTTTTGCTTCTTAATAATAATACAAATGTACTTAACACTTATATTTCATTAGCAAATAATGCAATGACCGCTACCATTGTCCCCAGGTCACTGTAGCTGCCCAGTAATGGTGAATTCTAAAATGTTACAGAAACAAGTATATATAATAAAAAGAAGAATGATGCTTTAAACATCTCACTTGTCAGTCAACACCAGAAGACTCCATGCTACATGTTTGTTCTGTGTAACAGGACTGGCATTGATTGGACAGTCACTGTCCAGATCATCAGTGCCCAAGAGGATGCTTCAACTTCTGCACCAACAATCCACCTCAAATCACATGAATTTTCTTTTAACCGGTTTGAACCACAAGTCAACAGGAAAACTGGATGACTCCTGCTTCTAGATATCTGATGGAAATCTGTTTGCCACCAGAAATATCCAGAGAGGAAATCTGACACACCCTAATCTCAGTACAATGAATGCTAACAGGGCTATGCCAGTTGCCAAAACAACAACAACAACGGCAACAACACGTGGAATGCATAGCGTGATAAGCGAACCACTTGATTGGCTTGCTCCTTCAGGTCATTTGCATGAAAAACAAAGAAGGTAATCAGCTTTAGGCTGTTCATGGGAGCGTCAGGCATGGCACGCAGGGAGATCAGGGAGGCCCAGCTGGCCATGGGGCTTTGTGGGGACAGCAGTAACGTGCCTCACACAACGAACCTAATTAAGATGTCTGCTGGACATTATACCATGGGAAACACAAGAGGGCACACAGTTTCACAAGGATTGGCTGTATGCTGTTTATGACGCCACTGGTATTGGCCAGCTACTTATTCTTGGAGGAAAATAGGTTCAGTGACAAATATATGGAGTGATGTACAAGTACAACACCCCCCACAAACTCATGTGCTCTTGGCAAGGCTACCAACGTTTCCCCTCAATATTCTCAACCAACTAAAACACAAAAATAACAAATCATACCTTAAACTGTAGACTTATCAGGTGGAGCTGTGTTTGTTCTTAACTCTGCTTTGAAAAAGCTTGTTTATACTTTTGAACATGAAAGTACATGAAAGTAAGCCTCAAACCCTGTGGAACTGCTCTGTACACATTTCTGTTCAATAATTTTACTTCTAATTTATCATATAACAAGCTATGCTTTTGATACTACTGCCCATGGTATTCAACCCCATTCAATTCCTGTATAATGAATATTAAAGATTTACTAGCTCATTAAAGTGTGTATTAATGATGGACACCCCACCCAGATGGCTACTCTTAAGTTACAGCTGGCAATTTTGTAACGTGGTAGCCACCATGCTAGCGCCACTGAATCACTCTGAAGGACTGAAATCTAACCATGGCCAGTTGTCGCCCAATGTTTCCCACAGTCACTCCTCCTGAGAAGAATATACAGGGCAGCCAGGAGCGAATGTAGCGGAATTCCGGAGAAGTATACCTGAGGAAGAGACAGAGCACACAGCCAGGTGAGGAGGGTCCCAACAATGTGCAACAAAGGGATATACATGTTAAAAAAAATCGAATCTGACTAAATATGAATAGGAGCTGGCAAGGGCACAAATGATATAGGTTAGTATGAAGCATGTGTGACTAAACTCTTATTCAGAATAACTCATCTGGAGACATGAAACTGGCTAAGCATACAGTGTTAAATCTTATGAACTCCTGCTGGCAACTCACACTTAAAATTTAAGTTAATTTAACTCTCATAGACAAAGTTCTTCAGTCTTTCAGGAGGTGTTACTCAACCAAGTACAAACAACTGTAGAAAACATTGCTGGCCTAAATCACTTGGAGTCCAGTTTCTAACAAATGAGTGAATAAACTAATGAAGGACTTATTTAACACCCACAAAAATGTGCAGAACTTACTGATAGATGTCATTGTAGACCAACAGCTGCATGATGAGTGTGGCCAAGAGAGCGGTGGTCAGCCCCAAGCCAAAGCCACTCCTGGATCGGTCAAAAGTCCACCAGAGGCCCAGGGACAAAGCAGCCAGTGTTAAAGAGAGCTGCATGTTATTGGCAAAGTCCAGTTTCTGAGTCAAGTCAAGGTAAAACCAGCTGTGCACCAGAACTTCTCAGGAGAAGTGGGGTTGGGGTTAAAACACTGAACTAAGCTTCAAGAGGTTCTTTTATGCTTTAACATAATGAAGTACATTATTTGCTGGATATTTACAAATATGTCCCTGTAAACAGCCACAAACATCATCTGGTCACCAGGTTATGAGTGATCAGTGTCTATAGTACAGTGTGGAAAACTGGAAGTCTGTGGTTGGAAGGATACAGCACTGGCATGGTTGATGCCCACAAACACAGCGATACAGCGCATGACACTGGCCCACTCCCTCTTGAACTTGTGTGGCTCTCCAAGGTGGCTGTCCAAACAGGGATACAACAAACCAACCACGGCTGTGGAAACAATTCACAAGCATCAGTTTGGCTGGTAACAAGCATGCACCGCTCACTCATAGGCATACTCTTCTAGTGATGCACTGCTCTTAATGGCATTTAATTCTTTCAGCAATTAGATTATTCTCTTTAGTGGTCATCTTTGTTGTATTTTTATGAGTACACTGCAGTGTATTTTTAGAACAAATTAAATGTTTCTTTATAGACTTCTAGAATCCATTTGCATGATTCTTCATTTGCAATATGCTGTCTAGATGGTAAATAATGCGTAAAAAAGGTATTGTTCATATTTTAGAAGTGTAGAAACATGTCTCATGTTATATAGCTTTTTATGTATTCTGTATATTACACATCCAATATGAAAGAATCATGCAGGTGATGCAGTCTTATTTTCAGAAAGATCATCTTACAGGACTGTTTTGTCCATTTTTAATATGTAGGAGGAAAAGTGAATTATCTTCAGAAGGTTGGACTACTGAAAGTACGTTTCTGTGGGTTTTCTCCATTCACAACACTTCAGCGCATGATGATATTTTTTTTTACTGCCACTTCTTGTTCCTACATAACCTCTGTAGGTAATTATAATAAATTCAAATTATGACTGTTAACGATATGAGCTAATCTGAAGTAATTCTGATATGAATGTGTACAGTCTAGGTAAAGCAGTGTTTACTGATCCGAGTTTGAGAACCAAACATGAATACGTAGACCTCGTTCCAGGGTCTATATAATAACTAGGATAAAAAAATACAATTCCAAGTCTCGTCAGGATTAGTTATTAACTGCCAAAGCGGAACGCGGATTCTGGTGGCGTTCCCAAAGTTTTAGAGCGGGTAACGCGTAATGTGGTATATTTGCCTGCATTTCCGCTAAAGAGATGTGGAATATGGTGGGAGGAGACGTATGACGAAATTGTTTCATTTCCACTATACATGACTTCCGTGTTTTTCTTTTTCGGTAAATGGCATGTTCGACATAGCGGCCAATAACATTCCGCCCTCGCAGCTCACCCGTTCTGAGGGGAGCCAATGGGAAAGTAGCACACCCAGAATGACCCCGAACGGTCTGCAGTTTCCAACACTGTATAAACATGGAGCAGTAGAACTGCCCTATATGTTCAAACAAAGCTGCCCCCAAGCAATAACCCAATGCACCATTACATAATGCAGTGTAAGACAACAATAACAACAGGATCACGCAAGTTTCCCCCCGTACCCGTGATAAGCGTGCTAATTATGGGAAGGTTCGCGCGACTGCCAAATGTATGGCTCACATTTCAAAAAGAATCACAACATTCAAATCTCACCTAAAATCAACAAAATCGGTTGCAAACTTACCAGCAGCCGTTCCACAACATGGTGGAATCCACCAAGCCGATGAAAACAAAGTGTCCAGTACCTCTTCAGGAAACAGTACAACGTTTCTTTGTATCTGTAGCAGATAAAGCACCAATGCGAGGAATACTCCCACGGCGAACAGGACCAGTCCACGACGTATTAAATTAGCAGACTGTACGTGGTAGAGGGAAACATAAGCCTGTCTTAATACGGAGGTTATGATGGACATCATTTCACCCGTTTTAGATGCTATCCAACTGGCGCTCGACAGCTCTTTCGACTTCACACCGGTAGAACAGGAGCAGCTCCAACAGCGTTCCTCTAGTCTTGGCATTTGGCACTGCAACGATCAAATAACATACGAGTTAAAACGATTTGCTACTAAAACAGCACAACAAGATAAAGTTTATATTTTTATTTCGCATTCCTACAACTCAGATTTGCCCGTTGCCACTTCGCCACAAATGAAACCCAACAACCGAATAACTGGCTACCTTGTCCCCAGCTGTCTTTGTTGTGCGCAAGGGTGAATCACTTCTGTGCGAAAACAGTTACGTTTTAATGTATAAGATTTATCCCTCGACATTTGGTCACATCAGCAACAGCCTAAGTGAAGAGGGCTTTTAAAAATAACGTTACACGCCGTTTCATTCCCCAATACAAATCTCATACCACACGCGCGCTTCCTATGCAGAAAACGAGCGCGGCGGTGTCTGGTGAGTTGCACTGACCAATCAAAGAGCGGCGGGCGATATGACGTGACCACACGCCACCTCCCCTTCCCGTGAACATACGTAGATGTTCCTTTTTCTGTGGACGCAAGCTTAGCAAATTTGTTGCTAGATTTAGCAACTTTTCAGAATACCTTGGTAACATTCTTTAAAAAGCACCCAGTAACAAATTATTGCTACTTTTAACATCGTTTGAAAAGTAACTCAAATGCTAAAATGCACCCATTTGCCCTGTAAATGACAAAGACATTTTTCTGTCAGTCACAACACAATCAGTCTGTCTTGCTGCAAAAGTGCTTTGTAAGTGAGGTTAGCAGTATTGACGGCTCAGTGGGATATACAAGCATAGGCGACTGTTATTGTCTGAAGCACCATATGCGTTCGACCAGACAAACTTTTTTTTTTGACAAATAATTGAAACACATTCAGATACTTTACTACTATTTGAAAACATACTTTAGAATGTAGAACTTCCCGGACAAAGAATTAACCATTTGAAAAGGGCCTAGCCTTCAGTAACGTTACTAACTGTAGTAGCGCTAACTGAAGACAAAAATTAAGCTTGTCTACAAAATTTGGATTTAATGGTATATTTGTATTTCTCTGGTGCTTTGTTTTCTAAACATTCTTGATATGTTTAAACAGTTCCAACAGTAGAAACCCAATAAATATAGTTGCTCACCAATAATTTGATATTGGTGAGCACCGTACGATCCTGCAATGTACTCTATATTACCGCATTTGGTTAAAAAAGTGGATAACTAAAACACGAAGATAATATCTATTGCAATGCACTTTTCACCGCTTAGGTGATATGACCATTTAGATATGGCTTGAATGCCTTCTTTGCTCTACGGTGGTCGGGAGGAGCGATCGCGCTGCAAATGAAACGTTCACAAAACGTTAATCAAAATGACAACACTCAGAAACGTGGTACAAATTCACGAAACACATACAACTTCAGAAATGCTGCAAATCCAGTCACGACGGAATTGTTGTTTCCGGGGGATATGCAAAGGGGATGGACAACCGAACAGCCAGTGAAAGAAAATTTATATTTGCGATTACTACGGTTGTCATTGGTATATGATACAGAATGAACTAAAGGCCTGTTCGCTCTTCGCATTCTTGCATTTGTTGCTACTGCTCGGTTGTAAAGAAAGCAGCCTTAAAGAACGCTTATGAAACAATATTTAGAATAATACAAATAAAACTTGACCCTGCCAGTAAATAGATAGCTAGCTACATTCAGAGTGTTACTATTTTACAATCCATTTCAACCAATTAGATACTGTCTAAAACAATTCAGTTTCTGTCTGTATACCTACATTTAGAGTTATTGATTTCAAGTCTTTTTTGTATGTAAAAACATCACACCCCAGAGAAGATAGTAAGAATAAGACAATTGACCAGCTGGTCAACTGTAGCAGACCAGTTAAACAGTCAAACTGAATGTAGCGTTAGCTAGCTAGCGTGTTAAATTTGATTTTTATTAGCGTTCATTAAGGCTGCATTCTGTACAACCTAGAAGCAGTAAATACGTAAACATGCGGAGCATGAATAGGTCAGTTGTTCATTCTGTATCAGCCTAACCAATGATAAAACCGCGGTAATCGCAAATCTACTGTGTCTTCCGGAAACACATCAGTTGTTTTGTTTCTGAAGTTATATTCGGAAATGTGGCACACGTGTTTTCTTTTTAATGAATATGCTTTGTGTAATTGTGTATCGCTCTTCACGGCCACGATACTTTTAAGATTCTGTGACAGCAATAAACATGCACTGCACCAAATGCTCAGAAATTATTAGCCACATAGTGCCTTCTTATTTTGTCAAAAGTGGAACATCAGCTGTGCATGAGAAATTTAGTTTGCTTTGGATGAGTCCACTGATGTCTGTGTCTTGAAATACATGGGTGTGGTGATTCAGTATTTCAATCTTGAACAGTAGTCCACATTTCTCTAGCTAGATGACTTGGTCAAGGGTGCGATAATGGATCAATACCAAAGGTGGTAGTTGAGTTTCCTGAGAAGTGTAACAGTAAATAAGAGAATCTTCAGGGTATTGGCACAGATAATTTGCCCATGATTAATAGGATATACAAAAGAATGCACAAGATTTTAAAGAAAGAATGTGTATTTAAAGAATGTCTTGCTGAATGTGGTACTCATCTGCTGTGTGTGCAGTTCTTTACAATTCAATGCAGTATCCCAAGAAACCATCCTTATGAGTGTTGAGTACTTAATCACAGAAACCTGCAACTATTTTTTTTTTGGTTTCCCAAAAATAGTGGAAGGTGTACAAAGCAGTGTATGCCACTGTTAATTGTGGCCAGAAATCCCTGCAAATCACCAGTGGTTGTGCCAAACAATGCCTCTTCATTGAGTCTGCATTAACTCATATTGAGCCAGTGGGAAGTAGTTAGAGTTGACCAATACCAGTCAGCATTGATACATGGCAGATGTACTCCATGTCATGGACAGGACCAGCTATGTTTAACTGACATTCTTGAAATCAATCATATCCAACCTACAAGTTGGAGTGAAGTAATTCCGGGGTGAGTAAACTGATCCTGTTAAACCTTTGGACAATTTGGTACACCTCTTAACAAAAGCACAGTACTTACATTTACATTTTAAGGCATTTACCTGATGCTTTTGTCCAAAGCAACTTGCAAATATGAATAAAAATTGGGGGTTAAGAATCTTGCTCAGGGACCCAACAGTGGCAACTTGGGGCTTGAGCTGGCAACCTTCCAATTACAAGCCAACTACCTTAACCACTGAGCTACCACTATGCTGTATCCCAACTCACTCTTGTGCCAGAGGATAAAAAGGTCATTTGGAAACTGCTTTAAGCAAGGATCTGCAAGTATCACAGTTTCCCACTCAACAGTATAGCTGTTAAGGTACCAAGTGTCATGTGACTGTTTTTCCATTTAGTTTCCATGTTATTCACCATGTTACTCACCATGTGGTTTTGATTTGTTTGGTTCTGTCTTCATCTTTGTCTCATCTTTTGCGAATCCCAACCTGTTACTGTATTCATTTCATCTCCATTTATCTGTGTATTTAAACCTTGTATGATTTCTTTGTGTTTAAGGTAACTCCTGTTAAGCCCAGTCATGTTCATTTTATCCAGTTTATTTATCCATTTTATCATGTTGTTTACTTTTTTCTTCCTTTTAAATAATCCACTTGCAATTGCATCCTGTGCTGCACCTCACCTTTATCTGACAGCAGTGCTCCCAGGCGGCCTAGAAGCTAAAGCCTTGCGAAGCATTTAAGAAAATGCTAAAGCACAATAAAAGCACCACTGAAATTATTAAAATAGCTGAGATACCAGCCCCAAACCACTGACAAAACTGTTTCCCAATGGAGAAACATCCATCTGTTAAGGTGGAACTCTTCTGAAAATATTGTCGAGTTTTGGAGTCAAGTGAAAAACTATATGATGCCTTCTGAATCAAATTCATTTGAAGAACTATGCAAAGCTTCACTTGCTGCCCTCTCCTTGCCACATTCAAATGCATGGTTTGCATGGCTGTTCAGACAAATGAATGTAGTCAAGTCAAAGTTAATATATAGAATGTCGCTGCACACACTCTTCTCTATACTCCTGGTGTGGTATGGTCTGAAGCTGGCTAGTGAGACCAGTTACCATCATAAACTACGAACTTCGGCAGCAGTTTGGCACCACAGGAACATGCAGCCTCAAGGCCACGCCTTCCTCTCTGCTTCTGTTTGTTTCAGCTCAGTGACAATGAAGTTGAACAGTGAAGATGAAAAGGATAGTGCATACATCATATCTGAGTTAATATACTAGCTGCAATTGTTCAATATGGCAGTATATATGATATACCTTGTTATTATCTTGTTTCGGTAATTGATGATCAGATAGGTAGCATGTTAACTAACTACCAATGCAGTGCTTAAAACTATAATTGTTCAGAATTATTACAGAGTGTTTTAATTTTGGTCTGACAGGTGAGTTTGGAAACATGTGTCCAAGACTGAAGTAAACTCCTTCGATCAGTTAAGACAGCAAGTAATATTATGGGAACTGAGCAGTGGCCACTTATGGAGATCTATATTGACCTGGTCTTAAAAATCCTTCAGTGTATTATCAAAGATTCTACACATCTATTACATCAGAAATTTCAGATCAGCCAATGGGGCAGAATGTTGCAGGGACGAATTAAAAGAACCAGGTTTATATTGTTCCTGCTGCTAAACATGAATTAAATAATTAAATTTTACAGATTTGGAACCCACATTGATTAGCTGCCTCTTTGCAGGTTTTTATATATTGTGTAAAATGTATGTAATATTCCCTGGACATTTGTTGGCAACACCCTGCCCTTTTCCTGTCAGAGCAAAACTTGTATCAAGTGTTTCTGTATTGGTTGTGGTAGTGGCAGAAAGTCATAGTTTCAGACACACCAGGTTCTGTTATCAGACACATGACCAATCATATGAGGTCACCTTATCACTAGTCGCATGTTTTGTTTAGTTTTCTTTACCCAATTCAGATGCTGATCTGGACCTGATTAGATTTTATAAAGCAAACCTAAACCAAATATTTATTACTAGTCATTGTAAATAAATCTCTGTTACTGTATATCTGTTTCATCAGTGTGGTAAATGTTTGCTAATTTTCCAAAACTACTGGTAGAGAAGAAAAATCCAGAAAAATCTGATATGGGTCAGCTACAAAGCTGCACCTGCAGTAAGTGCCATCCTAAGGCATGTGTCAGTAGAAGGGCAAATGTATTAAAACCTGCAGGCCTTTGCTATTTTCAGTCTACAAAACTGCATACCATAGGCCAACATATGCATGACCAGACAAATCTTATTACTTTATTATTGTGTGTGTGCAATTTATACGATGCCAGCAGACACTGCTAAAAAAAAAAAAAAATAGTACAATCTTTATTAGCAATTTTTCAGCTGTTGCTGACCATGCAGACAAGGCTTCTTTATGCATGATTTCTGCTTGTCTCAGTGTACATAACATATGGCTCACTTTCCAGCTGAAGCAGCATGTAGGAAAGGGGAACTGGGGTTGGTGGCATGACTAAGGGCATTAACCGCAGGAGAAGCTGCTCAGTTGATAGCACGTAGAGCCAGTAGCAAGTATACATGGACAAGAAATAGGTTCCAAACCATCACTCAAATAAACCAGTGGCCAGGTGACACGTCATGGAGGTGGGTCAGGGCGTAGGAATAATACTGGAACAGCACATGCTTATCAGTGTTGTCTGCAGCCAGGATTGTCCTCCAAATTTGCACAACTCACATGCCTACACATGTGGTTGATAACAATCACCATACACACAACATCCTCATGTTAATGATCTCCAGAGAAACTTTGATGCCATTAACAGAGTATGAATGCCCCGCCTCCCACCTCTAACACTGCAGCCAGTGTAGAAGCACTTATCCCAATTCTGTTACTTATATCATTTTGAAATCAACAGGGACAAACAGGCATAATTATATTGTTGAAACAGGAGATTAATGAATATCATAAACAAAAATGCCTTATAGCTACAGTCAGTGTGGGAAAATGAGAAGAAATCACCTTTCTCAATTTCTTTTATAAAATGAAAACTTTTTTTTTTCCACCTAAAGGATGTGGCAAGAACTGGAGAAAAAATGTGATTAAGAATAATGGGAAAAAAACTCCTGTAGTACTGGAATGTTTGATAGGGACCTGAGTTCTCTCTTACTAGTACACTGGCCATGGCTCCACTTATTATTTCTTAAGCATTTGTCTGAAAAAAATAGGACACTTGATTTTGCTCACTACTAGAGCACTGCAGGATCTCATTGTTTTTTTCTTTTCATCTTGTTACCATTTGTCAGTGCATATATTGCATAGTCAGTATTCTCAAAAGTAATGCAGATGTATTGCTAACTCTAGCTGTAATTCTAGCAACCTCTCCTGCTTTTTGTTATTCTTAGGTCCTCTGTGACCTACAAACCCAGAACTGGTTGCCAGTTTAAGGGCCCTACTAATTCTGTCAGTGTCTTAAGAGGGACATGTGATGTGATTCTTTTCCTATGTTGAAAGTTCTCAAGGCCTATGTCTAAACGTGTATTAGTTGTTTATACTGTAACTGCAAATATTGAAAGGCCACTACTGTATTATATAAAGCAATTTTATCTACTTCCTGCATTTTTTAACTTTCCCAATTTAATTTTGGCTACTAGCAGGATCCATTCAGATTTGAGTCTCTGTCCAGTAATCATTACTGGATTATGTTCAGAGTGCTCTTGAAAAAAATAAAAACTAGAATGAAAACTAGATCATGAGGTGCAAAATTAGAGTCTGTGCCCTTCATACACTTGATTTTCTCTGCCAGATGTCAACTCAGACTGCCCTAAAACCCTAACACAAGAGCCAACCAGTACAGACTTAGCTCCTGTTATGACTTATGTTTATAATTAAGATAAATCTTGCATAGTGAAAACATGGCTTTAGACAGAAGCAAAACATGGCTTTAGACAGAAGCAAAGCTTCCAAATGCATCTAAAGTCATGTGTGCAGCTGTGTATTTATACAGCCATTACTAACTACATTGTAATAAATATTGTGCATTTTGAAGTTTTGCTTCACAGGTTTGTGGGAAATAACTCTGACCAAACCTTACAGAGCTTTAAAGCCTCTGGTTCTCCAGGTATCATTGGTCTGGAAGTACTCCACACATTGTCTGTGCAGCTGTGTAATATACTTTGATTTTTGCCAGAATCTTTAGTATGATTCTATTGTTTTGTTGAGGTAAGACATGCCTAGCATTCAAGTGGAGGATGCTAGAAAACAACTCACAATGGAAAGAAAATATCAAAATATCAAAAAATCCAGAACAGGCTCATTTTCATCTGAGCCCATCTAGGTCTTACATAGGTTTTTGGCAGGAAGGCCCTGTTCTTCTTGCTAAAGCCCCCAATTCAGTGTACATAATTACAGTCTTCAAGCACACCATAGGCAGAGTAAGCTAGCAATGATAAGACTGTTTAGCCACAGTTACTCCTAACCACTAGTACATTGGGGTTTTTTTTCTATATAATTTTTTTTTCTCACCCCTGAGAAGAGGCCCTGACTTTCCTTCAGACTCACAGACTGACATTCCATTTCAGTCCTGCATGCATAAAGAACATTATTTCTGATGTCCCTAGACACTCAGGAAGCGCATACCGCTTTTCACAGGCTTGATTAAATTTTTGGCTGCCTGGTGTGTAGATGGGTGAGAATGCAGACTGTGGCTTACGCACAGCGGTGGTTGGCAAAGTGGCAATGTGTGGGAGAGAGATAAGCTTGTGGGGCAGAGGCACATTTCTTAGCCAAGGAGAAGCCCGCACGAAGACAGGCATACGGCAGATGTGAACCTCCCTACAGCCATCCTACACCCTGACTGCCCAAGCCTCACAGAGAGCTGCTGTTCAGAAACACATGTGGTTGCGGAAAGCTCCCTATCACCTGCATCTGCATTGGCTGGGGAATGTGAGTTCACTGTCTAAGAGTGAAAGGGACCACAGAGCAGAGGGTCTGTCAGCGTTCTGCATGAAACAGAACACTGACAGAAGGTTATTATGTGAATGAGCAAACCCCACACAAAGAATGAACCCTACAAGGTAAACACATTTGAAATGTTTTCCATCTTGTTACAGTCCATTGTAATTTTTGTAGTGGAATGTTTTTTCTGAGATTGTGCACCGTGTCTATGTCTAAGAAACTGAAGTTTAACACTGTGCAAAGCCAACATGATCAAGATCAGTAAGTCTCAACACCAGGGTGTTTTTAATACTAAAAACTTGCCATTTGGCCATTGATGTTCTTAGGTGATGCGCCTTCCCCTGACATTCTGTCAAGTTGTGTGGTAGAACATTTTCTAATTTAAGATGTAGGATTAAATTAATAAAAAAGACAAAGGATTAAAATAAATGTAAATCCTATTTTTGTGGAATTCAGGTTCCTAAAACCTGCTGTGAAAATGTATTGTAATTTCTCTCTGATGCCATACTGCCTTTTCTTTTAGCCCAGTTTTCTTTCTTCTAGCAGTTTCCTTGGAAAAGGGAATGAGTGGAAAGTGAGACCCAGTCACACTTTATAATTACCTCAACCAAACGTCAGTTCCAACAGTGATGAGTAAACATGCTTTTAACCTCAGGATGGACCTCAGACTTCTGATAGTACAGCAGTGCATGTGGCAAAATTTAAATGCAAATAAAGTGCTGGAAGTATTTGTTTGTTTTAGGATTTTAAATAATCACTTTATTATTTTCCACTCACGTCACTTTGAATCCCTTGGAAAAGGTTTGAGTGACAAGATATATTTGAAGAAGGATATT
This sequence comes from Electrophorus electricus, assembly GCF_041902795.1. Taxonomy (NCBI): domain Eukaryota; kingdom Metazoa; phylum Chordata; class Actinopteri; order Gymnotiformes; family Gymnotidae; genus Electrophorus; species Electrophorus electricus. The sequence goes on from NC_137516.1 coordinate 12,160,451, forward strand.
AATGTGACAGAATGCATTGTTTACTTTAAAAAAAAAAAAGATATGAGCTAATTTCCACTTTTACTTTTGTTTTCTGGAAGATTGTCATGAAATAGTTATTACACTCATCCAATATTTGAATCACCCTGAAAAAGAAGATGATATTTGTATTGAATGAGGTCCATGAGGTGCAGCCGAAGTCTTTGAAAAACAATACTATGGACTGTGGGCTCAGCATCATTAGCCAATCAGCTACCTACAAGAGCACCTTGTGTGTGAGGCAGCCAATCACACCACATCTCCTGAGTGGGAGTGAGTTGGTTGTTGTCAATGTTTTGAAGATAACCCATTCAGAAAAAGCATAATGCATTGTGTGTTTGTTTAAGTGAGTAAATGTTTCAGAACTTGCAGATTTGTATGTTTGTTTGTAAATCATGTGTTTCACAGTTAATCATTTACCAAAATGTGAGAAATAAAGTTAGATATTTTTTTTAGTTTATTAAAATAGTACAAACAAGCCTTACATAGCCTTACATAGATGGTTCTTCAGTTTTTAAAAAAGGTTCTTCACACTGACATGTCATTACCATCAGTGTAAACAACTTCTCTCCTGCTCTTAATATTTATAAATGTGGAAAAATCAAAAAATGGCAGAGGCCTATTCTAAAAATGTTTATTATCTCTAATGTATCTATTATCTATTACTCCTTATATCCTACAGCCTATAATCATAACTGCTTACATTACTTTCTCTTATCTGCCATTTGCCACAACTGTAGTTTTATGTTTATTCTGTTGATCTTCCCTCTCCGCTTGACTGTGTCATCCTCTATGAGTAAACGCTCAGAATAAAAATGTACATGGTAAACCTGAGATGACCAAAAAAACACTGGTAAATGAGATTTCATAAAGTTTAATGAACCTTTACTCTGCTGTGAATGTTTAAACATCCACACAGTGATAGAAAGTTATGAAATATCAAGGTAGTTAGCTAATTAAGAAATAGAAAATTTTGGGCACCTTTATTTTTAAGAGTGTACTTAATTTTCAGTGGGCCCTATCAAATCAATATAATATTGCAGATGTTTTACTAGACCAGCATAGGGCCTAAAGTAGACCTATGACTATTAGTGCAAATCTGAATAACCTGTAGTCATTATTTTAAAAAGCTGTACTATGGTTTGCTGACTGGTATGGATTCCATTGCTTCATTTAATGAACACAAAAACAAACAGGCACATGGGTTAAACTTTGACACTTGTTCTATAATGATCCGGATACAGTGTATGTTTTTCATTTTTCAGCTGTCAAAAACAGCCAGAAAGGAAATAAAATTAAACAACAACCATGACCCACTTTTTATTGCTTTGTATTGTCCCTGTAAATGTGTAAAGAGGAAAACAGGAAGTACACACTATCTTCAAGCCAGTCAGCAGCTTCAGACCCACAGACTGGTAATCCAAGTTCTGAACTCTCTAAAGCACAGCAGGAAAGCAGACAGGGGCAGGTTCCATTCCAAAACAATCCACAGACCCCAAACATAAGAGGCAGAAAGGCCTTATTATTGTTATTATTCAAATTCACAGTCTTATATGATAGGGATATAGTAAAGAAAGCATCTAAAGTATTATATATGCTGTAAAAGCAAGATCAAAGTGAACTCTTTGGATAAGAACCTCCAGATATGCTCTCTTCAGAATGGCACCTAGGGTGCTCATCATTATGATGAACATTACTATTCACTGTAAGATCGAAAAATACTATTATAATAACCATAGGCTGGTTATAGCTAATAGTTTGTTCATTCAAGGACATGTTATCACTGTTATCTCCAGAGCTATTTGTGAAACCTATAATGCAGATACTTGTGCTTGCAAAACAATATACTTTGTTTACAGAAGTGAATGATTTTTTTTATTGTATGCACAGATAGATCTATTACAATATAATATAATTGGCAGGAATTAGCATTTCTATTAATGTTTGTAAGTTGTCCTCAAAGTTCCCAAAAAGGTCTAGGTTACGCTCGGCCAGTCTCAGATGCGCTTAGAGAACGACCTCGCCTGGTCAAATGTGGAACTGCAGGGAAAGGAGGACAGACGAGTCCTCTATTCCAGAACAACGGCGTGCAAGGTATTTTGGGCCCATCGGCCAGTGCCAGGGATTTGGGCCCATGAAGATATTACATTAGCCACCAACTCCTAAAAACTAAAGATTTTTTACGGCCTCTGTCAGTCACATACCCTTCTAACCCCCAGTGCCCAGTTGCAGAAAATTAGACTGAACTCGACAAAGGGAAAATATTTATTGAAGAACTGCATACATGTTTCTAAATAGATTAATTAATGAATGCCATACTCATGCTTGAGTCTGTACTAAAACTCTTCTTGGAACTGGCATTAAAAATGAAGAGATTATGTGTTGGAGGTTCTTGCACAAAAATGATCGAATACAGTTGTGGAAAGTTGGTATAAACTGGATTTGTGTAGATTTTGTGTTTTATATATAAAAATATATGTGTCGTACTTTTTTAGTTTCGTACCGAGTAGCCTAAGATTACTCTGAAGGTGTACTTAAATGGAAATTTAAGAAGTAAAAGTAATCTATGTTTTTCATGGAAGTGTAATTAAGAGTACAAGTATTCATGTTCAATTATAACCTACTCGAGTAAATTACAAATTCAATTTAATTCTAATAGCCTATAATAACAAAGGACAATTACTTGTAATTATTATAATTACCACTTTCCAACGCAGTGTCGCTTACGCATTTTAATATGAGAAAACAAATAATCCTAGGCGCTACAATTTTCAAGGGTGTCTACTTGTAACTGCACTATTAATCAGTAGAGGGCAGACGAGGTATGGCTATATCAGTCCAGTAACTGTTAGTGGCTCAACAACATTGCATCAATTATTATTATTTTGTAATTTGTTATTTATATGTACATCTCTGTTTCACATATTTGGTTTTTATTTGTTTCTTCTTTCGTATTCACTGTGTCTTTCTGATTTTCTTTGTGAGCTCAATCTTGTGAACAAAGGTAGCCAACTTAAAAAACACTTAACACCCCCAAACGTATTTTATTTATTTACTTATTTATTTATCTCGCTCTCTCTCTCCCTTTTTTCATTCAGTCCATTCTGTATTTTCCTTACTTGCCAACCCGATGATGACTGTGGCCTCCTCGCCTCTGATTTTCATCAACGCACTTGAACCTGATCCAGCCACAGAAGAACGGGAGGGATGTGTTTTCCCCATTTTCAGGGCACTTATGCATCACGAAACAACAGAAATGCTAATTGATTATATCAGATAATTGGAGCAATTATTTTCTAAAGCTAATTGTAGTTCATTTTACTGTCACGATTAAGACAGAATGGAAAGATGGTGGAAATATCAGTGTCAATTATTTCCATACACAAAAACACGATGTTCGATGTTAGACGCTTGAATAAGTGCAGTATGATTAGACTTTTAGCTTTGGGTAAATTAACTAAATTCAACTGTTTTCCTTCATATGGATCCATTGTAGTGATAAGTTTTGTGAAGAATTCATGTATCCAGGTATCTTACATTTTGTGCGGGTGAGCGTTGGTCTTTGTTTCCGTTCCTTAGTTCCGTCCATCCGCTCCTCATGAGTTGCCCCTCTCTTGTTTAATGCTCATTAGCTCATGTATTTAATCCCCGTGTTTGTGCAGTCTTGTGGGTGGTTATTGTGAGTGTGGGTCGCTGTTCAGTGTTGTCAGTGCAAACTGCAGTAAGGCCTTGCCTTTGCTCGTTCCTTTTGGTTCACTATGTATTCCCGGACTCTACGTGTTAGCTCTATGACCCTGGACTGTTCAAACAATTATTTTGGATTTGCCCATAATAAATCTCGCTTTTCTCAGCCCATGCGTCTGCCTCAACGTTACAACAGGTTCCTACACATGACTATTAAACGAAACGAAACCCTGCAGGTTTAAAGTTAGTCCCTGACTAACTCAACTTGACTGATTTTAATGTGGACTGTAAAATGTACTTGTTAACAAAGCTGCTCAGACAACTTGTACTTTTTACACTTTGTATAGGTAAAATATCCTTTAATAAAAAGTTTATTTTAAGTAATAATCATGACTAGTCTGTGACAGCCGGAAGAAGATTGTAATTCACCTACATTAACCTGCTGCTAATCTGAAAATATCAAATTGAGTCTGCCAAGGTGAATGGGCCAAGGTTTTCTTCATCACAGCACTGGATTTGATGTGCGCTCATGTCACGTGTGAGAAAGTCAAAGGGCTAGTGGCACCAATAACTACTTGCTAATGAAATGACAGTAAAAGATGTTTCACTTTAACCAAGTCGCAGATGTTCTTTTCAGACCAACTACCATGTGAACACATTGGTCCTCATGGAACAGACTGAGGCTTGCTGCTTTGAACAGTGATAAACCAGAATGATGCTCAAAGAGGAATCCTAACACATTTGGGACCAAAAGTGTAATTGCTTTCTCAGCATTCTGGCACATAAGCAGTGTTTGCACTGTCTATGTGTTAACAGCACTTTGCATGGTGGCAATTCCACCACCAAAAACAGGATCAAGTTTTGTTTAGAACCTCAAAATAGTTTCATGTATACACAGCCTAGACATGATTACAGTAAATTCCTTCCCATAGAACCTATCTACCCATATTAACACTTCTCTTCCTTTGTTCATATTATGTTCCTGGAAAAGGTCTTCACCCTGGGAACTAGGGAGGCCTGCTCTATGTTGCACATACAATTGGATTTAATTTCTCACAGCAGAACTTGAAATGCATGGATTTTCCTGACATGAGATTTACATCTACATTTACATTTATGGCATTTAGTTGACACTTTTATCCAAAGCGACTTACAATTATGACTGAACACAGTTTGAGCAACTGAGGGTTAAAGGCCTTGCTCAGGGACCCAATAGTGGAAAGTTGGTAGTGCTGGGGTTTGAACTGGCAAACTGAATACAAGTTATGTACCTTAACCACTGTGCTAACCCTGCCTCAGGGCCCCTTTTCTTGCTGTCTGTCTTTATTGTGGACACAGATGTCTGCAGCCCCTGCAGTGTGTTCATTAACAGAGTGATCTGAAGTACTATGGCAAGTGTTAAGCGCTTGACGTGTACATCTGCAGCGGTTTAATTAACCAGCAGGAGGTTGTGATCAATACCCGAATGCAGGGAAGTAAACTTATCAATAAAGGAATAATGAGGACCACACTAACCAAGATTAATGAAAACAAATATAGCCTATTATAATTTTGGTACATTTTGGTTTTATACTTTTAGTGATTTGTAAATGCCTACTTGTCTTAAATTCTTATTTTCTAAAAATTTAAGAATTCATTTAGTAAATATATTTTTAACCAGTACATTATTTAATCAATATTTAAATATCATATTAGCTGTATGATTTTCCTCATCATTTTATTAATTTGTTATATTAATACATTTGCATTTTATAATATTTGTAATACACATCTCTTTTATCAATTTTCTTTTTAGGTTTACACTATGCTTTGTTGCTACTTGAATACCCTGTGTTTGTTGTGTTTGCAGTTGTTTACTTACACACATAGAAAGACACAGCCACACACACACACACACACACACACACACACACACACACACACACACACAAACACACTCACAAAAAAAAAAAAAATCCACACCAAAGAAGATTTGAGGCCAGAGAGGAATGACTGAAGAGGAAAATTGTTTATATGGCCCTTTTAAAAAATTTGCATCATCCTCATAATGTCAAAGGTGATGTATATGTGCCCATGTCACATGTTGTCAGCTCGCAACTCGCTATGCTATCATGTACATTTTATATTAATGCTGATGTGTCAACTACTCTACAGGATACATTCAGCTTTGGCACAACTGGGGTGATGTCTAGTTTGAATTTATTGTCTGACATCACAAAAGCCACATCTCAACTATCTCTACACAAGCAGAATGTGCAGTAAATGAATTCTTCTATATAAGGTAGTCTATGAAAGGGATGGAATAGGTTCCGGAGTATCCGAGAGAGTGAAATGCTTTTGGCATGGTTTGGAATACTGCTCACGAAGAAGCACACCTGTACAGTTCATGTCTTTAAAAAACTGATAGTTGACAAAAACCAAAATATTATCATCACCTGCTTTTTAAAGTATAAAAAAAAAGCGGATGATTTTCCTTTTATTTTATCATTCCTTTGCTATATATATAATTTAGTCAGATACATATGACAACTGGTGTTATTATTTGCTTAGGCTATTATCAAAGATTATAATAACTGAGGGTGCAAAGTGAATCCTCTGTAACTCCATGCCTTAAATTTTGAAAGTTATTTACATCTTTCTTCTTGCTATAATGAAACAATTGGTTTCAAGTTATTTTAAAAATTAACTAAACAAATAGTTCTTTAATGAAAAGAATTTTTGTTTTTGTTATTTAGCTGGGAGCTAATTATCTAATTCAGATCTATATATCTGTGTTGATTTGTAAATCATTAGCTAAACTGTACTTAATAACTATGCAGGGACTGTTATTGAATAATGAGGATGGTTCTTAATCAAGATAAAAGCTATTAACAAAAAACAAAAAAAGTTAAAGAGGGGTAATTGAAAAAATTAATCAACTGGTACCTCTGAGGAGGTTTATTTCTAAAGGGACACCCTGGGAAAAGACCTTTAATCATAATGCCCGGTGGGTGGATAATGCCTAGTTGCCATCAGCAACCTGGCAATATTAGATGATCAGATGAGATGATCAGTGTGTAGCAGGAGACCCAGCTGTGGGTGTACAGCAGGAAGAGGTGTGAAAGTTCCTATTCATGCCATGACTCAAGTCTTTCCATGACTTTGTATCACCCAGTTTGTTTCACCATCTTCAGCTAATTAGCAAATCCAGGTGGCTGGAACAAAACCTTGGGGGAGAACTTTTGGTTTCTGAACCTGATCTAAGGCCAGGATATCAGGCCCTTGGTCTGTGTTTTAAAAAGGAAGAGTCATCCCTGAGCAGCAGCACCGTGTCCGGCACTCAGAAGGCTCCAGGCTCACATCTAACAAAACCAAAACCACGTTCCATGACAGCCAAGTCAGTGACACTGGTGCTGCAAGCTCCCCCTCCAGTTCTATGGACATTTTTGCGGAAACAGCTGCCAAAGAGCGGGTGTCTAATTCTGTATCCCACTGTACATCTGAGAGCACTGTGGTGAAATGACCGTCTCATTCTGACAGCATGGAAAAAGCTGGCCACTCGGTGCTGACGCATGCGTGCGCACACAGTGCACCTGTACCCATGTCCCTACATCCAATCCCACCCCCTTCGGACACATCCCTGCTTCAACCATTTGAGGGTGCCACTCAGATGAAATCACAAACTTCCATCAACTGTTGCTGTGAATGACAGGTGACAGAGAAATATTATACCTCCCATCCAATGAGCAGTGTGAATTTTGCTCCCTTTGACTCCTGGTCATGGATGACTACGGCATTATCGGAAGTTACTTTATCAGGATTGGCAAGAATGAATCGGATAACTCTAACATGCGGAATCCCCCAGGTCCAATTTCATTTAATGTATATAAATTATACAGCACAACAAAATCTTCTATCACAGTTTTACAGATGATTCACAGGCATACACATGTCTGGAATTCGCAGCAAATGATTGTATCTCAATAGACCTGCTTTATCTGACTTTGAAATACATGAATAACTGGATGAGACAGAATTACTTTCGATTAAATAAAGCCACACCTTAAATTATATTTGTCAACAGTGTCTTAAAATTAGTGCACATCTTGAGTCTAGGGTTATAAAAATTAAAGACCTAGTCAGAAATCTCTGTGTTCTAATGTACCAATGAGACCTATAGAAACTCATACATACTTTTATCTCTAGACTGGACTCTACACAAAGACCACTCAACAGCTGCAATTTATTAAGAGTGCTGCTGCAAGACTTTTAACAAGGACAAATAGAACATAGCACATTACTTTATTTCTAAAATCACTACACTAGCTTTGAGTTACTTAGAGAATTGACTTTAAGGAACTACTACTAGTCTATAGATCACTGAATGTAATAGAACCTGAATACTTTTTAATATACTCAGAGTACATACCCAGTATCTCTCTTAAGATTCATAAACACAAGCCAGCTTGTAGAGCCTAGAATTCAAACCAAACACAGTGAAACAGTATTTAGCACTTATGCTATACAAAATTGCAACTCCCAGTCAAACTTAAATGTGCCACAAATATAGCGATTTTTAAATCCAGGTTAAAACATTTTTCCTCTCTTGTGTTTATAATTGAACTCTTGCACAATATCTGTCAGTACTTAGTGCAGATAAAGAGGAGGTTCTGAGCAGGATGCAAGTGCAAGCTAACAGTTTATTGAAAGTAAGAACACAAATGAAATCACAAGATAAACAAAACTGGAACAAAAACAGACACTAAAATGGAGCAAAAACACATGATGTGAGACTAGGCCAGAAATAGGGATCAAAACAAAAACACATGGCAACATCACCATGGGAACTGTGACACCAGAGAGGGAACCCATGACAGACCCCCCCCCCCCCCCCCCAACCATTCGTCCCCAAAGCACAATAAAAAACTAAACACGAATAGAAACATGTACAGGATCAGAAACAGGAGCCACGACAGAAGCAGGAACCAAGACAGGGGTATGAACAGGAGCCAAGACAAGAGCCAGAGCAATACCTGGCAGGGGAATAAAAGGAATGATGACCAAGGACAAAGCACAAGACCAGATAAGAGACAGACATGGTGGCTGGGAAAAACAATACACCAGGCACAGGAGACTAGATAATGAAAACAAGAGACTAGACAATGGTGACAACCCAGATAACTGTATGAGTGTCCAACCAGGGAACTGGGAAAATGACTGAAAGGCTGGCCCGAAAGAGAACTGGATGGGTGGGTGGCTGGCGGTGGCCAGTGGGAAGGCCAGGAACTGGCATTGGATCATCTATGGTGGTGGTGCCCTCAATGATGCAGGGTGCAGGGATTGTGGCCCTCACAGCACAGGGCAAGGAGAAGGCAGAGCCTTCATGGAAACAGAGCATGGTGATGGCATCCTCTTGGCTGGACACTGGAGACAGGATGGTGTCTTCCACACCACAGACAGAGTGGCATCACCAATGTTGGAGATAGGAGACTGGGTGGCGTTATGAACATCGGAGGCAGGAGGCAGACCTGGAGTCACAAAAATGCATACAGGCATAGAGACCCCTGGGTGCCCTCATATGCTAAGAGTCTTCCCCATGCCAGGCAAGTATTGGTTGACCACAGGAGAGCCAGACCCAAGGACACAGCTTCCTCCAAAAAAAGCCTTGAGGAATGGATTTGAGCAGTGTCCAGGTGGTAGTCTAGCACACGAAAGCAGTGATTAGGAACATTGTCATTAGTAGTCGGAGGAGCGAATCTGACCAAGATTTGACTCACCCTATGTATCTCCACAAGTACAGCCAAATCTGCTTAAATACAGTTAAACCTACTCTTTCCTACCCCAGGAGAAAGTCCTGCCTGTCCCCAAGCCAAAGGGCTGCCTGACATATACACAGGCTACCCTCCTCTGTGCTAGTGGACATAACCAACCAACCAAACGCAAACCTCATCAATTAGCCAGGTATCCACGAGTTGCTGCATCCTTATAAATGATCAGCTTTTCTTTTATGTGGATAATGGTGAGGTGCAAAGCAGGATGCAAGTGTGAGCATCCTGTTTGTTGAAGGTAAGAAAATAATTTAAAAAATGCATGAAAAACAACAAAACCTGACCAAAAACAGAAACTGAAACTGGAGAAATACATAAACTAGAGCTTGCCAGAAGCTACCCCAAACAACAAGCACAACACATGCAAAACTCTTCATCAAAAACACAGACAAAAATCGACTACCAATACCAGAAAATAACAGGTATAAACACACATAGTAATGAACCATAAGGGGAGGGGATACACATGATGCTAGACTATGGTGGAGATTGGGGTCAAAACAAAACAAAACCAGATGGTGACATCACCTTGGGAACCATGACACCAGAGGGGGAAGCCACGACAGTTACTTTATTATTTTATTTTGCTGTAGCACTTTTGTCTTTTAATGTAGTTTTCCTCCTTTAATTTATTTTATTATTTCACTGTTTATTTTTCTTTGCTATTTAAATAAATTTATTATTACATTTTCAATTTAAATAAATTGTTTATGTAACTTTTCATTTTTCAATGTTCCTGGGGTGTTAGATCTCAGGATGTATTAAGACTTATTAGTTTTATTATTTTATTCTACAATGTAAAGCACTTTCATTTGTTATTGTGTGAAAAGGGCTATGCAAATAAACTTGTATTGTCTTACCTATTAAGGTGTCATATCGAAAAACCAGATGTACAAGGAGTCCCATGGCCCCAAGCTGAATGTGTCATGGTGAGACACATTCCAGCTTTGACTGAAAAATAGTATTTGTCTAAAAATGTGGAGGTGGAAAGTTCTCTGAGCCAACTGCCTTACAGTAGGCTATTGTACATTTCTGATTGCATATTGTGAATGTACCTAAATACAACAATTCAGGTCATGTTATTTCATTCCTAGATGTAAGAATTTTATCCTCAGCCTGAATAAACATGGAGAGTCAGTGTGTGTGTGCTGGGGGGGTGGGGGGTGAGGGTGGCGTGAGGCAGAGAATGTCAGTGTGTGTGGTCCATGTGCGAGAGGCAGAGAGACAGAGACAGAGAGAGAGAGAGAGAGAGAGAGAGAGAGAGAGAGAGAGGGAGAGAGAGAGAGAGATTGTGTGTGTGTGTAGCTGCAGGTGCAGTGATTTGGCCCTTTTGATCATCACGCAGCTACACCTCCTACAGTGACCCCCTCACCCAAACACAAGTGTTCACTCTTCTGTGTCTGTCATGCCGTTTCACGCTCTATTCCCATTTTTTGCTGCCCTAATTTTGCTTTCACTTATTTATCTTCTTTTGTCCATTGAAGGCCTGAACCCTGAGGAGATCCCAAACCAGCCAGCTCTGAAAGGGTTAAACAAGCTTTGAAATGGTCTGATCACAATAACATTGTTATCATATCTCAGTGATTTCCCCACTTTTCAGCTCAGATGTAGCCGCTGTCATAAAAGAGGGACTTTTTAAATGGACATGTGCCGAGCTTCAATGAGCCCCAGTACTTTACTTTTAGCAGTAACTCTAACTCTACACTAAGTGTGTGCCTTCTCAGACCAAAACTGGTGACTGTATATGCACGGATGCCTGCGTGTATATTTGAGGATGTTCTGAAATTTCTTCCAAATAAGGGACCTTCAAATGTATCAGTTTTAACAATTTAATAAATTGTCCATCATGATTGATAAGATTAATTGGGGCACCACCCTGATTAACAGGGAAAATTAATTAACTTTATGATTAATAACCAAACGAAGGAACACAAGATAGATTTGTGGTGGACCAATGTGGCTACCTAATTAGAGAAAGAAAAGAATGGAAAGAAAATAAAAACTGTTAAAGTAACCTGTGAGAATGATTGATCGGGCAGTCTAATTATCAAACCATATCATGACCAACAAAAGGAAACTTAACCAAATGATATTCGTGGTGAGAGAGCATGACTAAAGGTATAACAGAAGACAGAAGGAAAAACTGTTTTGAAACCGCCTGAGGGACACCTAATTATAGGATTGAGGTGACTGCATTGTAGATGGAAAGAGGAAAGAGTAAGCTGGTCTAATCTTGATGTATAAACAGTAGTGTTACTATTGATGCTAAATGGTAATATGAAAAGGGAAATGCCTGTTCTTACAACTCGTTGGGCTCCACCTCGTCAAACTGTCTGGGTGGCACTGAGAGAGCGTGTCTGTTTCCCATCAAACCTTCTGGATGGCCCTGAGATAGAGTCCATTTTCCATTGCATTGCTGGCTCGAGCCTACACGAGTGATGTAGGCCAATGACAATGAAAGGACAAGGCTTCTTGATCAGTGGGACTGGATTTTTGGAGCTGGCTCAGTTAGAGAGCCCTAGGCCTTTTCAGGTAGACCTTTCAAAAGCAGGAGTTTTGGGTATCGGTGGTTATGCAGCCCATCTTTGCTTTTGATGCCAATTCTGAAACAATTCCTCGCTGGTTATACAATGAAACGTCTCAATCAACACAGCAAGGCGAACATGAACTAAAAATACGAAATTAAGCAAAACCAACAAAACAAACAAGCAAAAAAATAAAAATAAAATAAGGTAACATGAAATTTGAGACCGTTTTAACCGCTTAGTTAGATGCTATTGTTTCAGATAGGCTGTTTTATGGCCTTGCTGCTCTACATCATGGCCAGAGGGGTCCTGGTCCCTGTCTGTGCATGAGGTGGTGAGAGAAATCCTACTCTGTCCAGATCAATGTTTCATCAGAGGAATAATTTGTAGTCTATCTTCATTACAAAACTGAGCTCCATCCTTCTGGTTTTCACTTTGTGGCACCATGCTGGTTGGGGTGCTTTAAAAGCTTGCAGATGCCTCTACACACTGCTGGTCTCACTGCTAGATACAGTGTGTTCCAGATTCTAAACAAGTTTGGTCAGTAGTCAGGTTGGATAGAGCTTTTTTAACTCATTCAATAATGACAATACATGTCTTTGTGAGAAATCTTTGCCTCTGACTTTTTAAAAGATGTTTTGTTAGCGACCAGCAACAATCAGTCTCTGTTGGTTAGGAACCAGGAGCAATCCATCTCTGAATCTCTCACTATACACTAAATGAAGTCTGTGGATCCCGGAACTTGAACTCTAATATTTACATGAGGCTGCATAGCTACCTGAACCATTGGAACTTGAATCCACTTTTCCACTAGATATTATATTCAGTCTCCACACACTTCCTCTGTGCATTTTGGTCTCCTTTCTGTTCAAGGTGCAATAATCCAAACCCAGAAGGCCTTTCCACAGTCTTTTGAATATCACCCCCAAATCTCCTTACCATCTTGCAAACATCACAGCCCAATCACCTCACTATTTCCACACTAATTAGATATCCTTGTCTCTTATGTTTCAGTTTGAATAGCCCTCACTACTGGCAGTTGGCTTTGGTTAAACAATTAAACTATTAAATTAAAATGAAACAATTCATCTCTTTCTTCAGCATTGCAGATGTTCCTGCTATTCCCTCTGGTTAAAATCAGGTTTCCAGGAAGACAACACTGATATATCTATTATAAAAGGCAAAACATCTCAGTCACCCCCACCCCCCCTTCACAGAGGTAGTGAACTAGTATGAATTAACATTTCTCATACACCTTTTCACATTGTCGAGTTTTACTTCAATATCACATTCAACTCGGTAGGATTGCATTGAGGGTTTTTTCCTGGTGTGTGTGTGAAACTGACCAAAGCAACTAACGAGCAGGGCAAGATAACACAGTGTGTACATAGAGGCCTCAGTTATTAGGTGTGAATGCAGAGTGTGACTCATGTGATGGAGCTGTAACACACACTGCTTGCGTGATGGGGCTCTAAAACAGGCATTTGTGGGAAGAAACACAAATGATACATCTTCCTCACACTATGAGTTTGTAACTCTTAAAGCAAAGAAAAATCATAGCTAACAAGGAATAGGATCTAATAAGTGCAAAAAGGCTTGTGATTATCAGGTATGTTTGGCTGAAGCCTTTTTCTTACAGTTAGCATGGTCTAGCCGAAGGGATACAAATCCTCACATTTCATGTTATAGCTAATAGTAGTTCACTAATAATATGTCTTTAAGCAAGTGTGCTGTGAAACTGGCAGCCCTGTGAGTGACCTTTTGTTCTTGCCTGGATTGGTCAGATGAGTTTTTTTTTTTAAAGAAAAAGAAAAAAAGTTGAAAAGTAGAATCTCTGTCAGCCTTGCCGTGTAGCCTTGTACCTAGTAGTGCTTGGTGCTAGTCACACCAAGGTCATGGGTTTGATTCCCAGGGACTGCCTGTACTGTCACACTGTTAAATATGTAAGTTGCTCTGGATAAGAGTGCCTGCCAAACTCTATAAATGCTGAAAGCACTCTACTTTGCCAGAGCATGAGGCCAGGCTGTGATGCTTCTTAAAGTGTGTCAATGTGGCTACTTCCTCTAGGACACCAAGTAAAGTTGGTGACCAGCAGGAAAAAATATGCTCCTTTTTAAGACATCTCTAGTTGGGTCTGGTGGGCAAGGAGAGGATTCCCACTGGAATGCTACCCTCTTTTATGCACATATGCACACTTCCCAGATTTCTGATGAGGAGAACTGCATAGATAATGCTGTCGCTGTTCCTTTGTGTTCTACAGTGATCTATAAGCACTCTGCTACTATACTGCACTAAATAGTGCTTTAGTATGTGTACATTGCTTTTCTGTTTGCTTTTTAAAATACTTTTATGTTTTTGGTTTTTTTTTCCATTTTGTTTCATAGATATTGATCCTACTTTTCACTGCACTAACACATATTTGATACTTTGTTTCCACTGGTAAATTGCACATTTGTAAGATATGGCAAATTGTAAGTGGAACCACTGGTCATTAACGTTTACTTCTGATACCCGAAAACATCAGTCAGTAGGGTCAACAGCTGTCACGGAATGTTCCCCTTCCCACTGTTCACATGGCGCAGCCCGCCACGTGCAGTGGGAGATCATAGACTCGCTTGTAACCACGTCAAGTTGTCAGCACACACCTGCACATTGTAATGTTTGTGTGTATTCAAACCCCTGTTGGAATGTGCCTCTTTGTCTTTAGTTGTACTCATAGTTGTATGTTTGTGATGTACATTGTCGTTATTGGATGCATGTTAAACGTGATTGCCATTATGTTTACCGTTGGTGTTGTGTTAATAAACGTCTGTCCGCATCGAGGGAGTTTGTGCGTTCTGCTCCTTGCCCTGCGCCATTCGGGCCATTACAACAGCCTCCCCCACAGTAGCTCACATAAGAGCTCAACGACCGTGATAAACATACAAATTCTGTTTCAGTAGGCAGGTTGCATGAGATCCTGATTTGGGTTTAAACTGACTTTGAGACAGAAAAAAAGACTTGCTCTGCTTTCACTGTTGAATGTCGGTTTCATGTAAGCTTTCTGTCATATTTGATTATTGATTACACACATGGAATTTGCTAAGAACTTGAATGTGTGTAGTTTGACCTGTATTTATTGGGTTAGCAGAGCAATATTGGATTTGTGTTTGTCTTCCAACACTGGGGATTGATTAATTCCATTCAAGGTTGCAGAGTTCATCTTGCTGGGCTCATGCACTACATAAGTGTTGGATCTTTTGGAGATTAGAAGTGGTGATTTCCTGCAGTGTTTGCTGGAGATTTTGGCCATTGGCCTTCTGCTACAACATGGGCAAGTTTCCTCATTTGGTTTGTATCTGTTGTAAGGAGAGATATGGCCAGGGTTAAGGTAGAAAAATAGCTTCGCTAATCTCTCTTGCGCATACACATGTCCACTCGTATTGCAGAGATCACAGCTAGTGCACATAAGACCATAAAACCTTCATTCTGTCTCTTACCCACGCATGTGCACACACAAAGTGGTTCTCTTATTCTCCACTTTCCTTCAAGACCAGTAATTGCTCCACAATCAAAGACATCAAACACTTTCCTGGGACACATGCATTTAAAATAACCGCTTTCATAGTCACACGTTCACAGAGAAAATGAGAGCTCACTGTCCTTCCAGCATCACCAACAAGTGGTTGTCAAGGATACTGGAGACAGTTTACCCCCTACCACCAGGTTTTCATTCATGTATTTGTGCTTTTGTCTGACTAATTGTCTTAGTTCATTAGTGCATTGGCTGTATTTGTGTGTAAATGAGGGAGCAATTGTAAGAATATAAGCCCTAAACCAGGCAGCACTAGCATTATGCATGCACATAGTTGGTGGCCTTTACTGTTTTTATTCTATTTGTAGTACTTACTCCCGTTTAAGGGCTGTTTAAGGGCTGGAATGTAATCCAGTGTGACTAAACAATATGAATTGTAATGCATATAGTTTGTTGTCTGTGTATGTAATAGCTATGGGTCACTTGGCATTAGTTTGCTTACAAACAAGCAGTAAAGTCAGTCATGCTGATCACTAGCAATGTTGCATACAGCAGTAAGAGGATTTTATTCCTCTTTAATCCACAGTTCATGGGTTTTATTAAAAGGAAGGAGAAACGGATTAAAAAAATATTTTCTTGGTAGCTGGAAAATGGATGGTTTGTGCACACTAGAATTAATGCATTCATAAGTAGTACATAAAAACATGAAGGTACAGCAGTTCCTTCTGGTAAATTTAAGCATTTGTAATTGTGGAACTATATAAATTCATTGTTTATTCATGTTTGTGTATTCACAGCAGTACACTTCATATGCCATGCACTCAATAAACATGAAGAAAAAAAATTTTCACCAATAAAACATTCTGTCCATTATTAAGAAGTTTAAAGTCACGTGAGTGAGATTAACAGCCCTTGGCCTATGGGCTCTACAGGTCATCTGGATAAGCAGACTATTCCATATTCCAATGTTGGTGACTAGTTCATAAGGCTGAATGCATTTGTTGCAGAGAAGTCCCGCTGGGTAACATGCATCAGAAGTGTAGATTACTAGAGTGAGGAGATTATAAATCTTGTATAGCAGAGAAAAAACACTGTCATGAACTGGAGACAAGTGTGGTGGCCAGCCACACACGCCAAACACATGTTTTTTTGATACACACACACTCATATGCATATAACGTGTGCGCACACTTGCACTTGATATTTAAGTTATTCAGTCTTGTGTACTCTGCCTGCTCCCCTTTCTCTCATACACACATACATATGGTCTCTATGGACAAAGGCCCAGACCTGTGATGAGTGAGGGTCTTTGTGTATTCTACACACACAGCAGGTTGAGGCATGTGGTGACATGTTCATGTGTTTTGCGTCTCACACATTGCAGTGAATATGATCTGGTGATGTATCTATTTCTAAGACACTGGTGGGCATAAAAGAAGTGCGCTATTCTCTGAAGAAAGAGGGGGAGAAAGCCTATCCCTATGCTAATCCCTTTGTTCAGATTTCATTATATTCGTTTGCTCATATTTCAATACTGCAACTTTTAATCCGAAAGTAAAATTAAGAGTAAACTGAAAGTATAGGGCTGGAATCTTATCAATAGGCAAATGAGTCCAAAGGATTACTATTAAATAACATGTTTATTTATCTTTTAGCAGAGTTACCACTGTGAGTTACCACTGAGGCAAAAATTCGAAACACACATGGTACTGGTATAGGAGCTGATTTAGCTACCATACAACACCACAAGCTACCATTTCCTATAGCTGATCAGTGCAAGTAGAAAGAAATATGTGGACTATAAAACAGGGATAGAAAGTCGAGCAGAAATGAAGGGTCTATAAACAAGCTTAGTTGGTGCCAGGTGAGACAGACAAGTTCTTGTAAGGTGGGTTGTCCGTGGAGAGAAGCGCCGAGGGCTTTGGTCTGGTGGACCTTCAGGAACTCCCAGATCCACTTGGTCTTTGTTTTTTGGTGTCTATTACATATTTAAAATTAAATTCCTCAAAACCATGATGAACTATACAAAGGTGAAGAAGTGTATGAATATAATAGGTCCCAAAAGACACTCCTCTTCACATATATCCTCCTCACATGCCCTTGGCATATCTTCCAGAAGTCAAATACATGGCTGTCAGTCATGTTGTTCAAGGAGAATAAACTGCTTACTTTCTCACTCAAATATCCCAGGAACAGTCTTTCGTTAAACACTCAGTGATGTGGGGGCAGGATTCCAGGAGTGGACTTTGGTTAAGTGTTTCTAATCAAGCTCATGGTAAAACAGTGTAGAGTTTCAGTCATCTACAGATCCCCATAACAGAAACAGAAGTGTCTGTGTTCTTTATAGATCTGTGTAACAAATCCTGCCAGGCTTCACTTCCCTCAGGTATAAGCACCAGAACCACATCACAGTCAAAGGCACACCTTGGTAGCGGGTGGGCTGTATTGCCTGCACAGCTCGAAGGGCCACCATGGAACTCGTTAAAAGGGCGGGGGAGTCGTTTCCTCCTACTAAGGCAGGTAATAGCAGACTTGCGATAAGGTGAAATTCAGTGCTTTCTCCCTGCAATATAGCTGAGCTGATGGAAACCAGGCAGGTAGCAGAGAGGGGGCCAGTGTAAGGCTGCCTACAGCCAAGAGGGGTGGGGTCAACCGCACTGCTGGGGCCATAGCAGGCCATAGCATTGGAACTGATAGATGCACTGTGGAAATAAACCAAGTCTGCCAGGTGTTGAAATGCTGCTCTAATCACCACCTGCATGTTGCAACAACTGACTACTATCGGTGCAATTTTAAATTCTTTGGCACTGAGATTGGTTTGTTGGTTTCCTTTCATCTTGCCACGGTCTTTCTCCTTTGCAGGGTGAATGCTTGTGCTCCTGGGAGCAGTATGTTCACAGGTGTTGGCTTTGGTGCTACTAGTGATGCTGATCGACAAATTTAATCCCACCTAGAGCAGCCTGCTGTAGCAGACTCACAGCCTGGTTCTTCTAGAGCAGCCACTTTCTTTAAACAGTGGAAGTTGGAACAAATATTCTTGTTTCTCAGTCTGCAAATCTTCAGTAATGCTTACTATAATCACCAGTCTCCTGGCCTGTGTCATCAGGAGGGCAAATGGCCTTTTTGGTCTCACTGCACTTTGCATGTTCTCAATTGACCAAAGAGTGCTAGACTTCTGGCTATGCCCACTAGAGACTCAGACTTGGAAGCAAAAACGGGTAGCTAAGTCACATTATTATGATTGTCGGATTATCTTGTCATTCACGCATTTCTTTGTGCCAAGCTCTATTTAAATAGATTATTGAAAATGCAAGCTTCATTGCACCATTGTGAGCCAAAAGCAGGTGCTGTGTTGCATTCAGTTTTCTACCTGTGGGAATACAGGTGCAGATTCATAATGCAGGTTGCACAAGATCAGCAGGAAGACAAATCCCTTCAGGCATGAGCTGTTGTTGTGAAGCCCCTGGGTACAGAGACAGCAAGAGACAGATGCCATCTTCATGGTTAATTCATTTCATACTCATTGCATGGGTCCTGCTGAATACTCATTATACATTGTGATTATTTCATGCACTAGCAACACATAATCCTTTTTTCTCTCTCTGTATATATAATACTTTGGCAAATATCTAAGCCTCTTCAAACATGAAGAGTTTAATACGTCTTTTTGGTCTTTACACCTGTTCATCCACAATAAGATGAGTAGACAAGAAATGTGTGTGGAAACATGTTAAGATGTTGCCTATATGAATACAGTACCTATACTCTCTTCTTATCTTTGATTCCAAATCTGTTATACTTGTATTGTCTTTAAATTCAGCTTGCTTCAGTGACCTGCTGTTGCTGTCTCTCTTATTCTCCTCCACACACACACACACACCCCACCCAAGTGTACACAGTGCAATCAGCCTGCACACCCATTCATATTCTAATAAGTCTGTCTTCAGGTAATTTGCACCCATCTGAGTCTTTCTCCAACCCAGGCGGCCCTGGGTTGAGGACTCTCCATACTGCCGAGAAAGTCTGAAGAGGCAAGCCCACTCCCTTAGCGCCACCATGCAGGCTCAGCCAACTTGTGGTAATGGTCAAGCTACCCCCCCCCCCCCCCCCCCCCCCCGATGTTCCTTAACCAATGCTGTTGAAGGAAAAGAGAATTACACTGCATAATGTGGAACAGGTTTATCACATTAAATGTCAGGCATGATATTCAGTGTGCAGAATCCTGGCTGGAAGCAATGAGGGTTGTTGGATAAAGTTGGAACTGACCGTTTGACATGGAGAGCATGCTCGGCATACTGACATCTACAGAGGACTATTACAGAACTCTCGCCTCATGGCCAACTGTAAAGAATACAACATCTGTTTTCTTGAGTAGGAGTTTAAGTTGGCTCTGGGTGAGAAGTGTTACTGTGTGTAAACCTTAAATGCTTTTCTACTTGTGCAAAAGACTATAACAATTCCTCACAATGTGCAAATCTCCACACTTTTTAAAGACATGTTGTAGAAATCCTTTTTATACTAATTTTTTCACCCCTGCTCTTTGTCGTGTGTTCACTACCCCCACAATTGATCATTTTAGAGCTTTATGGTCCCTAGTAATTTAGAACGTGTGTGTGAAAATAAATTAAAAAAGGGAAAGGGGCTGTATAAATTCAACTTATTATTATTATTATTATTATTATTAATAATAATAATAATAATAATAATAATAATTATTATTATTATTATTATTATTATTATTATTATTATTATTAATAATAATAATAATAATAATAATAATAATAATAATAATAATAATAATAATAATTCCAAAGGAATAATAATAATAATAATTCCAAAGGATCTTGGAGGATATAATCTTAATTATTTTAAGAGCAACTCCAGAAACTAAATACATGTCACAGGGCTATTTTTTATTATTGTAGTCCACCCGACAGTAGCTTACTTTTAACTGAGCACCTAGAAATGGGTGGCCCTGTCACCATCTGTAAAGAGCACAATTTCTTAATTTATCTCAGCTTACTTGTGGACCTCTGAAGCTGCAATTGAGTGGACCCAAGATATAAAAGAACCCTTTGTAAATCCCATAGGTTTTTGATGTTGCTCTGTCTAACACTGGTAGGAGGGAAGAGGTCAACAGCAGAAATGAAGGGAATCTAGCAAGTAAGAGTGTTATGACCCTGTCTAGGCTATGAGGCTATACTAAGGAAAAAGAAATGTAAATGGCTAACAGAATGCAGGTTGTAAAAAGTGAACATCAACAAAAACAGTAGCACAAATAGAAGTCTCCTTTTGGGTATATTTCACAGTGGATATTAATTACAAACAATTTTAGTGGTGCAATGTCTTCAGCAGTGACCTAGGCCAAAACAATATAGAAAACCCACACTAATGAAAGAAAAATACACACTAAATAATCTTAACAACAAAAGGAACATACAGCAGACTTTCCTGACTACCTGACCCATAAACAGAGGCAACTCCCCCCCCCAACAAAAATGGCAGTCACTCCCTACCACCAGTATCTAATACCAAAGTACCAAACAAAACAATATTTACACTCTTTATACAATATCTATAAGTGTGTGTATATATATATATACACAACAGCTACCAAAGCAGGAGGGGCGAAGCCAAAGAACAAAGTCCAAAAACAGGGAAAACAAGGTCATACACAAGTCATACAAAATTTCAACCACAAGCCAAACATACCAACAAACAAACCAACAAAAAAACTGTCTACTGTCTTCCTTCTCCCTCTTGTGGGAGGGGCCATTAAATAGTAGGATCAGTTGTCTTGAAAACCTGGTGAGGAGTAGGGAGGAGTCTCAAACAGAGGGAAATCCTGGCAGTGAACTTGGAACACATACCCACATCCATCTTTCCGTTAACACCCCCCTCCCTCATAAGTGCGGACTTGCAAAGGAAGTTCCAGCACACAAACAACAAAACAAGCTGAAATCATCAACATCTGGAAGGAGAATCTGCCACATTTCCTGAACCTTTTTTATGTTTGTCAATATTAAACCCTTGGATGATCAGAGACCAATGCATTAAGCACTGATTGGCATTAGCCATGTTCTGCAAGAACACTAGCGGATTGTGATCTGTGTATACGGTGATGGGGTCTGGACTACCACCAAGGTACACCTCAAAATGTTGCAACGCTGGGAGTGCAAGGGCTTCCTTTTCAATAGTGCTATTTAAAGCTATTTATATAAATAGTTTAATTTATATAAATTAAAATAGTTTAATTTATATAAATTAAACTATTTAAAGCAACTGCAACTTGTCTCCAGCCTTCTCTCTTGTGGGAGGGGCCATTAAATAGTAGGAGCAGTTTTCTTGAAAACCTGGTGAGGAATCGGGCGGAATCTCAAATGGAGGGAAATCCTGGCAGTGAACATGGAACACATACACACATCCATCTTTCTGTCTCAAAGATTAACTGTAGTGAAGTTTAAGAAGTTTTATGCATAAATTTTGAAAATAGCTGGTATGGTTAAGAGCTTTGTTTTTAGTTTTTAGTTTTGCGAAACGGGTAATGTACTGGAATCACACAAAAAAACTGTAAATATTTTTCAATTTTTGCCATTGAAAGGTTTATGACTATAGTCCCTTATCAGTGTATAATGAAGCAAATGAGGGGTGAGTGAAAGAGAGAAGGCTCACTTACGAAAGGCACGGTGAATGCATCCTCTCTCCAAATTCAAGATGTCTCAATTTTTCCTATACTGTAGTAGTAGCAGCAGTTACTAGATAATTTGTCCTAAAAATCTCCTCTTCTTGGTTTTTTCCAAGTATCGCTATTATCTTTTGTGCATTCAGTCCCTGCATTTTGAAGAACCTGGTTGTTCAGTGAAATGGAAAGTTTGTTTAATTGTGTGTTCTTTATTCTGTCATGTTTGCTGTCAGACACGTTCTGATGAGGCAGTGTGTTTGAGGCCCCTGCCTTCAGAAAATCTCTTTTCCATCTTCATGTGGGAAACAAAGACACTGCTTTATGCCTCTGGATTACATTTGGTTTCCCTCCACAACTGTTCATGCTGACAGTTCTTTTCTAGGATGTTGCACATTATTTAATAGGAGCAAAAAGGCAAATACAATTTTAGCATTAATTGAGGTATGTATTTCATGTGTGTTAATCCATAAGCATGCTGCATACATTAAACATTACAGAAATAGATTGTACTATACTATAGCATAGCATGAACAAATATGGTAATTATATCATATGATATTCAATCATTTTAGACTTTTTGCACTAAAAGATGAACCACTGTTTTTTTTTTTTCACACACCCATCTCTCTTTGTCAAAGCTCACTCTACACAGTGCTTTGAGCATGACTGATTTTACTGTACAAACACCCCATGGCTTCTCAAGCATTACACACAGAAGGGGTAACGTGACTGTTTATCCAAGGTGGTCCTGCTGCTCTCCAGGGTGGTTAGAGGAGAGAGCATGACCATGTAAACAAATTTACAGAACACACAACCTTGTTGTGCTTTCATGCTCATCGCTTCAGCAACATTTACATGCAAATGTGCTCACTGCTCTGTCCCAGGAAACTGCATTTCTGTTTCTCTGTTTCTCTAATGTGAAACACTAATGCTGAAAATTATTATTTTTGTGTGCATAATACAAAACATCTACTGTGCACAAAGACTCTGAAACACAACCACATTAGCAGTGTGACAGGGAAACGGCTCCTAATGCTATCTGCTGGAAGGTGGCTGTTATAGCCCTGAGTTAGGGAAAGCTGCTTTAACACAATATGACTTGAATTGTGTCCAACACTTTGTTACCTCTAAGGAGTAACTGACTCAACTGTTAATCAATAATTAAAATCTAGCGAGTAAGAGTAACTGACTCTATTGTTAATCAATAATTGTAACCTGCCGAGGCTTTAAGTAAGTCACATTATGGACTGGTTAGAGCAAAGACACACAGCCCCAGAGCAAAGCTCTTTTGTAGTGAAGTTTCAGAGATTTTATGGAGATGTTTTGAGAATAGCTTGTATGGTTAAGATCTTTGACTTTTTAGTTTGGGGAAATGTGTCAATAAGTAATGCATACAATTTCATTACAGGTTGCATTCATTGTCTTTAGTCTATGTAAGCAACAATGATACTAGCATATGCCTTGTGACAGCTGTGTTCTCAATTTATTAGTGCAGGGTGAAAAAAAGTTTGTTAGAGAAATTCAACAAACTGGCATTTGTCTGGTATTCTTATGTGGACATTTAGTTTTGAGGAAAATGTTCATAGTTCTGAAGTCCACGTTTCATTTGCATCACATTTTTTTTTGCATACATGTTAGGTTTCTAGAAATGTGTTACAACATGTAAGAGAAGAGATCATGTTTCCTGGTGTCTATGAGAAACTGTAACTGTAAAGAAATTTTAGACCCACACTGTTCTATATTCTGACCTCTGCTTCAATTATTAGCCCATTCACATACTGCTGTGCACGTGTGCACTGAGTTCGCTGTAATGCGATGTTACCCTCGCTGTGGTGCTCAGAGTGACCTTCCAGCTCATATATGGCTGAATGCTGAATGAAATACCTCTGGCATCAGACCAATGGGAAAGACTTCCTTAAAGGTATATTGTCTGAGTAAATCTGCTGAGTGAGGGAGGAGTGCCCAGCAAGAGCTGATGTTTGGTACATCCGCATCTGCCTTCTAGGGACATTCAGATCTGCTTTCTGTGCACAACTAAATCTGCTTTCTGGGTGGATCCAGACCTGGTTTCTGGGAACATCCAGGTTTGCTTTCTGCTCATGTCAAAGGGATTTAAACTACAAACATCCCAAACTACACAGCAAGAGAAGGAGAGCGGGAGATTTTAAATAGTGCCCAGTGTTTCCTCTCCAGGGGAAGCAGAGGTTTTTTGACATAGACTCCAGAAAGCTTTGAAATTTTTGCTTTTTTTTTCGCTTTTATTTGGAAATGGAAAGCAGGGAAAGAGAGGGACAGCAGACAGCTCATAGCTCTGAATCACACGCCTACTCTAACGCTCCATGTCTCACCTCTCTCTCCATCTGTTTCTCTTACTAATAGGAATTCTCTTGGACTCAAATCTGTCTTTTTCAATCACAAAGAACCATTGTGTAGCAAATAACCTTTTCATGTCCGACCAGTTGCTTTCTGTCTCTCCCTGTCACTCTGCCCCTCTATGTTCTGTTCTTTCTCTTCATGCAGATCACACTCTTTCACCAGATCACTCACTCACCCTCTCCCTGCCTCCCACTCTGTCTCTCATAGTATGACTGGACCTAAGTGCTACATCGAGAGCTGTCATGAAGTAATGCATGTACTCACTCAACAGATGTTGTTGAATCCTACCACACTTGTGCACACACAGTGATGTCAGTTATGTGAAATTATGTGGAAGAACAGATACATAAACCATTTTTTTTAAAGACGTGGTAAATAACACATGTGCTTTACCGTCTTCTAGATGTTGAGGGAAAAAGAGGCAAACAATGTCCTTAGAAACTGACCAGAATTTCCATTCTTTGGTTGCACTGTATAATCATGTGGTGAGAAATTCCACCACAATGTCACAAATACATCGTCAAGGTGCTGAAAGTGGAAAATGTTTGGTCCTGTTACAGAACAATTCAACTGATGTTTCAGCTCCTCTGCTTTTAACAATTTAAAAAAAGAAAAATAGCTTAATTAGCATCTTAGCAAATCTTACAATGGGGAGGGGAGCAAACACGAGTGATCATTTTCATTTTCTCTGTTTTGTGGAATAACCAAATATATAAATAAAGTGGTGAGCCATACCTCTGAAGACCAAGCTTTGAAGCAGCTATCACCTTGTTTGTAACTATGGAATTAAAACCTTTCGTCTCATGACAGGGTAGGCAAATTGCTTTGAACTCTCAAGACTCTTGAAAAGAATTCAGCATAAATTTATATACAGTGTAGAGGTGCCATAAACACCGTTGTTTATAAAATCATAGAATGTGGCTTTAATAAGTTCAGCAGCTTGCTCAGTTCATTACCTTCTCCTTACTGTGAACACATGCATTTCACTCTTTCCAAAAAAATCCAATAGCTTGTGAGAGCATGACGTCTAAAGGAGTGCTAGTCAACACAAAAGTATGAGTATGCATTAGATTACTGTATGTCTAGTGTTTTACTGTTAAATGTTTGTTTACAATTCTTAATAATTTTAGCTCCTTTTTTTTTGGTCGGCATCATTTTCTGGCATGTGATTGGCATGACTCGCCTTTCTGCAAACCATTTCCTCTGCGGTACCTAGAGCAAACCTATGTCTGTAATAAGCCTTTTTCTCACAGTTCAGTGGTGAATTCATAAACATTCATTAAACGACGCTGTCACATGGCATAGTCTTGACAGACTTAAAGTTTTGACACAAACAGGACACATGCATCACTGCGGAACTTGAGTCTGTTGATCTGCAGGGGCTGTCTTGCTCATATCGCAAAGTCAATTCTATCCAAATGCAACCCGGTTACTCTCTTTCACTGTCAGAGGTTCTGGAAGTGAAGCACCACTGTCTTTCTGCTCTCTTACTCTTTCAACTTTCTTCAAACAACCCCCCGGTCCCCACCCCTCCTCCCAAACCATGAGCTTTCATCCGACTTTTTCCTCCCTCTTTCTTCTGTCACCTGGGTTCAACGCTGCCGGGAGAAGAGGTTCCGAAAGGCGCTGTTGTAGTTCTTGTTGAACGCTGTATAGATGAGTGGGTTGAAGAAGGAATTAGAGTAGCCAAGCCACAGGAAGACGCTCTTCCACACTGGAGGAATGTCGCACGAGCACAGCGGGATGATGAGCTCAGCCAGGAAGAAGGGGATCCAGCAGAGCACGAAGACACCGATGAGGATGCCCACCATGAGCGCAGCCCGCCGCTCCTTCTGCTCCCGCCACGTCTCACCCTCCGCCTGAAAGGACACACCCGCGGGGCGCACGCCAAATGCCATCTGTGGCTGCTGCCCCGCCTCTTTCACCTGTGGGGCGAGAGCAGCAAGAAGTTACTCAGCTGGATTGGGCCGTGAGAGTGACTGTGTGTGGGGAACCTGAAGGAAATGTGTTCAGCCAAGCTTTTCCCTCTCGTATGTGTGTATGAGGGGTTGGCCAACCTTAAGCTTCTCACCTGTGAGTGTGTGTGTGTGTGTGTGTGTGTGTGTGTGTGTGTGTGCTTTAACTTTAACTTGAGAAAGGAACAAACACAATTTCTGGTGCAGGTTTTTGCCTGTTCTCCAGAAGGTAAAATTACTTATTTTACAAAAAACAATGTGCAAACATCTCAGTTTTTGGAGTAAGTACATTTTGTGCGCGCGCACACACACACACACACACACACACACACACACACACACAAAATATATGCAGATACATGCTTCATCTCTCTTCATCATTCTTCTTTCATTTACATTGTCACATCCATCTAGGTAAATTCTACAAGCACTCTATTGGTGCCTGAATCCCAAGCAGAACCTCTGTAAGTTCACCAAAAGCTGATTACACTCTTTAGAAGCCTGATGAACAGCAGGATTAGACAGCTCTTCTAGTCTGTGACTTTCTCAGGAACATGTACATTAAGTGAAAGCATTGTTCATGCAGGCCTTGATATTCATGATATTCATATCTCATGAAAATGGCATGCAGTATGTGTAGGCTTGGGGTGGGAACTAAACTCTGCATTGCATTGATTCTCCAGTAATAAGCCTCAGTGCACCAATTCATTCTGGGGAGGCCCAGTGTGTCTTCAAGGGAATGTTTGATTATGGCTAGCCGAGAATGCGCACTCACATCACTGCTGGCCAGCGGCAGGCATGAAAAATGAAGATGTTGCAGTCTTTGTAAAGTTGAAAGCTGGTGTTTACATGCACTCCACAACTGTGGCTTCATTCTGAGATTAACCAGGACACCAGGCACAGAAACCACTGGCTTAGTTTAGGAGACCGAAGAATCTGGGTGCAAATGATCTCCTATCCCAAGAGTCTGCCTGGCATTAGAGCTCTCATTTGACTGTTCTGATGTTTAATGTTTTTCTGCCAACACACAATGCATCTGTGGCTTCTGGTGAGAGCGTTGGCTGACATCAAGCAAACAAAGAAATGAATTAAAAGAAAATGTCTCAGAAAGAACAGACAGTCGCAGACTCTTTCCTGCAATATGCAGTCTTCCACTGTCTAGGAGTGGCCTGATTTTATCTATTATATGTGATCATAACACTAAG
The DNA here is from genome assembly GCF_041902795.1 of Electrophorus electricus. Taxonomy (NCBI): domain Eukaryota; kingdom Metazoa; phylum Chordata; class Actinopteri; order Gymnotiformes; family Gymnotidae; genus Electrophorus; species Electrophorus electricus. The sequence goes on from NC_137516.1 coordinate 12,188,217, forward strand.
GGTACTTGTGATTGTCATTATTGATTACATAAACTGTCGTTACCTTTTATGTCTCTAAGGAAAGCACTCCCATTTTAGGATATGAAAAGGTTTGGAATATTTGAATTTAAATGATCCTCTCTCATTTTAGTAGGTGTAACATTGAGCGGTAAGGAGGCGGACGCATGCGTGGAGAGGAGGGAGATTTAATTGGGGCAAATCCAGAATCAGTGTCGTTAAAGCAGTCCAGGGTCAAAGAGCCAACACAGAGAGCATGGGGATACATGAGTAAACAAAACAAAAATCACACAAAGGCAAACGGGAAAGCAGGCTATACTTAGGCTAGGGAAAACACAGGGCTAGGAAACACAGAGTACAAACCAAAATTACCATACGAATAAACATGCAAACATTCAATAACCTAAACACATACACAAATCATTCAAAGACCAGCAAAAACACAGGGAACAAGACATGGTTTAAATACATGAACTTAACGGAGAAAACGAAACTAAGGCATAGAACCAGGGAGTGTAGGAAAACAGAAGACAGGGAAACCATGACAACAGGGATGCCAGAAGGGTAGCCATTTGTGACAGAACCCCCCCAATGCGCACAACATCAGGGCACGCAAAACGAAACAGGACTAGGATGAGGCGCTGACAGAAACAGAACGGACAAGATGGAGCCGGGACAGGAACCAGACTAGACACAAGAATAGACAGGCCAGAATCAGGGGTAAGCACAGGGATGGATATAGAAACCGGGGAAAAGGAATGGCCAGAACAGGACAAGAACTAGAACCAGGCTTAGGAACAGAGGCAGGAGGTCAGGTAAAACAGAGAGCAGGAACCAAAGGGTTACACGAGGCAGAGACAGGGCCAAACGGCGGAGCCAGGCATGACAAGACAGAGCAGGAAGCAGACGGGAAAACACCTGGAGTTAACAAAGAAGGGACAGGCTTAGTGGCAGGACTAAGGGCAATCACGGGATCCAATGCTAAGCTCTGGATGGGTACAAGAGTCTGGGGAGATTGAGGGATGGAGATTGAGGGATAGCAGTCCGCAGTGGCGGGTCCAGAGGTGTGGGTGGGCTGGGCAACAACAGGTCTGGGAGGCTCGAAGACAGTGCTGCTCAGTGGTGCTGCAGGTTCAGGAGGCGCAGCTGCAGGGGTCAGCGGCAGCGGGTCCAAAGGCATGGCTGCACCGGTCAGCGGCGGGTCCGGGAAACCCGAAGACAGGATTGCGCTGCTCAGCATCACTGCAGGATCTGGAGGCGTGGCTACGGCGGTCAGTGGCAATGCAGGGAGATCCAGTAGTGCACCTACAGGCACAGACCTGACACAAGGAACAAGAACAGATTGAGAGGCCTCTTGGGTGGCAAGGATAGGCCAGGAGGCCACCACTAGGCCGGGAACAGGCTCAGGACAAGCGGCGCCAGGGACCAGGATTTGGTCGGGACAGGTGGCATCTCTCGCGCCAGGAGCTGGATCTGGCTGGGTAGCGGCGTCTCTCGTGCCGGGGGCCAGATCAGGCTGGATCGGGCTGTGCAGTATCTCTCGCACTGGAAACGTGTTCTGTATGAACGGCGTCTCTCGTGCCGGGAACTAGAATAGGCTCAGAAAGAATGGCATCTCTTGTGCCAGGGGCCAGAGCTGGCCGGGCAGCTGCGTCATCTCTCGCGCCTGGGACTGGAACCAGGCTGGCAGCGTGTCTTGTACTGGAGGCAGGGGCTAGATCCGGCCGGGCTGGAGACCGGCACAGGCCGGGCAATGGCATTCACTATGCAGGGAACAGGAACCGGATTATGACGGGCGGCGTCTCTCACGCCGGGAACAAGTTCAGGCTGCTGTGGCTTGCGAGATAGCCATGGACACTGGTGGGGTGACCCTGGAGGAACACATAGATACAGAACCCTCTCGGCAGTTCTCAGAGTGCACATGGGCTATGGGGAGCTCACATTTGCGATTGAGCACCAACCGAGTGCCTAGAAACAGGTTATCTGCACATTCACTCCGCCTACTCACGTCCTGCGCTGCAGGCCACTGCCCCCTGCAGCGTTGCTCAAGACAGGTAGACTCTTGGCGCTTACCTGGGATCTTTCCGTTATCAAAATAAACAGAATCCTGCTTCTTCCGGGAACGACGAGATGCCTGTGTACCTGCAGCGCCAGGGGATTTGCTGTCTCTGGATGTAATGGAGGAATTATCTTTGTGTAATGGTGGAATTGTCAGCAGAATGGCTTTGAGAAGCTGTGCTACTAGGTTGTTAAAAATGGGTGTGCATTTCGAGGAATGCCCTTTCTCAGAATAAAAGTTCCACATCTCACCTTTAGTTCTTCAATGACTACACACACTCTGCACATCACAAATAAGTTTGCTTCTTCAAGCACAGAAATCCTGCCTACAATCCTACAATTCTGCCTCCATAGGATGAGCCCAAGGGCTAGAAAATGCGCTTTGGTGCCACTCAGGGGACACCAAGAGACCAACTGCCCTGTAAAGCAGCAGAACAGCCTCCAACAGTTAAATTTGAACATGTTCTACAGGGCAAGTCAGATGGGGGATACAGGGATACACCTACTTGCAGAGCAACATTCTGTAACGGCTGCACTGAATGGATGAGCAAACCCTCTCGCCATAGCAGCTGTGGAAAACCTCCTGAGCTGAAATGATCCATCTGCAGTGGATTTTGAGGCTACAGTTGTCAGCACCTTGCCATTCATGCTCAAGAAGGCAGTCGCTGGACATCTTGAAGTACAGCACTAAGCCATGTGGAACCATGCTGACTGAGTTATTTCAAATACAAGAAAGACAGCCCAGCAGACTTTCTTTTAAGCTAAAGAAACTTCATCTTGTAGATTCAGCAGCCACATTATAATAATCACCTACATTGTACCTATAGTCACGTGCCACTTTATTAGGTATATGTGTCTTATAGGTTTGTATTCTAAGTGTGTGCACATTTTGACATCCACCTTCTATCACTGTTCAGTTTCTGATCACATGACAACTGCTGGATATACCAATAAACAACCAGATATTTTTAGGGTGTCGGACCATCCAGTGACACTGACATGGTCCAACCAAGCACGTTTTTATAAACATGGTGCTTTGAGTGTGTATGGCTGACTTATTTATACTGACAACACTGCTGTGTCTTACACATGCATACCAGCATGATGGTCACTGGAAGGTCCCTACAATGTCAGTGTCCCTGAGGGGTAGACAAGGGTCTGCCATAAAATACAAAGCCATCAGTCAGCAGCAGTCCTGTGGTCAGACACTGTGATCACTGATGAACTAAGTAGAGTGGTTAACATACATGCATGCCAACAGTTTTGGATACGCATAGCTGTATATCTACAAGCTATGTTCCCATGAAATAAGTAGTAAGTTCTTTGTGTGCCATAGCTCTCAGAGAGAGAGAGAGAGAGATGCTCTGTAGCACTCTGCTATAAACCCCACAGCCTAGTTTCTCTTTCTGGGTGCTATAATAGTATGCTAACCACTTGTGATGCTAATGTTATAAGTGTATAATAAACATGTGCCGCTAATTGCAGCACAAAATGCATAAGCACAAAATGCTAAAGTTGTATGCTAAATGCTAAAGAAGTATGACACCAAAAACATTTCAATGCACATGTATAATCAATATTTTACAAAAAGTGTTAACCTAAACCACTATCCTGTATATTCTAAATGCAAATCTCCTTATTTGCACACTACATAGCACTGGCACAAGTATAGAATTTCATGCACTGGAAGGCTTGAAACAATTGCAACTTCAGCTTTAGAGTGCCAAAAAGAAACTGCCGATCCAGCATTATGGCAGTCCCAGAAGTATATCTGGGTTTACAGGAGAGAAAGATAAACCCACACAGCAGACACTTATGAAGCTGTTGTTTGGAAAGCACAGTTGTGGCAGAATTGTCCTTACACTCTTCCATTCAAAGTCCCTTTGGGAATTTGGGAATTACATAGTTGGAAATGGAAATTTGGATTTGTTAAGCCCTTTTCAATAAAGCAATGGACAGCAACTATAACTCAAATGTATTGTTCCAATTTTAATGCTACAAATATATGCCAGGTTATAGTTTAAAAAGCAGTGTTTTAGACTGTTACAAGGGAATTTACATGATATAGGGAATAACATAATTGCTAATTAGCAAATGTTTGGACCCAATTACTATGCAGAATCTTCCAAGGCCTTTATTGCACATTACTTTATCATTACTCTGCTCAATTTAAGGTATTAATGAAAGCATTATCGTATGAAATTTTAAGTTAAATTTAAAAAATCACTAACTTGTTAGTTTGGTGCAATCAATTAGTCAGTAATGATGTGGGGCTAGTACTAATATCAGATTATTTTTCATCACGCTTGTCCACCCTACATCCTTCTAAGTAATCAAGTAAACATAAAGTGGAGTGCTGTCCGTTTTCAGAACCAGGAACTGACCTTACTCATTAGTGACCTTACTCATTAGTTTTAAAAGGTCACGATGTGATATATTGTCTTCTTTCCTGTCCTCTCTCCTGACCCACTGGCCCTTTGCCGTTTGCTAGATTTCATCACAGATGTCTGCTGTACCCAATGACAGGGCCAAATTAAAATATTTAAAAATATCTAACAGACACACTGAAATATTTTTAAAGCCATATTTTCATGGCATAGTGTGCAGTTGTGTATTACCAGGTTTGCTCTGTGACTTACTCCACAAATCATTTCAGTTCAACTCAAAAGTATTTTATTTAACACTTTTACCAATAGATATCCTCTCAAAGAAGCTTTACAGGAACTAGCTTTCGACTCCTATTGAGAAAGCCTAAGGTGACAGTAATGACATCTGGTTTTTATTTTTTTTATTTTTTTTTCACAAGGAGAATAAAGCAAAAAGACAAAGGGAACCCGGTTTTGTCAAGATAAACCAAATGCCAACACTGCCATATGCGTGTACGGCAATGAATATCACTGTTTGCGGTTCAGGGTTTCTATGACAACAACAGTATGCATAGCACAGCATATCTGTATACCTCTGTGTTGCTTGTGTATCTGTAGCTAAATTTACACCACTTATCTGTGTAAATGTTTTAATACCGTGGCTGTTTATACTCTGCTGCTGGAACAAGGCTGTACACTGCTCTTCAAAAGGATCTCATGGAGATATCTTATTTTCTAACTATATACTTAGCTTCTTGAGTAGTCTAGTTGCTCATTACCACATTAAAAAGAAAACCATTTTGGTACCAGAGCTAAACAGAAACCAGAGAAACAGAAACCATGGCGCCATGGAAAGTAGGGGACTGGACTTAAAGAAGGGAAAGAGAGAAGTGTTAATGATCTCTTGAATGGAATGATAGACTAATGGTGTATATGTAGAGAGGGAATGGTGTATATGTATACAAACACACGTTTTCATTCTCCCTCACTCTTTGTAACTCCAATGTGCACTCTGAAATTTAAATCATATTTGTTCACCCAGATGTGAAAGCTTTTCATTCATGTTAAAGATCCTGTAATAAGAGCCATAAAATAATAGACCTTCCCTGAAAAGTGAAAAAAGGATGTGCCATCAGGTATACAAACCTGAGGAAATCATGACCGCATCCATATTTTTTAAATGCTCACTGGATTTGAGTGGCATATTTTACATTACTTCCATTTTCAACCTGGCTGAATCAGCAGACATAGTTCACAAATGGTTCGCCACTCCTGTGTGGGTTTGTCACAGATCCCATTTACAGCAGGTATTAAAGTGCACAGCCCTGTGAATGAGCAGCACAGCTGATTGGCAGCAGGCAGGTGCTACGCTAAAGGAATGTATTTAAATCCATTCTCATCAGGCTTGGACCAAACCACGTAAAGGAAGCACTGTGTTCATGTCTCAGGACAGTGCAAATGTGCTCAGCTTTAACACATCGCTGTGGCATCATTTCCACAAGCTTCTGCAATGTCACAACATTTATTTCCGTCCAGAGTTGTATTAAAATTTCCCCAAGATCTTGTATTGGTGATCGGAGATTTGGAGCACTGCGCAAAGTCTTCTCCAGCACATCCCAAAGATTCCCAATGGGGTTCAGGTCTGGACTCTGTGGTTGCCAATCCATATGTGAAAATTATCATGCTCCCTGAACCACTCTTTCACAATTTGAACCCGATGAATCCTGACATTGTCATCTTGGAATATGCCCGTGCCATCAGGGAAGAAAAAATCCATTGATGGAATAACCTGGTCGTTCAGTATATTCATGTAGTCAGCTGACCTCATTCTTTGGGCACATAACATTGCTGAACCTAGACCTGACCAACTGCACCAACCACAGATCATGGCACTGCCCCCACAGGCTTGTACGGTAGGCACTAGGCATGATAGGCGCATCACTTCAGCTGCCTCTCTTCTTACCCTGATGCACCCATCACTCAGGAACAGGGTAAATCTGGACTCATCAGACCACATGACCTTCTTCCATTGCTCCAGAGTCCAATCTTTATGCTTCCTAGCAAATTGAAGCCATTTTTGCTGGTTAGCCTCACTGACAAGTGGTTTTCTTAAGGCTACACAGCTGTTTAGTCCCAATCCCTTGAGTTTCCTTCACATTGTGCATGTGGAAATGCTCTTACTTTCACCATTAAACATATCCCTGAGTTCTACTGTTGTTTTTCTAAGATTTGATTTCACCACACATTTAAGTGATCGCAGATCACGATCATTCAAGATTCTTTTCCACATTCCTTCCTCAAAGATGATGTTTCCTGCCACTTTTTAATAATGCGTTGGACAGTTCTTAACCCGATTTTAGTAGTTTCAGCAATCTCCTTAGATGTGTTCTCTGCTTGATGCATGCCAGTGATTTGACCCTCCTGAAACAAATTAACATCTGTTCCACGACCACGGGATGTGTCTTTCCACATGGTGGTTTAACAAACGAGAAGCTACTCACTGCATCAGTTAGGGTTAAATAACTTGTTGCCAGCTGAAACATAATCACCCATGCAGTAATTATCCAATGGAAGGCTCTTACCTATTTGCTTAGGGTGGTGACCTTTTTTTTGGCGTGTGTGTGTGTGTGTGTGTGTGTGTGTGTGTGTGTGTGTGTGTGTGTGTGTGTGTGTGTGTGTGTGTGTGTGTGTATGTATGTGTGTGTGTACTGTCTCTCCATCCCATCATTGTCCATCACTGGAAATTGAAGCTTGGCAATCTATCATGTGACTACATTCATGTAAGAAATCTTACTATTTAATTTAATCTTAATTGAATTCTTGAAATGGTGGGTAGAGTGCCATTTCAGCCTTTGTATGTGCCAACTTCAGCTTTAGCAAAATTGGTTTATTTCTTTCAGACATCATAAGCAGCCTCACACATATCACATAGTCTAAGATTTTGAAGACCTATGTGGGTAAACATTTATCCACAAAAAGGTCCTTTCTGTTTTAGAAAATCCTTAGTTTTCCCCCCATTGCCAGTACTACTGCCAAGCTCTCCTGTTGAGATGTGGAGTAATTGGCTTCAGCACCATTCATTAGGTGATCGTCACCTTTGTGAAGGAAGAAGGAACCATCTGGATGTGTGATTAATCACAGACGGTGAGGTCTTGGCAGGTTCAGCTCACCCATTGCTGAGTCACCTCCATGTTTCTTTATGGTAGTGCACTGGTATGGCTCAAAACTGCTTTGTCACTGGTCACTGGAATCGTGCTTAGGGTCAAGAGAAAAAAAAAGGTCGAGGGCATCAGTGCCATCCTGTCCACAAACAAGCTCACTACAATATTCCCTCAGGGCCTCGGCTAAGCATATCTGACAAGGCCTGTGCCACAGTAAATGACGACACTGGTGTCCTTTCTTGGCTAGATATGTGGTGCTAAGGCCCAAATTCTGCAACATGTGCACACCAAAAGACCAGAAGATTCTGACAGTACAAGCAAACAAGACAGTGCAGTAGAAAAGCATTATGCACGAGGATTACACCTGGTACAATTGAAAAGACAAACAAGTGCAGTGCAATGCACATAACTGCAATACAATAAGTACATAAGTACAAAAATAAAAACAATAAAGTAACCCTAGAGGATGGAAGACAATATGGGCAGACAGTAAACAACATTGTGAGTTTTGGAAATTCATACACACTTGAATAGTACTGAATATGAACAATCCCGCAAAAGAAGCTGGATAAGCTATCATGTAATAAAGTGGTCAGGAGGGAAATGGAACCATGTTTGTTAGATGGGGGTACGGGTAGAGAGGCACAGTTATTTGAACATCCTGACAGCTTGGGGGCACAAGCTGTTGCAGAGTTTGACAAATCTGTCTTGGATGCTTTGTTCGATTCTTCCAGAGATCAGGGGGCCAAAAAGTGCAGGAGTGTATGGGAGAGTTGGGAGGACTGCAGGAGTCATACATTACACTTACTTACTACTGTGATTGTTATAGGTGTCCTGAATCAGAGGCTGAGAGACCCCAGCCATGTTCTTAGTCATTTTTGCAGTTCGCTGCAAGTTTCTACAACTGAGAGCAGTTCAGAACATTCTCCTAGCACCTCTGTAGAACATGGCAAAAATGGTGGGATTGCTCTCCTCAGTAGCCACAGTAAATGACGACACTAGTGTCCTTTCTTAGCTAGATATGTGGTGCTAAGGCCCAAACCTATTCTGCAACACATGCACACCAAAAGAACAGAAGATCCTGACAGCCTTGACAGAAGCACAACTGATGTGAAGTGGGATGAACTGAGCATGTGACCAGGTGTGTTGCAAGGTACATCAATCTGACATGCAATGAGAGGGTTGGCTTCTTCGAGGAATCATTGTTCAGGACTTCGAACCATGCAACAAAGTCATTTTGCACATCCCAGAGGGATATACCACTATTACAGGTGATATCTGTACAAGGTGTGGCCTTGAAGTCAGAGATCACATGTGCCACGTTGTCCTTGCCATTTTGAATATAGCCAGGGAGGCTCCATGGAGGTAGATTTGAGGAGGTTCTGGGGAGATGTGCTTTGCCACCGTGATGGTAAGATTGACACATTACATAAGGTCTTGTTATCCCTATGGATTAAACAGATGGTTAGATATCGAGAAAAAAAAAAACAACAACACCCTTCCTCAATTTCACAGAACTCTGGTCAAGCCTAGAAGCAGGTTGACTGCTCTGCATAGGAATAATTCACTTAGTGTGACATATTTAATATGACAGCTTCTGTGGATTCTTATTAATAGAGTGAAATCCTGCTGTCTTTCCCTAATACTACAAAATAAGCCAGTTCTTATTTTGAACAAGGAAGCCAAACATGTGAGTTTTTCTTGAGTTCACAGTAAGCCATGAAAGTCCCAGAATTTACACTGAACTTATATAAATGCTGGAGGTGTTAATTCAACACCAGATATTTTGTTGTGTTCTGACAGCACCATGGATGATCTTCTATATGAAAAAAATGAGCTCTGGCCATCATGCTATTTTAAGACATCCCTAAGACAAGGCAGCTTTACCTAGAGCTATTCCTCCAGTTGCATTCATGTACTGCCTCTGTCACTCAAAGACCTTTCCTTCAGCTCTGTTGTCAGCGGGGCAGCCTCACTGAAGCAGATGTCCACTCCATTTTTCCTGATGAGATGACATCAGAATGCCATTGAGACATGCCTGGGGTTTCTCCTCTGCAGGATGGCTCTTCACCTCTCTTTCTTCGTTTCTCCTTCTGCACCAATCATACAGCTGCCAGTAGGTAGAACTCCTCATTAAATAATGGTAAGTAAGAAATCCACAATCTATTAGCCACATACATACCACATGCACGACCTTTTGTACTGGCGTAAGTATGGCAGGAAGGACTGTGCAGTGTGGAATAAAAAGTAAGAGAATCTCTGCTCAAAAGAAATTATTTGCATTATTTAGAATATAACTCCCAAACCTGTATTCTAATTCTATATTTCTGATCCAGATGACAAAGTCAGACACATGCCATTTCATTGTCACGCAACCGCCCTCGGTCCATGACTGCAATTACCCTCTTCACCGGCACAACCTCACCAGATCATCATCACAAGTTTACTAGTGGCACCTGTGTCTCATCTTTGCTATGCTATTTATTCTCTCCCGTTCCATTCATTTCCTGCAAAGTATTATCACTGTTCTCTCACGTGTACTGAGGGAGATTATATTTATACACACACACACACACACACACGCTGGTGTGTCTGACCTGTTCTAAGATGTCACATTTATTCAATTTAAATTCTTTTTTTTTTTTCTTAATTTGCTATAGCCCCTTTTCAAAGTCCAATTTCCCAATGCCTTTTTCTTTTAAAAATGCATTGGAATATAATTTGATTATTGTTACCAAGAAGCCTATGTAACCTTCAATGAAGTTTAGTCAGCTTTAACAAACCCTAATTCTTATTATAGGCTAATGTAATTCACTGCAGTTTACATTTTTTACCCACAAGTCAAAAGTATGATATTGCCAACTGAAATATAATATACCTGTTGGCTATACTTATAAGTGCATTTTATACACATATCAGCCACGACATTAAACCTATTGACTGGTGAAGTGATTAACATTATTTTTGCAAAGGTGAACAGTCAGTACTTAAGTGTTGTGTTGGAATTAGGAAAAAATGAGAAAGAGTAAAGATCTGAGAAACTATGACCAGGGCCAAATGGTGATGGCCAGATGACAGAGCTTCTCCAAAACAGCAGGTCTTATGGGGTGTTACTGGCATGCCCTGGTTAGTACCTACCAAATGTTGTCCAAGGAAAGACAGCCAGTGAACTAGCAAAAGAGTCATGGTACGGTGTGGCCCGAGTGCCGAAGGGCGTGGGGTAGGACGCACAAACTTCCTCGACAAGGACGAACATTTAATTGAAACATATAAATACAATGGCACTCACATGTATTACAGACAAGGAACATGAAATGGTTAACAATAAACAGACACGATAAACGGGAATACATGTAATGATGATGCTAACATTTAACATTAACACGTTACGTCAACAATGACCAATGACGCTGCACACCCTGACGTGGGTTTAAATACACACAGACGAAACGAGGTACAGGTGTGCAGACGTGGTCACAAATGAAAGTCCTCCCACTGCACATGGCTGGCCAAACCACGTGCCTCGCGGGAGGCGAACATTCTGTGACACATGGACACCATTAATTCTCTAATGTAGTGAAGGCTAGCCTGTCTGGTCCAATCCCACAGATGAGATAGTGTAGCACAAATTATTGAAAAAATTATTTCTGGTTATTTTCAAGTTTCAATATTTTATTGCCATTTCAGTAAGTGCTTTACTGAGAGAAACTGATTGGTCAGTGACACAAACAGTAAACATCCACACATGCAACACACAACTCTTAAAATACATTAAAATATCAATAAAATTCATAAAAACAATTAAATACATTAATATACAATAACATTGTTAAGATTGTGGTGAAATTTAACAGTCTCATAGCACAAGGATGATGGTTCTACATAAGATGCTCTTTAAAAAGGTCCTGTGCTGGGCGTGAACTACTTGCATGAATTTTTAATGCCTTCTTTTATATTCTACTGATGTGTATAGAAGGAAAGGATGGGAGTTCACCACCTTCTCTAACCGATTACTTTCATATGCCATTAATACCATACCAGGCACATACTGAAAAGGTCAACACATTTTCCACCACAGTTCTGGAAAAGTGAAGCATACAGTCTCTAGTCACACCAAATTTTCTAGGCTGTCTTACAAAAAAAAGATTTTTCATGAGCTTTTCCCAGCAAGACAGCAGTGTTATCCTCCCGCTTAAGTCTCTCACATCAGTAAGTCAACTCTCTGCTCCCATTTACGATTAATGGCCTGAGGTAACAGGTGCACCTTCCTTTTCCTAAAGTCCACCATTGGTTCCTTTGTTTTTATCAATGATGACATATTAATTATTCACCAAACTCCATTCCACTAAAGCTCTGAACAAGTCTTTGTATATTGTTTCATCATCATTGGATATCAAGCCCACTAATGTTGTATCATCTGCAACTTTGTACAATTTGACTGAATCTGAATTTGATATACAGTTGTTGGTACAGAGAGTTTAAAAAAGGAAGCAAAACACTTGGTGGTGGCAGAAGAGCGGAAACACACTATTCATTTTAACAACTTGCTGTTTGAAAAAAAAATAAAAATTTGAGAATCCAACAGCATAAAGACTTGTGGGCACCAAGCGTTTTAAGTTTGTCAAAAAGCCTTGACAGTAATATTGTAGTAAACGCTGAGATGTAATCTAAAAATAGAATTTGTGCATATACCTGGTACCTCCAAGTGTTGCAAACCCAAGAGTAAACAGTGTGCAACAGCATCCTCAACAAACCTATTAACCCGTTATGCAAACATGTTTGTACTGACATTAGAGAGATGTTCACATCCAAGCAGGTCTCTATAAAGCACAGTACAGAGCAATAGAAGAAGGTGGCCTGATCTAATGAATCACATTTTCTTTTGCATTATACAGATGCCCAGGGCTGTGTGTTGCTTATCTTGTGAAGAGATGGCACAAGGATGTACTATGGCAAAAAGGAATAATGCCTGGCAGAGGCAATGTGAAGCCTGCAAAACCTTGAGTCCTGTCATTAACGTGGATGTTACTTTGACATGTCGAAGGTGTTGACTTAGTCTACAAATCCCCAAGGACACAATCTAATCTAGTTATGTGCTGTAATAACAAGTTGGTTCCAGATACTACAGGATAACTTCAGAGGTCTTGTGAAGTTCACGATCAGTGTAGATGTACAGTTTCATTCTGCTGTCTGCTGTCAACAACCCTCTACTCCATTTAATTCTGGTCAGTTTTTGGCCACGGGACTATTGCTGGTTGGATTGCATTTTAATGTCAGACATTCTCAACACAAATGACATGACAGTGGTATGGTAATGGGTGTTGCACTAGTATGAGTCTATCAGGCAAAGCAGTGTTGGCTGTGTGCTGGGTTGATAGTGGTCCATCACACAAAAAATATCCAGCCACGACTATAAGAAGGTACTCGTTTCTAATAATGTGCATGGTAAGTGCAATGTACATAAGTCTCTGACACACCTCAGCTTGTGCACATCCTCTCCACTGTCATGAGGCCTACTCCTCACTGTAGTACCATACAGCTCAAGTAGGTCTCATACTGCCCTGATTAAAGTGACTAACTCCTGCAGTTTATTTGTAACATCATCCGTGACACTAGCTTGGTCAAGTGACACCTAAACTCTGTTCTGTCAGTCATTTACTGGATTTCATTTACATTTCACTTCTGGTATTTTCAAATTTTGAACATGTGCTTTTTTAAAAATTCATTTTATTCCCTTGATTAACCATTGCAGTACTGCAAATTGCCTGCTACGATTGTCTTACAATCGTATTTTCTCATACAGGGTCATAAAGGCTGAACATGTGTTCATTTAAGCCTAATTTAAGTGGAAATGCTTTAGCATACTTAATGGGATACACATTGATTTCCAACCTCAGCCTTGGCAGATATTGTTGCATCTTTTAATTGTGTGTAATAGTCATTTTGCAATTCATCTGTTTGCAGTTATCTTTTGATTCCCCTTACATGGCTAGAACAGTGATTTTGCAACACTGAGTCTCACACACATCCATGTCTCCCTTATAATCCTGTATCTTTAAAATACAGCTTCCCATTGTTCCCATTACCTGGGTGAGTTTAACAGATTTACCTTGGTCCTAGACTAAAACTAAATTTCAGTGGATGATCCCCATAAAGACTGTAATTTAGTCAAACTTAAGACTAATTGTTTACCTGTATCAAAAATACAGTTGCTAATAAGCTTAAAATACCATCTTTATCTTTGTTATTGTTTCAGTCCAACCAGTAGATTCCTAGACCAGTCAAGATTCAAATAAGAATTCTTTTAGGTTTTTATTGCCTACTCTCATTTGTGAATGGGATAGATAATGTCTGATTTGCCATCTGCAATTGAATTTCAGGCATGACAACAGACTATTTGAGCATTTGGTTTGGTCTTTAATTGTAACATCTTACCTCAATGTAACCACATGTAACGTCTTACCTCAATAACCTCTGCCATGGGCATGATGGTGTTAGTCTTCCGGGATCCAATGCGAAACTTGGCAGCCTTGTAGATCTTCCAGTAGACAAAAAGAACGACACACAGGGGCAGATAGAAAGCGCCAAATGTGGAGAAGACTGTGTAGGAGGGCTCCTGGCTCACCTGGCAGGCCAGACTCTCCTCTGAATATGTTTCCCCCCAGCCAAATAGTGGGGAGAGGGAGATGATGGCAGAGAGGAGCCAGGTAAGGGCGATCATCACATTGGAGATCCTCTTCCGTGTCTTGAGTGTGTATTCCAGGTGCCGCGTGATGGACCAGTATCGGTCAAGCGCAATAGCCGTCACATTCCAGATACTGGCCGTACAGCATAGCACATCACATGAAATCCAGACCTGGCACAGGGCGCGGCCCAGGATCCAGCGGCGGCCATACAGCTCTCGCACCAGACTGAGGGGCATCACCAGTCCAGCCACCATCACGTCCGAGATGGCCATGGAGGCCACCAGGTTGTGGGGGACGCGGTGGAAGGTGCGCACCCTGAGGATAGTCACCAGCACCAGGAGGTTCCATGCAAACGTGGCTACCACGAGCATAGCCAGGAGTGTCAGGGTGAGGATGCTGAACACAGAGAATGGACGGTAGAGGTTTCCTGACTCCGGCTCCCCACTAAAGTTGGACAAGAAAGCAGAAAGATTCAGCTGGGCCATGTCCCAGGGCCACAGAAATCCCACTCTTCTTTGTGGCTGGGGCTAGTGTGGATCAACCCACTGGACTACTTGGTAATCTTTCTGTCAGCCATTGAACATTTTCTCAGGTTTGATCATTGAATTCTGCAAAGGTTACTGCTAGGGTCAGCACACCAGGGTTGTTCTGGCCAAGAGGTCTACACCTCCACACTGCTGTTCGCTGCCAATTGAGATCTACTGCAGCTCCTTCGGCTGTCAAGCTGATGAAAAACGGCAGTCACATTACACTTGGGCTTGGAGCAAGAGAGATGCCTGCAGCCTCCAAATATTTTGCAGTTCACCTGTGGACGGCAGCAAGAGGGTACGATTGGCTCTTTTCCTATAAAAAAAAAAGAAAAGAAAAAGAAACACAGGAGAAAAAAAATGGAATAACTCAAACTTCCTTTTCCACGACAGCACCAATAAAAAATGTAAAATGTCACCATCACCCCTGAGCTAATCCATTCTTGTATCTTTTCCAAGAAAGCCATCTTCATGAATTATAAGGTTTGTCTTCAGCAAGCATCTACCCTCTCACCCACATGCCAATGATACTCATTCAGAAGCCAAAACCCCATTCGTTCTTCAGCATTTTGCATGAGGAGAGAGAGAGAGAGAGAGAGAGAGAGAGAGAGAGAGAGAGAGAGAGAGAGAGAGAGAGAGAGAAGATAGCCTTCATCTCCGCACTCAGTTGCTTTCAGCTCCTGGCACAAAAAACAGCCTTTTACTTTCATGTGCAGATAACAAGGTATGGAGCCACTTTGAGGCATCTGCCTACTCTGTCAAAACAGAGTCCTTGCTGCTCTAGCCACCCTACAGCCCATGAACGCTTTCACAAGGAGCTCCATCAGAAGCATGAAGAAGGATAGAGTGAAGCAACGTCACATTTATTTTGACCACTGTAATTACAGACCAGATTGATACAAACAAACCTCGTGGGAGTAAACACACGTGAGTGTGGGAGTGAGCAAACGCATGCTACTAACAAGAATGAAGCACTATTTATGGAATGATGCATACTGCAATGAGATTTGAGGCTTTGCTTCAAGGGACAAATCTGAATTGATCCTAAAGCTGATCTATATTATATGCACTCCAGCATAGTATCCTGGCCACTGCCAAAATCTTGTGAGAGAGCAGCAACATTATGCCATTCAATTAAATTACATTTACAAATTCTGCAAATGAACTGTAACAGCTTTTACATTCATGGCTTTGTGGCAGAAGGATTACAGTTCAATTATACCATTACATGTCACTGAATAATGAGCTCTAAAAGCACTTTATCTTAATGCCTTTGCTGAGGTTTGCAGTGTACTTTCCTGTCCTTTTCTGCTAACCTCCTGCACGGCACTTCCTTATGATCGAATCACTCCTTGCACCAGACAAATACACTCTCCTTTGCTGTATATTATATCCACTTAAGTCCTAACAGAAAAAACCTCAAGCTCTCAAATTAACAAGTATGAAGGACATGATCTGTGATCATCTTTTATTAATTATCCACCCTTTTGTGTTACATAGCAACATTTGTTTTAATGTATTAATACATTACATTAATTTATGTATTAAGTCTGCAGTATCCTTGAGTGTTAAAGACCTCCAATCTGAATGAGAATGGTACCTGTCAATGTATGAATCAGTGTGATGAATACTTAGAAATAGTTACCTTAACTGAAGTTACATTGGACTTAAATCACCTTACAGAAATTAATATTCTGACAATTTTTTGTGTCAGAATTGTACTTAACCTTGTTAACAGCTGGCTCCTGACACCAGATCATTTAGGCTGAGAGAGATGTGCTGTTTTGAAACTTCCAGGATTGACAGGAGCTGATATGTAGTCTGCAAAAGTCCATTACTTTTTGACTAGCCTATTTTCTCCACAGATTAAAATGGTAACTGCTTTCGTCTCAGCCTGTGGAAGCTAATGTGGCAGCCAGCAAGCCTGCCAGTGGCGATTCAGTGGGAAAAACATCAAGGCATTAAAATTATTGCCTGCTTACACAGTGTGGCATGAGGAATATTGAGAAGGGTTACATCAGCGAGCTGCCGATAAGAGAGATCACATGCTCTTTTAACCACCAAGTGGTGCATTCTGATTGTGTTTAAAGTTGTCATGCTAGCAAACATGTCCGAATGTTTGTGGTGGTCTAGGCTGAGATGACTGTCGCATTGTACTTTGTAATGCTGAGAATAGGACCATGAGTGAAAAATAGCAAGAGCCTAGGGATGGTTCAAGATGAGCCTAGGGATGGTTCAAGATGAATGTGTTCCTGATTCCTGATCTCATCACCATGCGCACAGTCCACCGGACGCCTGCCCCGTCTAAGGTTAGGGAGCTGAGGCTGTGTCCCCCTGAGCCTGTAGCTCTATGGACTCATTACCACAATCTCATTGTTTTGGCTTCATGGAACAGGCAGAGACTTAACAAGGTCTTCTGTAATCAATCATGAAATCCTTTCCCTATTATTCACGCGTCTATTTCAGATTTATTCTTCTGCACCTGCATCCTGTCTTTTACCAAATATCTCCTTCTCTATCTGTCTAGTTTTCTATCCCTGCTCTCTATTCTCTCACTTGTTCTCCCTTTTCATTCTCTGCTCTTTCATTAGTTTGTGCCATGAGGCATAAAGCTGGACAGGTACAAACACATGCTCAGTAGTGAGCAAACCAAATGGAAGGTTTTGCTTGGCAGTGTCTTACTAACAAGTTTCAACAGGTGCCTTGTGTGCATTCAGTGGTGCACTGGACGCACTGTCATACACCATAACACCTGTCACTTTACTGCCACAAAAGTGATGGGAAATGGGGTTCATTCGGCTTTGTTGTTCTGTTTGATATGTGTCTGTTTGTTTGTTTTGTTTGTTTGTTTGTGTGTGTGTGTGTGTGTGTGTGTGTGTGTGTGTGTGTGTGTGTGTGTGTGTGCACATGTATGCTTACATGGGAGACTGTGTGTGTATTCATAGCTCTCCATGGAATAAAACGTACCCACAAAAATAATACAATGTGAGAAAAGTCCATCATTTTAAATGTATTATTTTAAAGAAACTATGATTTAAAAACTCAGTTGGAACATAACAGTTTTTCAGCATCAGAACACATCTATGCTCAATTGATAATCGAAAGTCCAAAGCATAAAATATGTCACTAGGGTGGTTACACCTGAAATCCGGTGGCCAAAGAATGTGACAGAAGGACCATCTGAAAGAGAAAACTCTGGAATATAGAAAGTGAAACCTCAGTACAGATTACACATAACTGCAAATCAGTAAATCAGAGTTCATCAACATGGATGGACTCACTCACCCACACACTGGACTCACTCATTACTAGACGGTTGCAGCATAACAGTGTGTGCTTTCTTCTCTCTTATATTGTCATTCTTATATTACATATCTTGTGCACTAACAAGGAAAGAGATGCGCACACACAAGGAAAGAGAGCCAGAGAGTGAGAATAAGAATTTCATTTTAAATCATTGTGTCAATGCCATGCCCCTGGGAACCTTTAAGTCTGTATATGCCCCCATCACTCCAGCTGAACTATTAATAAGATCCTTGGGGTAATAACCTAAGCCAATTAACTTGAATTAACTTTATAAATGCTTTAAACCACCCACTTCCCCCACTCCTCTACTAAATGCCAACACAAAATGAAGAATCTGAAAGATCATTACAGATATCCTTTGTAATGGGGTTCAAGCAGAATCCACGTAACCATCACCACAACAAATTTAAATATTTACAATGTTTTTTACTATTGTGTGCATAGCAACTACACAGAACTGCTTTCATTAAGTAGGGGTTTATGATTATGACAAACTCAGCAATTATGCTTTTTTTGTTTGATGTTCTAATAGTTATTACTTGCAGAAATTTACAAAGTGAACATCTGAAGTTGTGCAATAGGTGCACCACTAAACATGTTCTAATTTCATCTTATCACAAATACATAAATACAGAGAACAAAACCGATACCAACAACTATACAATGAGCAACCCCATTATTACAGCAGTCATGTTAGGGCCCATTACACCAGTCAGAAACAGTGGCAGTAAACCCTTCCAGCAATTAACAAGAGCCATATTACTGCAGATACATTGTGCATTAAGCCGCATTATTGATATTAATGAGAGAAATCTAATCTATAGCAATAACATGCATAGGTGAATACTGTCCTGAAGGCAGGTTATGGCCTATAAAATATTACAAGATCAAGGTTCACTAGATCAGCAAATGAAAATATTGTACAAGAAAGAAATATTGTAATTAAGAAATAACAAACAAAAGAAAGAAAAATGTATGGAATCCCGATGTTACCTACCTGTTAAACTTAATTCTAAAGTAGTAGGAGAAATAAAGGTTACAGCCTAGATTGACCATACTGTGTGAGAGAGAGAGAGAGAGAGAGAGAGAGAGAGAGAGAGAGAGAGAGAGAGAGAGAGAGAGAGAGAGAGAGAAAATAAATATTAATGAATTATTTAAGTGATAAAACTGTTCTACGCAGCTGGGAAAAGCAGCCCATCTTCTCCCCGGAGACGAGGCAGGCAAAGCTGTGATCGGAAGAACTCTTCCGCTTCCCAATCAACTCTGATTACACGCTCATCAGTGTCACATTATTCTGTGAACTTAAGTCGAGCTTCCCGCGGAACAAAGTTAATCGATTAATTTTATACAAAGTAGTGGCTGGCAAGAATGAACGAACAACATTAGACACAGGTTATGTATATTCACATTTCTTGAATAAATTATTGCACCGTATCATTTTGAAAAGTGAGTCAGGCGCAAACGTACAAGCAGTTCTACTCTACACTAAAACAATTAAAATTCAGCTATCAACTTGATATCTTTGACAATTTCCTTAATACAGAATGTGCTTCAAACCTTTCATTGACAGATTCCGCACACAAGTTACAATAACTGCAATATGTGCTAGTGAAGTGATAAGCAGTCACAAAAGGCGAACGGTTGTGCAAATAACGCAATTGCAATAGAATCTATTGGTATTTCTCGAGCTTAAGGGTAGGCAGCATCGCAGCATCGGACACGAGTCTTCTTCATCTGTAGCGTGTCACAAATAAGCTATGGAAACATAAAGCATTATTTCACCTCGTTTTTTATTATTAGATATGGGTTACGCGTCACAGAAAAAAATCTAGCATCGCTTACCCATAATCACAACGAAGAGCCGTAACATACTCGAAGAAAGCCTCACGCCTTTTTCCTGAGGTAGACCTACTCTGCACATGCAATGTTCACCTGTAACGCACTAAAAACACTGTACTTGATGTACGGCTACAACATTGCATGTGGATTCAACCAAAAAGAAACACAGGGGTGGCTTCTTATGTTAATGTATGGTAAAAAGTGCAGGAAACGTGAATTCGTCGTTTGGAAATCACTTTAGATTAAAACTGTAGGTTTTCGGTATTTTAATAGTGTAATTATGGCGCCAAATCCAAACTTGAGGGATTTTCGCTCCTTTAAAGCGCGAAGCAGACGTGTGTGTAAAGCTTAGCTGTGACAGGGCTACTGACTACGCGTTCAAAATAATTTTTAGCTCTTATCCAGTATCCCTCATACTTATCAAAGGTGGTCTCTTACCTTTAACCGAATCATGTCCGAAACAGTTCTCATTTGTCTTTACCTTGCGAGTACAGCAAGTTTTCCCTAAAGTGCAGACACCGTTGGGAGTGACGTGAGCGCATATGCAAATAGTTCGACAAATGCAAAATCTAATCGGTAACGCGCTTAATTAAGATGATGGAATTCATAATTCGTGCCTTGAACTACACACTTGACAACCCATCATGATGGATTAAAGAGAAAATGCGTCTACCTTTAAAAATTAAGTAAACATTTACTGTAATTGGCCTAAACATATAGATAAAGGCCGGGCTCCCGAATATGGTTTAAGCCTAGTATTGGATTAAATTGCAGGGCAAATGATGAATCACGAAACGTCTTTCAATTCGAGGTTTAGGCTTAAGCAGGGGATAGGAAAGTGGCCCTGACGATTTGTCCTATAGTCCGTTCATTTAAAAAATGGATGCTAATAACTACTTTAAACATAAAAATAATACAAGAGACTGTTATGCAACGCCCTAACACACATTTACTTTCCCTGACAGGTTACTTCACCTGCAGTCTCGCGCTGATCAGTATGAAGCAGGTAGCCTGTAATTATGCTGATCCTCCAGAGTTTCTTTATTCATTTAGCCTGTAACTTTGGTGTAAAAACAGTGGTCTAAACTGAGAACACCCCTTAAACCTGCATAGCCTTCACACCTGCTCAACTTCAAGTTCAACAAACGAGAAAGTATTTCACCCCACATGCAACTGAAAACAATTTATTTAACTTAGAAAAGAGACTTTGACTATTTAACTTAGACAAGGCCATGTAACACATGATCTCTGAAATAAGTTACCATGTACCAAGACCTTTTCCTATCATGTATATGGACAAAAAGTCCAGCAGTGATCCCAAAATTAGCAAAGCAAAACATCTTTAAAAGATAATCTAGGTGTACCAAACAATCAAAATAGAAGAAATTAAACATTTATCTAGAAATATATTACACTTACTGAAGTGTAATATAGCTAGGAAACAGCTAATTGCACCTTCAATGAACAAATACTGAACAGCATTGAAATGAAGTTACTGCCAGTGAGTCAATGACTGAGTGATTAAGTGAAAAATTAAGTGGCTGAATAAGTGAGTGAGGGAGTGAGTGAGTGAGGGAGTGAGTGAGGGAGTGCGTTTTTCAAGTGCATAAATTGAAGTGAACCACAGACAGTCTGCATTAAAGGAGCACACACATTCTTCTCCCACAGTGAGCAGAGTCCTCTCAAGAGAAACAGCCTAGTCTCAGAAACTGTGGCTTCAAATTTTGTGAGTAAAGCCACTTCAGCCACAAAACTGCAACCCTTAGCCTCACTTTTGTAGACAGTCCCACATAGCACAATGCACGATGGTGCCTGCTACCTATCTTCAGGCTAGGTAAATATTGCATTCCCAAATGTAAAGTATCTGAACTATTTCCCTAATTCTGAGGCTGAATGAACCTGTTCAAGCAGAGAAACCACTAAGGACCCTCCTTATCTGGGATCCCTCCCTATTTGGAGTCTGTCCAATGGAAAGCAGATGGAACAGAATTATTGCTGCTGTCCAGTTGCAGTTTTCCATATATCTCCCCAGTAGCCTTGAGATCATATAGAATACCACTGGCCAGAAAAAGACTGTGATGGACTATGTGCAATGGGAATCCTTCACTGATACTGTGTGTGACTTAAGATCCATCATAAATTCTGCACTGCCAGAAGCCTGGGAGATACTACAAGTCTACATGTCACAAATGATTTACAGTAGAACATTTCTAAGAACCAAGGCCTATCTTCTAAAAGGAGATAACAACTGTCAGAACTTGCTATTTTTGTGAAACTTGTGATACATTCCTGTCAACAATCAGATTCCTGTCAGAGATTTTACATTTCTGAAACCACTGACACTACTTTCACTGCACTTTCATGAAGAAATTATATGCACATTTTTCTGCAGAAATCTCTACAACACCCAATCTCTATTGCCATAGTTTCCAAAGCAAAACACATATTTAGTCAAAGTAAAATGTACTTATATAGTGGTTTTTACAACAGGCATTGTCACAAAGCAGCATTACAGATGTTCGTGTCCAAGCCCCTAGCAATAGGAGACAGTGGCAAGGGAAAACTCCCTAGAACATGACTAAGTAACCTTGAAAGGAACCAAGATTCAATGGTGGTGGTGGTGGTGGGTGGGGGGGATCCTCCTCTGGCACCAAAGTAGCAAGAATATAAACAATAAAGAGCAGAATAAGTAGTATGAGAAAATATTAATATTAAAAATGGTGAAATAAGCAATGAATGTCTACTCCAGTTTTCTAGAATCCTAGTCTGAGTTCAATGATGTACATGTGTTCCCATCTTGCATTAGAACATCTGTCAAGGGCAACAGAGAAGTAGTTGACTGGGGTGGAGGGGTGGTGGGCTACAGCAAGGGGCATCAGGGAGTGTTGGGAGGAGCTATAGCCTAGCAGCTGAGATGGGTTGAGGCTTAGTAACAACATGACATCAGGTGTAGGTGAACATTAACAGAAAGAGAGAATAGATTATTAGGCATGTCCAGGTACAAAGGTGTGTAAATTAAGGAACTATAGTGTGCAGAGTTGGTCTCCAGCAGATCTAGCTATGGCAGCACAGGTAACAGAATAGAGCCAGAAGGAAACACGGACATGAGGGCATCCTGGAACATCAGCACTCTGCCGCTCTGTCAAGAAATTTGAGTGACAAAAGCGAGGTAAAGTGACAGCATCATAACATCCCAGTTTACCATAACTCTCAATGCCCATGGACCCCCAGATCTACACCTTTACCTAAGATGGGAAGTAGTTAATAAAATGCCTGACTATACAGATTGATTTTCAGCCTAGCCTTAAATATGGACACAGTGTCTGAGACTCAAATATTGACAGGAAGGTTATTCCATAGTGTAGGAGCTTTATAGGAAAAGGCTCTGCCCTCTGTGATAGATTTTCTTATTCTTGGTACTAGTAAAGAGCCTGCACCTTTTGATCTAAGCAGACATGGCGGGTCATAATGCAATTCACTAAGGAGTTCACTAAGATAAATGGCAAGACCAAGTATTTTAAAATCAATCCGAAATTTTACTGGGAGTCAATGTAAAGTAGGTAATATAGGAGTAATGTGATCAAACCTTCTAGATCTAGTAAGAATCTAGTACTGTCTATTGTGCTTTGTACTAGCTAAAGCTTGTTTGGGCACTTAGTGGAACAGCCAGATAGTATGGTATTACAGTAGTAGTTTTGGTGCTTCTGCATGTTACTCATTATAAGAAATGCTGTATGTCTACTTCCTACTGCATGATACCGACCAATGATATGTTGTCTTACCACCCTCCTACTCTGATGAGTATGGCAGTCAAGTCTTTAACAAAAACCTCACTGCATTGTGAGGAACCTCAGATTGCTAAGAGATCAGCATTCTGATTGATTTGTGCCATGGGTGCAGGTCCATTCTGTATCACTAATCATAGCAGCGGTGAAGAAAGGAAGTCCACTGCAAAGTTATACTGGCTGCTTTTTGTTTTATTCTACATCAGCAGCTACCAGTCACATATGACCCATGAAGACACCAGGTCTATCTCAGCACTAGCCATCATTTCTATTTTGAGGCTCTGAAAGAATCATTTTTGTCACCGCTAATGATAAAAGCCTATATGGGAAGGTACATTTAGGTGGGCAATTTAGCATAGAATTTGTAAAATGTATGGAATAGTGCTTGAGATATGGTGCTGGGATGACTTTTCAAAGGATGATGGCATGATTTATCTGAATTCTTTGGCTCAATAAGACTTTCATTCAGATCTCTATGGTCCTACTCCTCATTTCAGCCAGTTTACTATCAGCATGCAAATGTGCAGTGCATGATTCTCCCACTGCTGCCTTCACCATCACTTAGCCTGACACAGAGCTCATGGGAAACCAGAAAATTGCAAGGAATTAGAGCTGGCACAATACCAGGTTTTCATAATTAACATATCTACAGAAACTTTGAACAAAATATGTACAAGATACTGCGCTTTTAAGAGAAACTGAGCAGACCAAATCATGTCCTAATCATACAGCTTTTCGTTGTCTTATTTGCGATCATCAGAGTTTAAAGTAGAGAGCAGCAGATGAGCAGGATACATATCAGAATTAGTATTACAGAATTCTGTGATGTGCATATATGGCCTAAAATGAGTACCTGCTGTTTATCAAGTTAATACTAAATGCCATTGTATCTATGTACCGGTCAACAGTAAGGAGGCGCACGCTATGTGGAGAAGAGCTAGATTTATTAGGGTCAAACCCAAAGTCGTATAATTGTTTTGTTCTCGCCAGTATTATTACAGAGCACAGCAATTCAGTTGTCACTACCTCGTATGAAAATCATATGGAGCTGTAAGTCTAGTACATTTTCAAGTTTGCAAAGTATCCCATCTGACAGGCAATGGTGATGACCACTTATAGCAGTGTTTAAAATTGCAAAGTTATGACATAATAATAATAATAATAATAATAATAATAATCATACCATTATTATCAGTTAATTCATCTTTAATGTTATATGTTTTTGTCTCTTGGCAAATGAATTACACACATGTAGTCTTTGTAACTATAACTGCATGAAAGCTTACAAAAAGAACAATTTCATAAATAATGGACAGTGAAAGGGCAAACAGATGAACACATGAACAAAGCCCAACATCTGCTGTAGTTACTGGTATTTGTTTATTTACAATATTATTGTATGTTTATTATTAACATATCAATATTTCATTTTTTTAAACATCAGTTATGATCAAAACCTGTATATCATGACACCCATACAAGTAATCAGGAAGAATTACATTACAGAAACTTTCACCATTTACATAGGTTTGTGACTGGAATAAATGACTATAATAACTGCAGAGGTGCTTCCTGAACCAAGCATAACTCTCCATGGTTTCTAGCAGGAACTAGAGGAGATCTTATTTTCTCTACAGCAGCATTCTTGTCAGATGATTCCCAGGACAACCACTTATCTTTCACTCAACAAACTGTAGGATCTGTTTTGCAGTGACCCCTAGCTGACTACTTGATCCCTGCCCTGAGCTTGGCCTCTGTTGGATGATTCAGTCTGCAAGCAGAAGTTGCCATTGCTTGATCTCCTAATGCAGACAGGCTTGAACTCTGAATGTAGACAGGATCATGGCATGATGGATGAGGTGAGGAAGCAGAACATTTTGTCCAGGACTTTCTGAAATACATTCTATGACAGAATATCAGTTCATTATGACTAAACATCTATGACTGAATGTCAATTACACAACATTGGTTGCTTTTATTAGAATAGTTAAATAAATAAATAAATAAATAAATAAATAAATAAATAAATAAATAAATAGATAGATAGATTTGGTATATATATTAAAAATTATGAACTTGCAGCCTAGTGCCTCCTACATAATAATATCCTCTAAGAGGAATACATTTCAAAACAGGAGGGAGGTGGAAAAGGCATTTGAAATAGCCTAATAAAACAACAGAAAATGAATATGAAGGACCCATATGAATCTAAGTGTGAGAAAAAGAGGGAAAGATATGGGGAGTGATGTGACCATGAAAGAAGATTCATAAAGGGTTCATACATGAGTTACAGAGAGAAAATCAGACTGAGTCACTGGAAAAATAAGAGAACAGGAGTGAGAACCTTATCCTGAGTGAAACAACCAAAAAAAAAAGATACTTTCTTATTCAAACCTTTTGCTTTTATGAATGTCATTTTCAGATAGTTTGACCATAGTTATTAGTACTGAGATATGCAATTAATTCTTAGTGCTGTTGCAATTATTCAGAAGTGAGCATGTTAATGTGACATTTAACTAACACCAAGGAATGAATAAGAATGACTCAAATGGTATAAAAATCCAAGATGATTAAAAGCCTAGTTATAGAACATTTTAAACATTATGTGATCTTAACTGTCCTCATTATATGAGCAATTACATGGTCCTTTCTGTTAGGATGACGATATTATTTTTTTTTAAAGTGGTAAAAGTCCTGCTATGTAGATTAACATCACATTCCTGAAATAAAGGAAAATGCAAATTAGGTATATGATCTCTATTGCTAAGCCAATTTATGATTTGACGAATAGAAAAGAAAATGAGAGAGAAGGTTGGATGACGTAGAACTAGTGAACCAGGAAGTGCCTTGGATTAGCAAGGAGAAAATTAGAGTAGCTAGAAAGAGATTCTGAGTGGAAAGGCAGCTGGACCAGATGACATACCAGTGGAGGCATGGGAATGTCTAGGAGAGATGGTAGTGGGGTTTTTAACTGGATTGTTTAATTTAGGAAGGTGAGAGGATGTCTGAGGAGTGGAGAAGCATAATGGTTCTTATTTTTAAGAATAAGGATGCAGAGCTGCAGTAATTACACAGACAAAGTTTATCAGCCACAGCATGAAGATCTGGGAAAGAGTAGTAGAAGCTAAATCAAATAAAGAGGTGAGGATTTGCAGTATGGTTGCATGCCAGCAACGTCCAGAAAAGATGGGATGTTTGCTTTGATGATGTTGATGGCAAAGTATAGGGAAGGTCAGAAGGAGGTGCATCATGTATTTGTAGATCTAGAGAAAGCTTACGATAGGTTGCTGAAAGAGAAGCTGTGGTATTGTATGAGGAAATCAGGAGTGGCAGAGAAGTATGTGAGGGTGGTGCAAAATATCTATAAGGACCATGGTGAGATGTGCAATAAGAATGACGGATTGGTTTAAAGTGGAAGTGGAAGTGCATCAAGGGTCAGCTCTAAGTCCTTTCTTCTTTGCAATGGTCATGGACAGGCTGATGGACAAGATTATGCAGGAGTCTCCATGGAATATGATGTTCGCTGATGATATTGTGGTTTGAAGTGAGGTCTAGAAAAGTACAGGAAGGGTGGATTGTATGGTGTAGAGTTGCAGGAGTGATCTGTGATAGATGGCTACCTGCAAGAATGGAAGGGAAAGTCTATAAGACAGTAATGAGGCCTGCTATGTTGTATGGCTTGGAGGCAGTGGCACTGATTAAAAGACAGGAGGGGGAGCTGGAGGTGGCAGAGATGAAGATTCGATTCTCATTGGGAGTGGTGTAGATGGACAAGATTAGGAAGCTGTTTATTAGAGGGACAGATAGGCTGTTCTGGAGACAAAGTTAGGAAGGTGAGATTGAGATGGATCGGACATGAGGATGGAGAGAGGCAAAAGGAGGAGAGGAAGATCAAAGAGGAGGTTTATGGATGCGGTGAGTGGGGACATGAAGGTGGTTGGGGTCACAGAAGGGGACGTTCAGGACACGGCAAGATGGAGACAAATGATCCACTGTGGGGACGCCTAATGGGAACAACCAAAATGAAGCAGAAGTCATTTTGAAAGTAAGTTGACCATGTTTGGACTGTCTAGGGTTGGTTAATGAAATCTTGTTATTTACATGTCAACAAACTTCGCTCAACCTGTTCAAACAACATGCAGGTTTCTGCCTGCAACAAAAACAATTTTGTTCACTTTTATGCTTCACAGTGAGTCGTACCGAAGACTTTAGCTAAATGCCTGAGCTGATGATTAAAATATTTGCCATTGGGTGCTCTGAAATGAATTCTACAGGCAACAGAAGCACTACTGCATATCACAATGCCATTGCTAGTTCACATCACACTTGTTCTGATGCTAGCAGGCACTTACATTTAGCTGGTAGCCAGTATTTTAAACACATTTAAAATGCCTAAAGCTAAATGGTGAAAAGTGTGGTTGTATTTCACCAAAAAGGATTTCAACACAGGGATGTGCACCAAGTGGTTAAAGGTGCAATAAGTCACTTTTAGCACCAAATAGAAGCAAACTATTTATGACACTGATTATTTTTATTGCATGCCAGTTTCACAATGCGA
The DNA here is from genome assembly GCF_041902795.1 of Electrophorus electricus. Taxonomy (NCBI): domain Eukaryota; kingdom Metazoa; phylum Chordata; class Actinopteri; order Gymnotiformes; family Gymnotidae; genus Electrophorus; species Electrophorus electricus. The sequence goes on from NC_137516.1 coordinate 12,216,500, forward strand.
TTAAGAATCTTAGCAAACATTACTTATTGCTCCTTTAAAACACCGTGTGTGACTGTATACCAAATAAATCAGCAAGTAATGTGGGTGTCCCTGGTCCTGTACATATATTGTCTACAAAGTAAAATTTTTTGGTACCAGAACTTGGATCATCTGTGTGCATGTGAATATGTCTTGAAGGGTCTGTCACTTGCTGTACTGCTCCCTATACTAAATGACAACCTCCTCACCTTGCAGCAGGAAGCAGCTTAGCTTCCATAGACTTCTCACCACAGTCAGTGTCACATCAGTGGGCAGTAAGGAGTGGGGATCTGGAACGAAAAAAGATAGGAAAAAAAGACTAATCTTAGCTTGATCTTAGCCAAAAGGCTGAGAAGCAATACCATCCTATTTGTGATGGGTACACTAAAAATCTTACTGTTTGAAGTTGTTTTCATAAACTACAAACCTAACCTATTCAATCAATTTTTCCTGTTTCTGATCAAAAGCAGTTCAAAACTGATTTAACCCTCTATATCTCACAGCGACTGCTGCTATTTTTTTTTTTAATCTTATATTATTTTTAAATAATGGGTTAAATTCTAGAGTAATTAGGCTTAATGAGCTTCTAATCTCTTCTTATAGCAATGCTCAGTTGATATTACAAGTTTAAAAAAAACAAGAACTCACAAAATTAAACCTCACTTTAACCAGAGAAAATCATGGGAGAGCATGAATGCAGTCCCCCACTACCAGAAAATTCACAGTCGATATTCCCACATTTTGGGGAATTCGCAGGGGTCAGTACAACCAGAATGCAATGGCTGAGCTTTGCCCTGCATGAACCACCTTCTTGATCATGGTATCTCCCCTGCCAGGTAAGTATGAATTGATAGCGGACAGGGTAATGGGTTGATCAAAATCCATACCATTCAATCAGATGGTAAGCGCTCCTTTCTTAGACAACTGTACAAAAACTTAAAACGTAATACAAACCGAAAAAATAAATTATTACTTTAACGTATTGCATTCCATTATGCACTGCTTCTGAATACATAATGAGCCATAGGACATTCAGACATATGTTTTATTTTTGAGTGCCACAAAATCTTAACGTGAACACAGTGGAGTAACGTATTGCTACATAGTATAGAGAAATGGAGCTTGGTGATTCAAAATCGAAACAAATTTGTTGACGCAAAAGTGTCAAGCACTTGCGCATGCTGCACCATTTACTTTCAGTTTTGTGAGATCATGAGTAAATGTGGGTGTCATTTAGTCTCCGAAGGTCAGCAAATGAACAACTTTAAAATCCGTTATCAGTTCGTTATCAACGCCCGGAAAAAGATGGGAGATCATTCAATAGTTCTCACGAGTTTATACGGGGAACTACGCTATGATTATAAACTTAACATTTAAAGCTCTCTTCATATACTGCAACAGACTATCATTTGCACTGTTCATTAATATACGTCGCTTATTCCTACACATATGATACACCAAACAGAAAACATTATAAACACAACAAAAAGCCCTTCATAAATCTTTACAAACTTAACAGAAATCAGAACTTTTTTTCACAGAACAAATGGGGGTGTGCACCGTACCTGGTGGTACTGCAATACCGGGTCAATAGGTGGAGTGGACGGCGCAATCAATTTAATATATGGTCCCTGGGTAGGGGACGTTTCAGATATTAAACTGATAAGTTTTTTCCTTTTATTCACCAACTTCACAAATACAAAAAACCTTGGAACAATACAAGTCATTCAACCATCACAATCAATAAAATGAACAAATACAAGGTCTATTATAAAACATCAGAAATGTTTTACACAATAATAACAACAATTTATCAAAAATATCAATCACTGCTCCTAGTCTAGTGCAACAAACACTACATGTTTTAAACACAGTTAAACACTAGATTAAAATACTAAAAACAAAACTCAAATTTAAAAAGATAACATCATGCCTAAAACAAGGGGGTCCCCCTCCCATTTATCTCCCAAATCTACATAATTCCAAAAACCCATGTAATTTAAAAACACCTCACTCTTCTTCCAGGGTTTGTCCTTTGGGTACTCTTACTTCCTGTCCTCTGGAGTCCCCAAACAGATCACTAAGGGGGTGGGGGCTCTGCTGGTATATGCCTCTTTTGTCCCTTTTTAGGTTTTTCTGCTGGTGCCTCCTTGCTATCGAACTGAGGCCAAGGCCCCTCTGGAGTAAGGCCGAGGTGCACACTTCTGTAGTTGGGGATTGGGGGGAAAAGAAGGTACCTGCTCTTTGTCCTTTGCCTGCTGCCCCCCTTCTGGAACTATGACTGTCTCTCCAGGGTCTCTACCGCTGTCTCCACATCGGGGTTGGGGTTAGTTGGTGCCGCACCACCCCTGCCCCTGGCCACCTCTGCTGCATAGGATTTCATTGTCCTGGGGCAGGAGCATGCCAGATGGTCCTGCCCTCAACATACCCAACACCGCCAGGGGCCCACACAGTCCCCGGCTATGTGCCCCAACTCCAGGCAGTTGAGGCACCTCAGGTGTAGACAGTTCCTCGTCACATGCTCGTGGCCCTGGCAGACTCTGCAAAAGATAGTCTGTCCAGAGTAAAACATAACCCTTGTGGCCTCTGTTCATAAAATAAGCTGGGGGTGAGTCAACCCCCTCTTACCAACCTCCTTAAAAGACAAACCCCCAGCTTGTCTCAGACCTGTCTATCTCCTGGGAGGACTTCCCCATACTGCTAGGGTCACATTCAAGTTAAACGTGAGTGGCAACTATTTTATACTTACCATCCCACAATGGCTCCACCATGTACTCCTTGCCATTCAAATGTTCCCTCAGACTGTCCCTCCGCTCCAGTGCCCACCTGCAGCTCTCTGTAGAGAAGGCCATATCACTGTGCACAGATTAGGCCTTCCAGTCGAGCCCCAGCACACCAAAGATGATTTCCCATATGAAGGGGACCCTCTCCATACAGGGGTCCCCTCCTCCAGGTCCCTCAAGCAGAACATGGCTGTATTCAGCATACCACCACTTGCACCTAGCCCAGGCTCTGCCAAGGTCTCCTCCCTGGCTACAAGGGACTCCACCAGTCCCTCAGTCTCTATCCCAGCGACGTCCTCTCAGCAGTCCAGTTACACTGAATCAGGGATCCACCCCAGGCTGTCCAGCAAGGTCTTGACTCCTTCACCTCCCAGGTAGGTCCAGATAAGCTTAGCCAATTTTTTTTTACATAAAATACTGAAAAATAACCAAATAAAACTTTCCAAAAAGGAAAATCAAGCACTTCCATGTGGCAGTGGTGGCCAAGCCACCTACTGCATGCAGGCAGTGGTAGTTTAGTGTTTAAGGTACTTGACTTGTAATCAGAAGGTTGCTGGTTCAAGCCCCATGGCCAAGTTACCACTGTTGGGCCCCTGAGCAAGACCCTTAACCATCAATTGCTCAAGTTGTACTTATCATAATTGTAAGTTGCTTTGGATAAAAGTGTCAGCTAAATGCTGTAAATGTACTGCTGCACATAAGGTTACCCTTGACCTCCTTCTAAAACTTGCAGTGTAAAAATCCAATAAGAACAGATTCTACACTTGATCTTAGCCAAAAGGCTGAGAAGTGATACCAATGGGCTGCCAAATTGAGGGTAGCCATTCAAGGCATGAAGAATCTCTCTTATGTTTTCAACAATGCACAACATATATTCATAAAAACAAAAAAGTCAACACTTCTTTTTTTGGTTAACCAGGTCTAATAATGCCATTGTAAAAATGGTACAGTAGAATGTGTCCAGCCTTGCACTGATGATGGCCAGGGGCTACCATTCTTTAGGAGTAGTGGCAAAGTTTTGGCATTATTTCTCAGAAAATTCTGAGAAACAGCTAACCAAAATCACCCTATATGATATGAATATATTAATTTGCTCAAAAGTAGTATGACTAATATAGAATTATGAATATATAGTACAGTAGAATCTGGTCATAATTGCACTGGTGAAAGCCAAGGACTCCTACTGTTATTTGGTAGTGAAATTGTTTTGGCTTTATGGGAAAATTTTGAGAAAGAGATATCCATGCTGTCTTGAAGCTCCATTATCGATGTTGGGTTTTTAATATGGATTTATGTACAAATGGTACAGTAGACTGTGCCTAAACCTGCACTGGTGGCAGCCAAAGGCTTCTACATTTATGAGGTTTTTGTGGGATTGCTTTGGCATTATAGGACAATTTTGAGAAATAGATCAGCATCTATGAAATTAGTATTTCAATTTGCTTAAAGGTAGTATGATTTTAAAATGGATTTATGAAGAAATGGTAGCCAAACTTGCACTGGTGATAGGCAAGGGTTCCTTCTCTTATGTAGTCATGAAACTGTCTTGGCATTATGGGAAATTTCTGATATCCAAAATCAGCCTAAATGAGTACATGAATTCACCTAAAGGTAGTGCGATTTTAATAAGGGTTTATAAAAATAATGGTACAGTGAAATCTGTCCAAACTTACTCTGCTGATAGGCAAGGGTTTCTAATCTTTTGTGGTAGTGGAACTGTTTTGGCATTATGGGAAATTTCTGAGAAATAGATATTCAAATTCATCTTATTTTAAATTAGTAATTTAATTCACCAAAGGGTAGTATTTTAATATGGGTTTTTGAAAAAAATGAAATTTACAGTGAAATTTGTCCAAACATACTCAAAATTAATCATCACAAACTACATGCAAAGAACTACCAAAAACGTAAGTAATGTTAACATTTTGCTTTTCCATCATGGCTTCTGTTCTCAGCAGTGCGCTGAGTGCAACATGTTTAGTTAATCTTCCTCTGTCATTAGCAATAGTTTTATTTGTGTAATTACTAGTCTGAGACTACATCACATAGTAATAAGGAGTTCATGCATTTCTTCAATGAGAAAATTAAGCACATTAGAGATAACAAAGAGAATTAACATGACATTGGGAAGCTACTTAGGGATCAGAACAACCAAGCCAAAAACAACTCTAGAACCCTTTACACCTATCCAAGAGCCAGAAATTCCATCTCTGCTCTCATGCTCAAAATCCTCCACTTGCTTACGAGGTTCACTGCCCCACACACTTTCTTAATAAAGAAATAAATAATAATGAATAATAAACTCCTCATTGAACCTTGGCTACGTTCCTAAATCATTCAAATTAGCAGTAATCAGACCACTTATCAAAAAATCTAACGTCAACCCATGTCAGCTGTTAAACTACAGGCCAACCTCAAACCTTCCATTTATTTCCAAGATCTTAGAAAAAGCTATAACTCAGCAGCTAAGCTCATACTTGAATCAGAACCAGATACATTAAGTTTTTCAGTCAGAGTTTAGGCCTAAACGTAGTATGGAATCAGCACTTATTAAAGTAGTTTATGACCTCTTTTTGGCTTTTTACCAAGGTTATGTCTCTTTCCTTATATTGCTTGATTTGAGTGCAGCATTTGACACTATAGATCACAATGTCACGATCAGTCCTTCCCATTTTCCGTGTTCCATGTTTTCCCTGTCTTGTGTTTTTTTGGTGGGCGCTCAAGTGCACATACGAGCTCTCCATAGTTCGTATACGCCTTGAGAACTGCCGAGAAGGTTCTATGTCTGTGAGTTCTTCCAGGGTCACCCCACCAGTTCCTGTGGATATCCTGCAAGCCACCCAGTATGTTCCTGTTCCCGGGGTGAGAGACACCACCCGTCCTGATCCTGGTCCTGTTCCCGGCATGAGAGACGTTGCCGGTCCTGATTATGGTACTGTTCCCAGCATGGGAGATGCTGCCCATCCTGATCCAGTACCTGTTCCCAGCGTGGGAGACGCCGTCTGTCCTGATCCACTTCCCAGCGTGACAGATGCTGCCTGTCCTGATCCAGTTCCGGTTCCTGGCATAGTGGATGCCGCCAGTCCCGTTATCAGGTCTGTTCCTGTGGCCAAGCCTATGGACCTCCCGGACTTGCCACAGCTGCACCCCCGGACCCGCTGCCACTGATGATTTTTTTTACTCTGCTGATAAACAAGGTATACTATTCTTATGTAGTAGTGGAACTTTCTTGGTGTTATGGGAAATTTCTGAGAAATAAATATCTGAAATGAATTCACCTAAAGGTAGTTCGACTTTTAATATGGATTTCTGAAGAAAATGTTCAGTGAAATCTGTTCAAACGTACTCTGCTGATAGTCAAGGGCTCCTACTGACATGTGGTAGTGGAACTGTTTTTGCATTCTGTTAAAATTCAGAAAAATATGTAACCATATTTTTAAAATTTCTCTGAATTAAATGTAATGAGCATGTAAACATCATTACAAATACAATGACTTTAATATAGATTTATTAAAAACTGGTGCAGTAGAATCTTTTCAGACTTGATCAGGTGATAGCCAAGGGCCACAACTCAATTGGCAGCGGAATTTTTCAGCCTTGGAGAACCCCATGCCCTGCAGATTGGCAACATTTCATCCCTGTTTTAGCTGGAAGTCAAGCAAAATTTCACCAGGGATAACCCCTGTTTTAGCTTGCATTAAAGCTCTACAGTAAACTCTAAAACTCTAAGAAATATTATATAGAAAAAAAGCATTTTGCAGAATGCTTAAGATGCTTAAATATATTAGCAATTGTGTTTAATCTAATTATGAAAGCAAACTAGTTCAATCAAGAAAACTGCATTTTGTACTTTTAAATGTAATAAAAGTGCGTGTCCATCAAAACTTCCAAAAAAAAGACGCAAGTCTCTGTTTCTCTTTGCATAGAAAACGTTAGATTGCGGTGAGCAGCGAAATACCGTAAAATCAGGCATATAGTCGCATTCGAATTTAAAGCTCAGATAACTTGTCAATCGCTAAAGCACGGATAGTTTGACCACGGTGACCGACGTTACATGCAAAAGCAATTTCCATACTGCTTTTAAAATGTCAAATTACGCAAAAAAGATTGCTTATTGGTTTATTCTGAAAATGAACTAAATCCTTCTAACCAATTTATTGAAAAGGGCGATTTTAGGCCCACAGTGAAATAACTTTGTTCAAACAAAGAGGGGCACCATGTGAAGATCACTTTTGCTGAGTGCACCGTTACTCTGCCTAAAGAAATGGAGAGTTATGCAAATATTATCCCACATTTTTCTTCTGTCTGTTTCAGAGACCATTTTTAAATGGTTAAATCATTCAGTAATGTCACAAAGTCGCAGAGGATTTGCAGTTCTGGCCCAGACCTTGAGGTGTAGAGGTTGAAAGTTTACTTACTTAAACACACACACACACACACACACACACACACACACACACACACACACACACACAAATGGTCCATATGTTCACTATGGATCAATTACATCCTGATCCATGATCCATGTTAATCATCCAGGCACCCTAGTTGATTAACACTGTGGGCATGATTTTATTTAAGGATTTCAATATAAATACAGTCAACATATTTAGTCCTAAAAGTACATTCTTCAAATCCTAGTAAAAACATAGCCTAAAAATTCATCACTGACTTTACACCATTTGTTGTTTTTCTTTTTTTTTCTTGGTCCTTAAAACTTTGGAATTTTAAGAAAGGTTTCAGGTTCCTCTTTCTTAAACACCCAAAGGTATCTAAATGTGTAGTGATAAACATCTAATGCTACTTCCAGAATCTGAGCATATTTTCTGAGATTATAGAAATTAGGAAGAGTTTGATTTGCAAACTCAGTTTGTTACTACAAGCAAAGGTTACTCTGAGTTTACTACAAGCAACTGTAGCTTACTACAAGCAAAGGAAAGCACCATATCCTTCATTTAATAGATCAGCTACACTCCATGTTTAGCAAAGGCATTTAATATTAATGGTCGCAGGAATATCACAAAAATTCAGTGTTTAAGACATATCTGGCTCAGTTTGATTTCTGTATGAATTTGCTAAAACTGCATATTTTAAATCAATATATTAACATAAAAAGTGCAACAGGAAAAACAATTGATTTTTCTTTAGAAATGAAAGTAGTTCAAAGAGAACTCTACATCATAATAGAATTTCATTATATGTGAAATAACTAAGACTAGAAACTAAAAAGAAATTACAGTTTAACAATCTAATGAGTATGTCATACCGCCAAATCCCCTAATGATCTACACTACCCAGCAGGCTGTTCATCACTCACCCAACGATCTTTCTATGTATCAAATCTAGTTTTTTTGTTTCTCGTCTCTGATTTTTGCCTGACCCTTTTGGATTGATCTGCCTGTTTTTTTGTATTGTTCTTCTGGTTTTTGACACGGACTGCCTTTCATTCATGATTTGGATTACCCCTGATTTTGTCCTTCCCTGGTTTTGAGCACCAATAAACCTCATATTTTATATCAGCAAGCATCTGACCTTGCCTGGCCCATCACAGAATACTTTGCCATCATGCAGACAGCAGATTCGGAGGCTTTGAAAGAGGCTATTAGCAATCAAGGACAGCTACTCAGCCAACACCAACATGTACTCGAGGGCTTCATGCGATCTATGGGCACAATTGCCAAACAGCAAGCAGACCAACAGACACAAATGTCTGAAATCGGGCAGTGTCTGAGAGAACTCACTTCCTGGCTACAACTGATGAATACTACTTCCCAGTTCACCCCACCACTAGCCTCCATTGCTGCACCTCTCTGCACTCAACCAGCTGTTCCTGTGAGTAAACCTGAGAAATATGACGGCTCCCCAAACAAGTGTCGGGGTTTCCTTTTACAATGCACCCTGTATTTTAATAGTATCCCACCATCTTCCAGCCAAGCCGAGATTGCGTTTCTTATCTCCTGTTTATCGGATAAAGCGCTAGATTGGGATACTGCCATATTCGAGAATGTGGAGACACTGGCTAGAGGGGGCTAATTATCCCATTCTTAGTCATCACCAATCATCAAAATCTGGAATATATGCCCACAGCCCGACAATTGAAGCCTGCCAGGCTCGTTGGTCGTTATTCTTCTTGTGCTTTCATTTTAGGATAATGTATTGACCGGGAACCCGCAGTACGAAAGCTGATGCCCTCTCTCGCATTCATCAAGAGTAGATGGAGGAGGAGAAGGACACCATGGAAACAATCCTTCCTACCTGGGTGCACCTGTTGTTTATTTAATGGGAGATAGATGAGGAGATCCAACAAGCCACACAAGACACAGACATCCCAACTGGTTGCCCTGCGGGTAAACATTACATACTTGTGACATGCTGGGATCAGCTGTTGACCTGGGCCCATTCTTCACTCACTATGGGTCATCCAGGTGAGACACACACTCATCAGCTCTCATTGTGGGAAACAATGACAAGCGACGTTCACAGGTATGTTTCTTCATGTTCGAACTGCAGCCAAAGCAAGATCCACAAGACTTTACCCACAGGAAAACTCATGCCGTTTCCTGTACCCGAAAGATCCTGGTCTCACATTGCTGTGGATTTCATCACTGACCTCCCCTGTTCTGAAGGTAACACTACTATCCTTACTGTAGTGGATCGGTTCTCTCGAGGTATGAGGTTCATTGCTTTTCCAAGCTTGCCAACAGCATTCTAAACTGCAGAAACTTTATTTGACCAATTGTTTCGTATATATTTGGCATCCCGGAGGACATCTTGTCAGATCGGGGACCCCAATTCACATCTTGTGTTTGGTCGTTCTTTTTTGAGCACATAGGAGTATCCATTAGCATTAAGTCTGGGTATCATCCACAGTGCAATGGACAATGTTAATGGACTAATCAGGAATTAAACAAATTCCTGTGTTGCTTTTGTATGTACAATCCCTCAGACTGGTCCAAGGTGGGCCGAGATGGCCAAAAACTTGCTCACTAGTTTCTCCACTGGCAACACTTTTTGAGTGCGTTCTAGGGACCATCCTATGCACACCTCTTTGTTGGATTCTTTGAGAAACATTTTTTGAGCAATATACTGGACCTGTACACTTACCATTACCCTTAATGTCACGATTAGTCCCTCCCATCTTCTGTATTCCGTGTTTTCCCTGTCTTGTGTATTTTAGTTCCATGCCATAGATTCGTTTTCTCCATCCCTCGTTTAGTTCAGGTATTTAAACCCTGTCTTGACTGCCTTTTTGTCATATTTAATCTTCATGGTTGTCTGAGAAGAACAGGTTCTTCTTGGCTATTTCTCGAACTGCCTGTAGCCTGTCATGAAGCCTAGAAACAAAGTCACAGACAGACAGAGCAGGGGCAGACACAGGGGTGGAGAGCCACTTCTCATGTAAGACCTTAAGAGGTCTGTGAACAGCGTGTCCAAAGAGCAATGTGTTCGGGCTAAAACCAAGAGACTCATTCACAGTGTCACAGATGGCAAATAACAAAAGTGGAACTCCCTCATCCCAATCTTTATCAGATTCCAAACAATACATCCTCAGCATATTCTTAAAGATTTGATGGAACTATTCCAAAGCACCCTGTGATTCTAGGTGATAGGCGCTGGATACCTGATGTTGTATGTTGAGCTCATGGGTAACCTGTGTGAATAGATTAGACATAAAATTTGTGCCTTGGTCAGACTGAATACATTTGGGTATGCCAAATGTGGTACAGAACTTAATCAGTGCTTTGATCATAGCTTTTGACTTTAGGGAAGGAAGAGGAATAGCTTCAGGATATCTCCTAACAGCACACATCAAAGTAAAAAGATAATGAGTCCCTGAGCATGTTTTTGGCAAGGGTACAACACAATCAACTAAAACCCTTTCAAAAGGTTCACCAACAATGGGGATGGGACACAGTGGAGTAGATGGAACAATCTGATTAGGTTTCCCAACTACTTGACAGGTATGGCAGGTACCACGGTACTTTACTACATCAGCTCTAACTGATGGCCAGAAGAAATATTTCAGAATACGCCAAGTGGTCTTTCTGACTCCTATATGACCAGAGAGGGGGTGATCGTGAGCTAGAGATAATACGTGGGAACGTTACGACAAAGGAACAACTATTTGAGACACAGAATCATATTCTTGGTTAGCTGTGAACGGAGCCCATGTTCTCATTAAAACATGGTCCTGAAGGAAATACTTGCTTTGATATCCTGAGGGTTTAATTTTTCTATTAATCAGTTTAAAACAATGATCTAGTGTCTCATCAGACCTCTGAGCAGCAATAAGATCTGACCTAGACATAAGGTCATGCAAAATGATGGGAGGAGGTACAATAGGGTTAGTATCATGAACAGTTTCAGAAACATCCGAATCATTAGAAGGATTACTCATGAAAGTGTCTGATAGGGAAACGACACATAAGTTGTGTGCCTGAGCACGGGTCAACACACAGGCAGGGAACTGGCTAAAATTATCAGGCTAGAGTCAACATGGTTTTCCACCACTTTGGGTACAGGGAACACAATATCAGCAGCTATGTCATTCCCAAGTATAAAGGAAACTCCACTCACTGGCAATTCAGAAGGAACGGCCACTTTAACAACACCAGTGTAATTGTCTGAACATAAACACATATTGTGCAGTGGCAGCTTAAGTGTACCTAACTCAACGCCTTGAACTAGGATGTCACTACCACAATAGGTCTTTTCTGAAAATGGCAACACACTGTTCAAAACCAGGGATACAGCGGCTCCAGTATCTCTCAAACCTCTAATTTGTTGTTTCCTTTCATCAGATTCTGAGAGAGAAATATAACAATCAAAAATGAAAGGTCTAAAAACTGCCTCTATATCTGACTGTGGTAACAAAGGTAATGTAGTCATAGCTTTTAGCTTTTTCGAAGCATCCACAGCACATGCATTCTTGCGCTTAAGAGCAGGACAGTTAGCTATTATATGTCCATGCTTGTGACAGTAAAAGCATTCTCGTGTTTCCACTGGGGACACAGCTATAGTTGACGGAGGTGTGTTCTTGTGTTTCTGCGATGGGGCTGAAGCACGACTGTGAGATACAGGGGGATTGAAAACAGTTTTGTGGGTTAATACAAATTCATCAGCTAAAGTAGCTGCAACTGTACACAACCACATTCTCAGGAAGACATTGCTTGAATTCCTCTACAAGCATTAGCTCTTTCAGTTCATAAAACGTGATAACACCACTGGCTGAACATCTTTCAAACAACATAGTTTTTCTCTTGCAAATTCAGTGAAGGTCTGGTTAGGGGTTTTTACTAGCCACCTAAAGTTTTGTCTGTATGCCTCTGGATCCAACTCATAGGCTCAGAGAACAGTGTATTTAACAACTTCATAGTCTGAACTCTGTGTAAGTGTTAGCAAAGAACACACTTCTTGTGCTTTGTCCACTAGTTTGCACTGTAGCATTAACAACCATAGGTCCTTAGGCCTTCTCAGAGACGTTGCAATGCGCTCAAATATCGGAAAATAGGCGTCCACCTCATTTTCCCTGAAAACAGGCACAAGGCCAATTTGATGACTAGCATCAAAATTGTCAGCAGCAGGAGTATAGTTGGTTGGGACTAAGGCCACTCAAGGAGAGCGTGGTTTAGGGACTGGAACAAATTCCCGTGGTGGGCTGGCTGGCATAGGTGAGGCAAGCTTCTGAGGAAGAGGCACCGGCCTCACGGGACCCATACTCATCCTCATCAGCATCATCTCCTTGTCCACCTCAATCTGTACAGCCTTAACACGCAAAAGTTCTGTCTCACACTCCTGTTTGTTTATCTCCAACTCCTTCAACTCCACCGCTAGCATATGATCTACCCCAGGGAACAGAGACATAGTGGAATCTATACGTAGACCAGCCTCAGATTCGTCAGCTGCCTCTGCCACTGGTAAACACTGATCTGAGCCCATAGCAACACCCATTGGGCTACCCCTCTCAGGCAAAATCCCATCACGAACAAGACAAGACTCCAACACTAACTTAATGTCCCTCTTAGGTGCAGTATGAGGAACTTCTACATCAAAGAAGTCAACTATAAGCAAAAGGTCAACCTTGCAGCCCTTATCAAACTGTTCAAGCGATGGACAGATTACAAACTCCGTCAACTCAAAACTTGCCATTATGTCAAACACAACAACAAAACAAAGCACAAACACAACCGCCCCACCCCCAAGAAAAAAAACACCAACCAGACAAGCAAAAGCAAAACAACACACTAACCAACAGAACAGGCACAGGCCAGAAAACAGTGGACGAGCCCCCAGTTGTTACGACCCCGTCTAGGCTGTGAGGCCATAACAAGGAAAAAGAAGTACAAACAGCTAATGTACCGGAAGTTGTGAAAAAGTGAGCAGCAACAAAACAAACAGAAACACAAATGGAAGGTGTTTTTCAGTGTATTTTACAGAGGCTATGATTCATAAACAAACAAACAATCATACTGGTACAAATATCTTCAGGAGTGACCCAAGCCAAAATAACAAACAAAACCCACACTAATTAAATAAAACTACACACTAACTAATCCTAACAACACAAGAAACCTACAACAAACTTTCCTAACTCCCAAACACAAAAACAGAGACAGAATCCACCCAACAAAAATGGCAGTCACTCCCTACCACCAGTGTCCAACACCAAAATACCAATCAAACAATATTTACACAATCTATATATATGTATTTATACACAGCTACCAAAGCAGGAGGAGTGAAGCCCCAATTTGGTGATAAACAACACATTTTCCAGCATGACAGAGCACCGTGTCACCGTGTCAAGGTAAAAGTGGCTCGGTGAACAAAACATTGTAATTTTGGGTCCATGGCCAGGAAACTCCCTATATCTCAATCCCATTGAGAAGCTGTGTCAATCCTCAGAAAGAAGGTGGGCAAACAAAAACAAAAAAACTGTGATCAACTCCAAGCACTGATTAGGCAAGAATGGGTTGCCATCAGTCAAGATTTTGCCCAGAAGCTGATATCCAGTATTCCAAGGCAATTTGCAGAAGTCTTAAAAAATAAGGGTCAACACAGTAAATATTAAGTCTTTGCTTAAGATGGATGTATTTGTTAATAAAAGGTTTTTTTAAACATACGAAAAGCTTATTATTGTACTTCACTAAAGCATTTAAACATCTGACAAAAGGAAAAAAAAACTGAGGCAGTAAACTTTGTGAAAACCAAAATTTGTGTCAGTTTCAAAACCTTTGGCCACAACTGTATACATTTGGAGTGGGCCAGTTGTGGGAGAGTGAAAGCAGTTATGTGACTCCAGCAATGTTTCCATGTTTCCACTTGTAACCGTAGTGTGGTGCTGTTGGAAGTAATATCATCCAAGATGAGTAAACTTCAAAAGGTCTTTCCTACGTTCGGTAGGAGGGTTTAAACAATGAAGAGGCAAATCTGGATTTAATAAATGTATTACTACAACAAAAGTATCTGTAAGAATACAATACAGCCCAAAAAAGATAACAAAAAAGTTACCCAATTAGTCTTATGCTTTCTTCTGTGTACGTTTTAAATTCAGTCCCTTTTAACTGCAGTCTTATATTCACAGACATTATACCTAGGTCTTTTCACAATTCTCCCCACTGATTTTACATTTCAGGGTTTGAAGGTCACATATGAAACAACAAGAGTCGCACACACTAACATGACTTCTGAAAGTGTTTGCTTAGCTGTCAGACTTACCTTAGCACAAGAATAAAATTAATAAACACAAATAAATAACCTCCTTCCCCCATCCCACCCCCTTTTTAAAAAAAATTACCTACAAAAGTACTCAACTCTATATACTATGGGTAATTGGCTTATTATCTGTATTTCTCTATCGTAACCACATCCTAATAAATCAACTGCGTATTTGCTAGTCAACTTTGTGGAAAGCTAACAAGGAAACTTACCGGGGGCTAGATGCTGTAATGGCTGTATAGCACTTAAACAAGGTGATAACTTGCGATAACTTTTGGGTAAGAGCTCTAAGCACTTTTCTGACCCTCTTATCACTTTGCTATAAAACAACTCTTTAGTGCACTGTCAGAAAAAAATGTCGATATGGAGTTTCTCTGGTCCATGAGAGGAGGAAAAATGACGTAGTGGGGAAAACATCCGCTCACTGAGCAATGGGGGCACTATCACTAAATTAAACTCTTCCTTTGAATGAGATTTTTAGGTGGGTTCCATACTGAAAAAAAATTATATTACATAAGGCAGTAAAAATACTAAATTTGTAGTGCAGAAAAATTGGTTCCAGTGGTTTAACTAAATCAGAATATGATCTTGCATTTTAATCTCAAACAGACAACATTCAAACAGCCTGTTTTATTGGTGCTATAGTTATATTTACTCTCATATATTTGATCGAAAATTAACCGTTATTTTTCCTGTTTTGTACTACACAAATAGGCATGAGAGACCACAGAATTGTAAGAACTGTGGGTGTGTGTAAAAAGGTGATCACTGCTTTCTCTTTTTCAAGGAAAAATAAAACATTTAGCAACTGCACAGGATATTTCATTTACACAGACATTTGAGTGCTTTATTTAAATTTAAATGAATTTCCCAACTTGAATTAACATGTTTCATGTGATTATGTGACGTGTGTCAAAATGATAATTAAAATGTTATTTACCTTATTTATTTGCATTCAATGTTAATGGAATCGACTGCATTTTCATGGTCTTCCATCTCAGCCAATCAGGACAGGACAACATCTAAGTAGAACAGGTGACTTTTTTGAAACATGGCGGGTGATGTGTTCAGTACAATATAATACATTACATACATGCTGACCAACGATCTAATGAGATCTAATGAGAAGTTTAAATTGGTGTGAATGGATAAATTGCGGGACACCGTGTCTTGAAACAGCGTTAATTTAAAATGTCAGTACTGTAGCTAACTAACTAGCTCGAATCTATCTTAACTAGCTAGCTATCCTAGCTAAATTAATGTATCTGGGGAATTGGATACCATTTTAAACAACAAATTCTCAGATAAGAGAATTATTTAGCTTACCTTTCAACCTACCTGACACAAAATGTCTGCTGCACATGTAACCTAGACATTGATACTCTCGGGATCCAATAAAATCCCCGTGGCTAGAGAGCCCTTCTGTCTGTTAATAGCTTTAAGACAACTATTAAGTCTTTTAACTCCATTTTGGACCTTGGAATCATGTAATATGTAATATGCAACCAAAATAATTTTTAGGATGCGAAAGATACCAAGATGACTTACTACTTCCAAAAATCCAAAAGGCAAACAAAGGGTATTTTTCTTTAACTTGTGCCATTCTCTCTGAACCAATCACAAAAACCCACATTGTGTGGTTATTTCTTTGCTTATTTCTGATTGGCTGTTTGAGTCATATGAAACTACAAGCTACAATGCCACAGCTCAGCAGAGCAGATATGCTCTAATCTTTGAGGTGAACAAGAGAGGTAGCTAGTTTTTAAGGCAATTTTAATAGCTGTACAAGTGTAAATTCAAAGAAGTTCAAATAAGCTTGAATAAGCTTCACTATCGCAGCCAGTTTTGGAAGCTTTTCAATAGCGCATGTTTGGCCACACAGTACATTTAAGTCTTATGTATATTTGAAGACACATGCACATTTTTCAATTTTATTTTACTATGTTTTGATTTAAACCAGTATTATTAGCTGTAATAATTTAGAGTCAACTGCAAGCCCTTTCTCTCAGCCTTTTTGTGGCTTAAATGCATAGATGTAATGTAGCATTAGCCAAACTGCTAGCAGTAATATATCATAGTAATAGCTTAGCAGTTCTTGTCTTGACGGTGCAGCTGATGATGTTTTATATTTGACTTTTATGGAGAAAAGAAACCCTTTAATTTACTATTAAGACAATAACCTTTTTTTTCAGTTTTATTAACTCCAAAAATCTTTCACTGGTTAATGCTGGTTACTGTTTTTGTTTTTGAAGAGAATCCACAGATCTTGCTGTATTTCTAGTGTCATGAGTTACCATTTTATTTGTTATGAAGACATACCCTGACGATATACCCAAGATAACTTATTGTGTATATCGCACAAACTGTTAGAGTGAAAATAATGATTATCAGATCACATTGATCCAAAAGGGTTGAAAAGGGAGATGATAAGTTTTACAAGGGGTGTGTTTTTTTCCCATGTGTTTTTTTGTTTTGTTTTGTTTGTTTTTTTAACAAAGGGATTTGCATCTCCTCACATCTCTCTTCAATTCATGTTCTGAATATAGATCTGGATTTCAAAATATTACTAATATTACATGCCCACCCATTGTGTTTTACTGCCCCCTAACCAAAGCTGGGATAGTTTATTTTAGAGAGTTAACAATTCTACTTCAAGGTGCAGTGGATGAAGCTTTTGAAAGGAAGAAGCTGAGAAATGCAGACATGGTGGCAGAAGTGAGAGAACGTAGGTGGCAGGTGCTTATAAAACTGGTAGAGATAGCTGTTTGGGGACATCATTTTGTGTATAGTTCAACTTTAGAGGGTGTAAATTAAGCATAGCTGAGAAGGAGTTGTCGGAAGTAGCTGAAAAGGTTAGTCAGTGGTTGTGGATAAGGAGAGCTCAGTTTAGTTGGGGTAATGCACCATAAAAGTGGAGTGGCTGAGGTTGTCATGTCATTATGTAAAGTTATAGATGCAGATGGAACTGGTGGCATGGAGGAGGCATGGCGCTGGCTTTAGTCACCAGAGAGGCCAGAATGCATCTGTTGTGCTAGAGAACACTTGCTGATAAAATAGGTAAAATACCTGTGGAACTGGCAGTACTGAGCATGCATTAACAGTGCTATTGGAGCTAGGAAGGCCATCATGGATTTTACAGGTTGTGGTTGCTAGTGGCGTTGTGCTTAAGAGATGTGGCTTGGTTTAAAAGTGAGCTTGGAGAGAGGTGAGGCTGAGACACAAGACCTCACTGTTGAGCCTTCTGGAGGTGTCCTGGGCTTAATTCAACGAAACCTTGAGAAGTGCTTGTGATGCTGTGGTTGCTGGAATGAAGACAGTAAGCAGGGCCCTATGTGATGCTCTAATGGAGCTATAATTGCACAGGATATTATACATCTTATCCTGTTTATATTTACAACAATGATGGGATCAGTCTTCATTACTGAACAATGCCATAGATTTCCCGCTGAGTTAATATATTATATCGATATGGGTATTAAACCTAAAATAGTAACACATGATATATGTCATTTACAAATACAGATAAGTTAAAGTTGGCTGTTGTCAGCTAGTTAGCAGCTTGCTTGGCTATTATGGCTCGTTAACATCTAATTAACATCAGTTTCATACAGATTTCTTACTAGTTTTTTTTTTTTAACAACAACAACAAAAAAAAACCCTTCTCCTTTTCTGTTTTGCAGTGCAGGACAATAGTGTCCATCAGAACCATACTCAAAAACTGATGAGTCTCCTTGCATTTTTTTCCCGAAGCATTGATGCCATTGTATCACAGTCCAATTAAAATTTCTTCCTTTGACAGATGCTCCTTTGAAAACACATGTGTAATCTACAGAAGCATATAAATGTTTTCAATTAAATATAGACATTGTTCAAAGTACAAGATCAGTGACATCCTGACAAAAACTTCAAGCTATTAGCATCTACTCCACATTGGAAAGAAAAATCCAATTATTCTTTTTCTCACATAATTACACCCTAAATTTAAACTGTTAACAAGTCATTATAGTGCAATTTAAGGCAGCCCTACCCTGGTAATCCTCAGTCTCCTGAGTAAGCAGGATGGGTTTGGTGTCTTTGAAAACTGAACTAGTTTTCCATCTCTTGGGTGTGAAAGCCTGATGTAAAGTTGTCAGTCTCACCTTGTCTCTGCATTTACAATTTTCTTAATTTAAATGAATGAATAAAAATTATAAAACTGGTCATGTACTTTGGAACACAAGGTTAACATTTGCTTAGAAGCAGTACATTCAGCTGAATACAAATAGTTTGGGACAATAGCCATTTTTAAAAAGTGCATGTTCATTACAAAGGAAATATGGCACTCACTGGTACTGGTATGGTAGCCTGTGGTGTGTGTTAAACAGTCTATTTATCCTGATTTAGAAATCACTGTTATAATTTTGTGCATTTTGAAAAACTGTATTCACACAGTGCTACAGAAAACTGGATTTCACATGTCAAAGCATTTTAGGAGAGTCCAGATACAGGTGTAAAATCACCCTCATTGTTGCATTCAAAAGATATTCTCCCTACTTGCTTCTACAATTGTTAAAATGATATGTTCAACTTTAAAGACAGAACTCTTTAAAAGAAAGAGTAAAAAAAAAAACTTGTGTATCTCACTCACTTCTTCACAGTGTTCAAACCTGATTGTTCAAACTGTAAAAAACCTAAGTATAAGATATATTTGCTGACTACCAAGTGAATGTGACTTTTAGACCTGGGAGACCAGGGCAAATGGGTCCATCTTAGAGCTGTGTTTTATTATCTTTGCTAATTAGAAGTGTAAACAAGAACCACCATCCCCAAGTTGATTTTGGAAGCGTCTGTATTGGTTTTTGAAAGCACTGTAAGTCTCAAATGAAGTGTTGGGTAAAGCTACATAACTAATTAACTATGATTACCAAGAGACAATATTTTTAATTACTGCTGTTTTTTAAGTCTCCTCCCTGGTCTCTGCTTCACTTTCTATTAAGTACTTCACAGCTGTATTTAAGGATTAAGACTAATTAGTGTAACTTATCTTGGGGAATAATTAGCTATAATTTGCATATGCATAAATTGTTTTAGCTAATTAATTAAAAAGCAGATATAGTTCATTTTGATATGTTTGTAAAGTCTACTTTCAAATGCTTTCTCATGGAATCAACATGCCCTTATCTCACAGTTTCTATAACTCATCCTGACCAGAACTCCTAGACTCCCACACCACTGACACACTTTACACCTCTCCAGATTATTAACATAACCCATTCTGTAGTCTATATTTAAAACCTGTTATCACCACTCTTTTGCAAAGTCTGTTTATATCACGTCAGTTTACATCTGCTCTATTTTGCTATTATTCTTGTTTATTGCCACTAGTGTTTACTCTTATCTTGTTTCTTTGGTGTGTGCTCTTTTGTCTGTGCCTCTGTTTTTGCTTGCTGTGATTTCCACACTACCTGCGTTTTTGACCTATGACTCTTTTTTGGACTATCCCTATGCTAATTTCCTGACGTTTGGTTCATGTATTAATAAACCACTCAGAAATTTACCAGCCTCCCATCTGCTTTGTTGTCATAGAGAAGTATCAGAGAACATTTGACCTGCTCATGGATTTGGGGGGGATGGGAGGGTATCTAGTAGCCTGGCTGAGGTGATCAAGCACAAACTCATAAATAGCACCATCAGCAACTGAATGCAACTATGACACTTAAAATATTGTAATTTTCACTATCAAACTCACCCTAGATGAATGGAAGCATTGGCTACAAGGCACCCAGCATCCCTTACTGTCCGTAAAAACATAGAATACATCAAGTAAAGAGACTCATTCTGTACGAGGCTGTCGGTCTCTGTTTTTTTAACTGGTTTCCGTTTCAGATTAATTAAAAGACTGAGTAATCAGTGTAACACAATTTTATGTTCAATGATGGCAAAGTCTGAAGGAAGAAAAGGAAAATAAGTTGTTGTCAGTGGGAGATCATCTAGTTGTATGCGTTATCAGCATGCATGGAAAGATATCAAACTGTATGTAAAACTGTCGGATTACACACAGAACAGTTGCAGGTCCTCCAGCAATAACTAGTGAATCCATTCGCAATCTGCTTTTTGGTGGCGGTTGTTTTTTGTTTGTAAATTAGGCACTATAATATGGGAACAGTGGATACATTTTATAGCATCATTACTCATCCTTCACCTACTAATTTTAAGCATTACTGAACTTCTGTTGGCTGGTTATATTGGGTGTTAGACCAATCTGAATTCAGAAATTACACTGACTCAAGTAAAACAAAAATTACAGTAATACTGCATGTTACATTTATTCTAGCATTGACTACTCTGCTACTTCCGTGTTCATGTTAACACTGTTGAGAACAGTCTGTCAAATTTGTTTCTTGTCTGAACACACAAATATATACACGTTAAATTTGCCCCTTTGCCCTTGTATACATCTCTCCCAGCAGCACCCCAGCCCTCCTGCTCAGGACTCCCCACAATGCCCCAGCTAGTCAGGTGGAGAGATCTCCACCTGAATTCTCTTACCTGGTAAACCACCAGAGTTCAACATATCCTGAGTACTAATCAGTTTAATCTGTTCAGCCTCAGTGTATATAAGGCTGTTCCATCTGCTTCTTCTTGGTGAGCTATTGCTGGTGACTAGTAAGCATACCTAGCAGGTTCTCTGGACACTTTGTTCTGTGGTCTCAATGCTGCCCATTTTTTGGGCCTTTTTGAATTTGCTGCTGTGTATCATTGTGTTTTCTGTCTACCAGGTTATGAAATCCACTTGTCCCTGTTTACCCTTTGGAAACACCCTTGTTGTTAGATCAGTCTGTATTGGTTTTGACGATTGCCTATCTACTGTTGGATCTGCCTTTCCTTCTTGGATCTTGGATCCTTTAATAAACCTTTATTGCCAGATTTTATATGCGAGTGTCTGAGAATTTCTGTCATGTTACAATACTGTTACAAAATGTAATGTTACAAAATAATAATGTTACAAAACAGGCCAGGTCAAACAACACTAAATATGCTATGCTATGATACTTTTTTAAAGTTGTAGAAAACCAATACACTCTAAAATTATTTTTGGTTTACTTTCCTAAATTCAGTTTGAATGACATTACTTACACTTGAGTAACTGTCAAGCGTACTATACAACTGAAGAATAATTGAATGCAACCAGGACATTACTGTAAATGATTGATACAATTTTGTATAGATATTTTTATGTCATGTTCAGACAGCTTGCCTTGCCTCAAGATGCTTCAATAAGTGTCATACCTGACAAAAAAAGACTATCATGAAGTCTGCACTAGCAGTACACAGCTAATGTGCTGGTTAACTTTGTACAAGTTCTCTAGTGGCAGTATATTCAAGTAAGACCATTTTCACAATCTTATGACTCAAAACATCTTTAAATCAAGATACAGTCAGATAGCGCTTAGTGGAGAGGAAGTGCAGATCTTTTACCCTCACTGATGATGATTTTCCCCAAAGCCAGTACCACTCCATTCAGTTCTGCATTTGTAGGTTGTATTTACTGCCTTTTGATGTCTTGGAGAGGGTTTCAAAATTAATAAAATTAACTGAAAAAAACCCAAAGCTACTTTCTTGCAGAGTGTAAAATAGTTGAATAATTGAACACTGAATGAATGACCAGTTAAAAAAACGTTAGCAACTGAAGTGATTAATGATTGCTATCCATATGAAATAGACCTTTTCCTTTGCTCTTCTACCTCCTCTGTCTTCTGCTGCCCTGGCTGTACATTCTGAATCTGTTAGTGGCCTTCCTTTCCTTGAGTAAATTTGCCTGTTACCTCAGTAAATTTACATGTTTAGCATTTTTTGGAATAGTGTGACAGGAAGATTAGGGTTGATCTGGGGAAGCAACTCAGATTTCCAGGGAAGATTACAGAGAACCACAGGGAGACTGGAAAAGGCCAGTGAAAAAGAAGCAAGCCAAGTACACAGACTTGGTGGATGAGTGCCACAGAGAGAGGTGGAGAATGCAGTGTGTGCCCATAAAGGTGGACTACAGGGGATTTGCAGCTCAGTACCTCTGTAAGGCCTACAGTCTCCTGGGAATCACAGGTAAGTAGAACACAGATCACAGTCAGCAGAAAGGCCAAACAGCTCTGGGTCAAAAGTTGCGATCTGTGGGCATATGTTACACAAGCTGGAAACTGATCACTCCCAGCTGAATCGCTTAGGAGAGACTCTCTGATGCTCAAAAGAACCGAAACACCAAGGTTACATGGTGCGTCCAAGTGTGCTAGATGTACTGGATGTATTTTTTAAACTGAAAGAGGTCAATCTGCAAGAGATGAAGGGAATTATTTCTCTACCAAGGGCACAAGACTAAATGGATTGAGTACTTTCTTTTTGTATAACCTGTTCAGAAACTTTTTACAAAAGATATCAGCTTGTCTTTGTGTTTTTCTCCGTTAGCTATATCTCCTCAATGTACCAAACTTTCTAGTTTACACTTCAAGGCTAGGGTACATAAAAAATGATATTAATTTTTCCTCCTTCCTTTGATTAATACATTCTTCAAATATGCTGCATATTTTAGAGAGCTGTGAATAATCTAAGTAATTTCTCCAATCAGAACATGTGCTCTACAACTGATTGGTAATTCTGTCTTGAAAAGGTGATTCATTGTAAATGGATGGCTATGTGCTTAGCAGTTGTTTTTTTTCCCAGCATGATGTGCTCTGAATCAATTCATTGTTCCTCAAGGAGTTTAGTCTGCACTTGCTTCTTCCAAGCTACTGAAGTCTGTGAGAATAATAAATGCAGACTATAGCTGCCAGTTTTCTCTGCCCACACAGGTTAGAACATAACTTTTATAAACATCGTTATTTCAGAATATGAAGGCTTACAGCACCTGTGATTCAGATGTTAAACTTTGACTCGCATTCAGGCATTCACATCAGTTGTGTTTTATTGGCCCATAATTACATACACACGCAGTCAGTCTTCATGCAAAGTATTAACACATATGTCCCACTTCCACATTTGTAATTCAAAGCATGGAATTATGGGCAAGACGTGTTAGCAATAACTGAATAAAGGGTATGCATTGATGTCACTTTGGAATACACCCTGTCAGTTGGACTAAGAGGCAAAACATTCTGTGATATTGATTATATGCTTAAATAATTTTTTTTAAAGTTGGACTTGACAGTGATCCATCCAAATTTTCAAAGAACCAAACAGGTTTCTTGACATTTATAGCTAGCTATGCACGTAATTTTGACACTAGGGAATACACTAGGTTAAGCAAAACCTGAAAGAATAGCCTACAAAAGCCTTGATGCTTGATTGTACTTCAAAGCAGGATTTGTTGGTGAAATTAAAGTGACAAGGACACTAATGGATGTTCTGGTTTTATGTAGACAGGTTTGTAAAAATATTTGTTTGTTATTCGTGTCTACAGGTGGGTTTGAGGTGAGCATCACCCAATAGGAGGAATCATCAGAATTGTCATTGCTCATCAAAAAACATTGTTTTTTTTATTGGCCATTTTGAAGATGTAGGTGGGCTTAGTCAGTACTCCTCCTTTACATTATTGCCAAATCTAGCTAGGTAAACTTTCTTCAATCATGGCTCAAATATGTAGTCTTGCATGATGCCTGCTTTTGCTTTGCCTGTAACAAATCTGGTGTTTCTTGTGTTTCCAGTTCTGAACAAGGATCATATTCACAAAATGTGGATACACTAATGGGAAGAGAGTGCTTGAAAGAGACAAAGGCTTTCTTAAACATGCCTAGAATTCCTTACATTAGAGCAATGTCTGCATAGCAGGAATACTAATGTTGTTCAGAGACTAAAGTATGTTCAGGTTAAAGTATCATGCAGCTATCAACCAAAATAGAACAAAAATAGGTTCTACCTAGTAAACATGCCCAGTGAACCAGTGGACCAGTAAACTGAACCAGTGACGTCCCATTCTGGGCAAACATATTGGGCCATTATGGGCAACCCACACTGAGCCACTGGTGAATTGCACATCAGTGTGTCATTGGCACCATGTCATTGGTCCACTGCAGGAGGCCCACATCAGGCCAATGGGAATTTACTCATTGGCCTAATGTGGGCTGTCCACAAAGGACCAATGAGGACTTCTTCACGGGTGCAGCACATATCCTACAGCACTGACCCTTTGTGGGCAGACTGTGTGAAGCCCTCAGAAAAACAGCAGGCCCACTGTGAACAGCCCACAGTGGCCCCAAAGTTTCAGGCCAGTGCAATATATTCAGAGCCATTAAAGCTGCCAAATTGGCTAACCTTTCCCAACATGTTTACTAACATCACATAAGTACATGTTATATGAAAAAAAGATTTTATCATAGCTATACAGATAACAGATAAATTATTGTTAATTACATAAATATAACATTTATAATTACAAGTATCAATTACAATTACAAATAATAAGATGTAAAAATATAGTGGCATATTTCATCAAGCTCGAATTTGTGGCTGTTCAGTTTAAAATGAATTTGTGTACAAATAAAAATACTTGTATTTATCTTACTATTCATTTGCACATTTCTGACATTTTCTCTATGACCAAGTTTAAAAATACAGTTGTGGGAATATTTTCTGCGAGTGAAAAACAAACATTCACATTCAAATTTATATTCTACACGTTCTCACATCAAAAATACAAGTGCAAATTTTAATTTACAAGTTCTCACATTTAAAATACAAGTACAGATTTTGCTTAACAAGTTCTCAGATTAGGTCCTTCAAGCTCTCAAGTTTTGCTACATTATTATCTCCATAGGAAACAGCCAATTAGAAGTTTGAGAGATAGTGGAGGCATTGAGATGTGCAGACTTACACTACTGCTGCACAATCTGTTTTTATGTTCAGACAGTTACACTGGTTTTGTTAAAGTGGCTGTTTGTTTTGAATTGCTGGTGAGTGGCATCTCCTTTATACTTGGGAACAACATCTCTGGTGGTGGTGTGTTCCCTATACCCGAAGTAGTGGAAAATCCTGTTGACTCCGATTGTGACTCAGAGAATTTTATTCATTTCCCTGCTTGTGTGTGGACCTGTGCTCAGGCATGCAAGTTAGTTGGTTTCCTTATCTGATACGATCATGTGTAATCCTTCTGATGATTCAGATGATTCTGAGTCTGGCAGACAACAAAGAATATGGCTTTTGTTTAATTCCAGCCTAGAATGTGATTGTGTAACTCAAGTAGGGATTCCCCTGTCATATCTTTCCCATGTACTGTCCTTAGCTCATAATCACCCCCTGTCTGGTCATCTAGGAATCAGAAATATCACGCAGCATATTTTAAAACATTTCTTCTGACCATTGATTAGGAGTGATGTAATACTGCTGTGCATGCAGTACCTGTGAGTTAGTCAGGAAACCTTTGATAACTTGATAATATCCTTTTGAGGTAATAAAAGTGTTTACAGGGAAAAGAGGCTTAACATTGCATTAGACATATTAATAACATAACACATAAGGGAGTATAGAGATTGTGTCCTTTCAGATTTGTGTAGATGCCTCGGGAGGCTTCTGCGAAAGATCCTGGGTAGGCTTCAGTGGACCTCAGGGTAAGATATATGACCTCTCAACCAGGCTCAAGACCATATTGAAAAACAATCTTGTTTAGGACAAGGTCAAGAGATATCTTCTCGTAGAATGTAGTGCTAACAGGCTTTAACTGGTGTGGGTATTGAATATCAGTTTGCATAGGTTGACTAATGTATGGTTTGGCAAATGCAACTACTAATATGTAAAAGAAGGTGGGGTGAATACACAAACACTTCTGACAAATGTATAAAAATGTGGGTTCTTTGTATGATTGTTAAGGCATTGTCCAGAGGGTGCCTCAATAATGCTTGTTAACGTTAACCTGCAATAAAGGACAAGACCAGAATTAGTAGATGAAAATAGCTGAAGTCTGCATCTTTATTTTCTAATTGAATGTTTAACTTTAAAAACTAGCTGTTTGCGAACTTAGGAACAACACTGTCATAAGATATCCAAAGCTATTCCCCTTTGTTCCCTGAAGTCAAAAGCTGTTATGAAAGCACTGATTAGATTCTGTACCACATTTGGCTTACCAAAATGTATTCAGTCATACCAAGACACAAATTTTACATCTAAACTATTCACCCAGGTTACCCATGTGCACAACATTCAATACCAAATTTCCAGTGCCTATCACCCAGAATTTCATGGTGGTTTGGAACACTTCCTTCAAACCTTAAAGAATATGCCAAAGATGTATTGTTTAGAGTCAGATAAAGATTGGGATGAGGGGGTCTCTTGGTGTGTGTCATTCGTGACACTGTGAATGAGTCTTTTGGTTTTGGTTTTAGTCTGAACACTTTGCACTTGAGACGCTCTGTGCACCTCTCAATAATTGTCTGTCGAACCTGTGTTCTTCTCAGACCACTATAAAGGTCAAATATGACAAAAAGGCAGTCTGTCGACAATTCAAAGTAAGTGAGAAAGTACTCGCTCTTCTCCCAGTTATTGGCTCTTACCTTAGTGCACATGTCTCTGGTCCCCACGTGATTGTGTCCAAATTATCTTCCACTACACCAAATCAATGATGGAAGTCTTAGTGTGGGTCAAATTGAGAGTCTTAATCATTATAACAGTCCAGGGTCATCGAGCCAATGCGAAGAGACCAGGAATATATGATAAACAAAAAAGAACCAAAACACACGATGAAAAAAAGGGGTAGCAGGCTATAACAAAGACACAAGCAATGAATGGAATAACACACAGAGGCTAGGAATCACAATGTCCAGCAAACACACAGGCAACAAGGCAGGGTTTAAATACATGTACTAATAAGAATTAACAAGACACATGAGCTACAAATGAGGGGAGAAAACGAAACACGGAAGCAAAACATACACAAAAGACAGGGTAACCATGACAATGCACATGCTAGGAGGGGCCAAACGTGACACTAGCTTGAGTTCCCCTGTAAATTCGCCTTCACATACTCTTGTATCACTTGTTGTAGCCCCTGCTGAATATACCTCCAAACAGGATTATTTGCATTTAGGTCAGAACTGTTTACCCTGTGCACATCTCCCTAATTCAGAAGTATTAAGATATCTCCATGAGAAGTTGTCTGATTTTCCCTTACCATTCCAAACCAATGTTAATTTCTAATGTTCACACTCACATAACTGTCCTTCAATATAACATTGATGTTGGTTCTCATTCACCCATTAAGCAATCCCTGTATTGTACCAATCTCCAGAACCATTCTTTACTAAATGAGTTAGAGAACCATCTTGCAATCCCTAGTGTCAGTACCTAGTGTTCCCCATGCTTTTTGTTTCTTCTGGCACATATCGCTTCTGCACAGACTACAGAAAGGTCAGTGAAGTTATTGTTCCTGATTCCTTCCCAATGAATAGAATGGAAGATTGAGTAGACAGGATTGGTTTGGCAAAATTTTGAGGAAGCTTGATTTATTTAAAAGATACTGGCAAGTCCACTATCTCCTCATGCGTCTGAGATTTCTGCATTTGCTACCCCGATTATTCCCTACAATATATAGTAATACCTTTCGGTCTTAGAAATGCCCTAATATTCCTCCTTTTGGAGTGAACTAGATAAACTTTTCATTATTTATATCATTTTATCAGTATTATTTGTCATTGTCAAAAGGAAACGCCTTTCATTTCATTTAACAGTGGCACGCGATATCGTAGCTTGCAGAACGTCCGCCCCGCCCTGAACTTTGCAAAGCGTTTCATGCAGTAAAGCACCATCACTCATACAGAACTGTAGACCAATTTAATAGGGATTTACAATGACTCCTCTGTTGCTAAATGTATTACCAATCATTTATGTTATCGAATTATAATTCATTTTCAACTCTAATATATAGTTTATGGTTTTCATTCCGCATGTTGTAGTATCATGCCCCTGGTATGATGTCCAATGAAAGAGGCCACCCTAAGGTAGATGCAAGTGGTAGTGGAGTCGGTGCTGTCCTTACAAGTAGGGAGAGAGCGAGAGCGAGAGACATTATGTTTGACTTGTGAGATTTGCATTCATATTGTGGCTTATATAGTCATGTATGAGGTTGTTTTCTCCGTGATTTTGACTGCTGTTGTAAACATTGTGTATGTTGTACATTGTACATTTATGTTCTGGTCGTAGGGAGTGACTGCTATTTATGTTGGGTGTGGGTTTGTTTATGCGTTAGGAAGTTCTTTGTATGTTTCTTTTGCGATTAGGATTAGTTAGTGGATGTTTTCTTTCTTAGCGTGGGTTTTATCATTTCGGCTTTAACCTACAGTTAAAAGAATTTACACTGTATTTATAATAAAGTGTTGAATATCGATATGTGAGGCATATGAATACTTGGTAAGATTCATGTATATAATGCAGAAAATAAACGTAGTCTGTCGTAAAGTCAAAATATCATAATCCGAGGAGCGTCTGTATAGTATAATACCCTTTTACACCGGTTTAACTATCTTCTGTTGTCTCCACTGGTTTATATTCCTCGCCATTATTCATTAGTTCGCCGTTTATATTCACGCACGCATTGTTGCGGCCTCCAAGCCTAGACGGAGGTTCGTAACAGATTGCTAGACTTGCGAAGAGAACGGAAACAGATGAGCGTCTGGTTGTGCCCCATAGGTAATGCAGTTTATATACGGTCATTATGACTCGCCCAGAAGCTGGGCCGGCAGAAAATAATACGTGGAGCTTGTGAGTCGTGACAGTACGCAAGAAAAAGTCAACGTGTCAAAAGATACCGAACATTGTCAGGATTTCCGGTAGCGTTTGTTATGGTTGTTAACTAACCCTATATTTGCAGTTCATTTGGATTGGTGCGGACTAAAGCAGAAAATGTTACAATATTGCATTTTAGTCCTGGTTCGCTTAGCATTCACACTACCATCGATCTAAAATAGGCTATGTAAACAAGTCTTATTGAACAGCTTTTATGACGTAGGGTATACGCTCAGTGAGTCTCCGTCCGTTTATTTGGTGCGTACCAGAGTTCAAACGACAAGATTATCATTTTGGTATTATTCCAAACCAAAACAAGGAACATTAAACGTCTCGAAGACGCAGATAGTTTTGATTAGTTTATAAATACTTTCAGGCGACAAAAACCATTCAATCATACATTTGATGGATGAAGTCATTCGGATTGACGAACTATCTGCATGTAGCCGTAGCCAGAGTAAATTTATACAAGACATTGTACACGCGCCCTTTGATATGCCTCGGCACACCGCGAGCAATACGCTCCTATGTTAATCAATATAACACTTTCTGCAGGGGTAGTGGTCGCGGAAAGTGAATATACGCTTGGGGTCTATTTTTGGTTCAAATCCCAGCTCTGCCATGCAGCCTTGCCTTGCCCCTCTCGGCTCCTGGCGCGCCGTACAATAGCTAACCCTGCGCACTGACCCCAGCCTCCAAAGACAGAGATTTTATATTACACACATACATACATATACACACAAACAACTGTATACATGCACTGGACTGTAGGTATATAGGCTATGACAAACATTCAATCTGGCCTACATCTTTAAACCTCGTTAAAGGTATAGAATAGAATTAACCTTTAATTTTTTTAGTATTCAGTATTTTACCTTTTTGAAGGAAAACTATGACAAAACTCATAGTTTAAAACAAAAATGCAGTCGCCACTACCGCGTTATTAACAGATGTTTTATTATCGCTCGCAGGAGAGGGCTACCGTAAAGCTCATCACTGTTCTCATTGTCACTGCGGGAATGTTTTCACGGTGTCCCTATAGGCTACATAATATGGAAAGCCAAAGTGCTCAAAATTCACCTCAAATGAAACGCGTTTTATTTGTAAAATGGTAGGGAAAAGTGTCATTTGGGGCATTTTTACACCGTTATTTTTCAATGCGCCATAAAATATGCCGCAAAAACCACCAGAAGTGCCATATATCAGTTTAAAACATCGTAAAAATGCTGCTTTATATGCTCCAAAACATTTTCTAACACCACTTTCCATCTCTCCAATGGCATTAAAAGCTTTATAGTAAGATAACCTACCTACCAGTTTTTGACAGCCAATACAGTTGAGCTTTCTTCAACCAATCGTTCGTGAACAAAGTCAGACCAGTTCACTATACATCTTATTAGCTAAAAACTAGTGTTCAATTTTGTTTATTTTTGGGATTCATATATGTGTTAATTCACTTGATTTATTTATTAATTCATACACTTAGCAAGCTACCTAGGAGTTTAGTAGACCTAGCAGTAGTGACCATTGTTAGGTACTTTGCACATCTTACTTTAAATAGGCAATTTAAATGGGCAACATTTTTAATTGAGCAAGCAACATTTCCTACAGCTGGAAGATGGTGAGGAGGAACTTCATTTTGCATTGTAGACAATCCGTGATCCAATGTAATTCAATCAAAATTAACAAGGTAAGGCCCATTTTAAACGAGTTAATCGTTGAGTCCATTAAACTGTTAAAACACTAACCAGAGACAACTCACTGATAATTGGCTGTAAAGCTCGCCCAAAGGTAGCTATAGTTAGCCAGTCATTAATTGTTTCTAGCGCTAGACTGAAAGCAAGTTTGTCATCTTGAAGGAAAAAAAAAATGCATGCTTGTGTCAAACTACATGGCTAGCTAGCTATGAAATGTGTGGGTTGGTAGTGTTGTTGCAACTGCTCACTTAAAACTTTTATGGTTAAAACTGAACGAAAGGGGAAGGTTGGTAGGTGGAGCTCATCATCTTAACTATAAATCTGTACTTTTTAACACCATTGGAGGAAGGTGAAAGTGGTGTAAAAACTACGCTGTTGTTTTTTTTTAAATGATGTTTTGTACTGACAAATTCCATAAAAACTGCATTTCTGATGGTTATTGTGATATATTTTATTGCGTAGTTAAAAATAACGGTACATTTTACCATTTTTCAATTAAAACAAGTTTCATTTAAAGTGAATTGACACTTTGGATTTCCAGAACACACTGACTAGCGCGGTGAGTCTTGTCCCGTGTGAAATACAAAGTACTGCAGAGTAGCCACCACTTGCCTATTAAAATTTGTGCTTGCTTCCCCCTTCTGGTCCAAACTATTTATTTCAATTCACTCATACTAATTTGGCAGAGTTTAGGAATTCCAACAATCCCCCAACACACACACACACACATTTAGCAATGTATGTGACAGATAAAACAGAAAGCTTCAACAGTCTAAGTATACATAAATCAGTAGTTTTTATAGGCCTATATATACACATTCTAAAATGGTTTGGGAAAATATATACGCATGTATACTGCCTGGCCTAAAAAAGGTCACACTTGCATATTTCATTGGACCACCTTTAGCTTTGATTATGGAACGCATTCGTGGTGGCATCGTTTCCACAAGCTTCTGCAGTGTTACAACATTTATTTCTGTCTAGAGTTGCATTAATCCCCCCCAAGATCTTGTATTGATGACAGGAGAGTTGGACCACTGCGCAAAGTCTTCTGCAGCACATCCCAAAGATTTTCAATAGGGTTCAGGTCTGGACTCTGTGGTGGCCAATTCATGTGTGAAAATGATGTCTCATGCTCCCTGAACCACTCTTTCACAATTTGAGCCTGATGAATCCTGGCATTGTCATCTTGGAATATGCCCGTGCCATCAGGGAAGAAAAAAATCCATTGATGGAATAACCTGGTCGTTCAGTATATTCAGGTAGTCAGCTGACCTCATTCTTTGGGTACATAACATTGCTGAACCTAGACCTGACCAACTGCACCAACCACAGATCATGGCACTGCCCCCACAGGCTTGTACGGTAGGCACTAGGCATGATAGGTGCATCACTTCAGCTGCCTCTCTTCTCACCCTGATGCACCCATCACTCAGGAACAAGGTAAATCTGGACTCATCAGACCACATGACCTTCTTCCATTGCTCCAGAGTCCAATCTTTATGCTCCCTAGCAAATTGAAGCCATTTTTGCTGGTTAGCCTCACTGACAAGTGGTTTTCTTAAGGCTACACAGCTGTTTAGTCACAATCCCTTGAGTTTCCTTCGCATTGTGCATGTGGAAATGCTTTTACTTTCACTATTAAACATATCCCTTAGTTCTACTGTTGTTTTTCTTCAATTTGATTTCACCACACATTTAAGTGATCACCGATCACAATCATTCAAGATTCTTTTCCACATTCCTTCCTCAAAGATAACGTTTCCTCACTGTCCTTCCACTTTTTAATAATGCATTGGACAGTGCTTAACCTGATTTTAGTAGTTTCAGCAGTCTCCTTACATGTTTTCTCTGCTTGGTGCATGCCAA
This sequence comes from Electrophorus electricus, assembly GCF_041902795.1. Taxonomy (NCBI): domain Eukaryota; kingdom Metazoa; phylum Chordata; class Actinopteri; order Gymnotiformes; family Gymnotidae; genus Electrophorus; species Electrophorus electricus. The sequence continues at coordinate 12,249,321 of NC_137516.1, forward strand.
TAATTTGGTCCTTCTGAAACAGATTAGCATCTTTTTCACAACCACAAGATGTCTTTCAACATGGTTGTTTTATAAACGAGAAGCTACTTACTGCATCAGTTAAGGTTAAATAACTTGTTGCCAGCAGAAACATAATCACTCATGCAGTAATTATCCAATGGGAGGCTCTTACCTGTTTGCTTAGTTAAATCCAGGTGGTGACCTTTTTTTTTGGCCAGGCAGTGTATATGCCTATAACATATATTTTTTATATTTGGAACAACTGTCTCATTCTACTAGAATTCTCTATAGCCGACATATGTTTATTCTACGCTCAAATTCCCTTTACATGCCATGTCTGTCAAAACCAAACATATGAGAAAGAAAACTATTTGGAGGATTCCCAGCCAGGTCGGAACCATTATAAGAATTTCAAGCATCTTAGCAAAAAAAAGGGGCGTGTATTCGGGGCGTCTATTTTGTGACATTTTGTGTGTTTTACAGAAATAAGTGCGAACATAGATGCACAAAGGGAAGATGAATGAATAAATCACATTATTTTGTATTTGAAAATGAAACATTGTGCTGAGACACGAAAGTCACAAATTTTCATTCGCTGTTGGACTTCTTTTGCTCGCGTAAAATTAAACTAATTCCTGTTTATTTTCTTCTGGATGTGAACACTGATTTCTTTGGAATTCCGAGATTCAATAACCTACAATGTGAGGTCAACTGCACGGCAAGCCTCTCCCAGAAGCCATTTCGGCTGGCCCTTGTTTATCGGATTTTCAGGGAGTATCCTGCATAGGATGCAAGGCAGGAACATTTGGAATTTAAAAGACAAACCAAAAGCAGAGATTTGTCTTACGACTTCGGTGAGTACGCAGTGAGTTTGGACTGCTTGTAAACTGTTTTGACTAAAAATCAGGAAGTATTTATTGAAACACAGAAAGTATTTCTAGCTATATGTCTAATTTATATCCTACCTCACTCACAGCATCCTGCGCTGATTCCGAAGTGCTTAATCCAGCCAGCCGTTCCGCTAGGCTTTGGTAACGCTGGCTACCCGGCTAGCCAATTTATCTTAAACTACATAGATAGTTAGCGCCTTCGTCAGTTGTTACGCTTAGTACGATATTTTATTATGGTGTTTGGTATTATTTTGTTCTGTGGCTGTTATGCTCAGTGTCAGTACTTATTTATCTTTGCAGTTGTCAAGTTTTGCTGAAACCAAGCTAGATATCTAGCTAGCTAACTCTGGAAGCTAACGTTCCAACGGAAGGGATTCGCGTCAGGCCGATACAGTTATGTAGCTAGCTAACGCTACATATCGTGCTGATTTAGCTATCGCTAGCTGTCTTAACTAACAAAAGATGACAACCGTTTACATACTAAACCGTTTATATACCCATTTACATGTGACTCTGACTATATGAGCAGATATGTAGCAATGTAAACTTTTATTATAACTGAATACAAGTCTGGGTCTGACTTGGTTAAGTAACTACCCAGCTAAATGGTACGCTATCATGGCTTTGACTTTATTCCCATTGTCGTTCCTCGACTTTGGGAGCACCCGGAGCAGATACCAGAAACAACTGGACAAACTTTAAAGTATACAGTAGCGCTTACGTCAGTTATTTGCTAAATACGGTAGCCTTACCGCCCACACGTATTTTTTATTTGGCTACCTTTTTCGAATAAAGAACATTTATTCACCCACATAGCTGCATGTATCCACATCTTTTCAGGGCTGATATACATGGCTCTAATGAAGTAGGGAATAACACACTTGCGGTGCACGTCCAATAGTAAAGAACGTGGGCTTGATCATAGAAGGATGGGGTGCCTTGTTGTCGGCCAGAGGGGGATGGGCCCTGCTTTTGAGTCTTGGTTCCTCTCAAGGTTTCTTCCTCATGCTCTAGATGTCTTTATTTATTTATTTATTTATTTTTTTATTTTTTTTTTGCCAGTTTCGCCCCTGGTTTGTTCACTGGGAGCTTGGACTCGGACATTTGTAAAGATGCTTTGTGACGACATATGCTGTAAAAAGCGCTATGTAAATAAATTTGACTTTGATATAACGTACCCCTTGGTTATGTTTTCTAGTATTTCTTTCGACAAATTGGCGCAAGACAAACGTTACTATATAAAAAAGTTGCAATATAAAATACAAGTCAAAGTGCTTAAAGAATTAAGTCAGAGGTCATCCTGGTATCTATAACCTAAGAGGTTATTGCAGAACGAGTTGAAAAATGGTTAAAGTTAAATAAAATGAACAATGCAAAATTGAGTACACAGATAAATAGGACATAAGTTATCTAGCTTTTATTTTATTATATTTTAACAATTAAAACTTGAATGTGCGCTGTACTGAAGAGCTAGACAAATGCACAAGAAAACAATAGCCTTTTTAAGCTGGTCTTAAAAGTGGCTACATTTGGAGAATATCTAACATCAGGAAGGTTGTTCCAGCTTTTGACATCTTAACTAAATGTTGCGTCACTTTTATTTATTTGTCTGGGCACTCACCAATTCATAGCAATGATCTAATCACCAGTGAAAAGTGATGATCTTGGAGGCCTGTTGAGCTTGTACTCTTCAAATAAATCAAATATGTATTTCAGTGATTTTATATGCAATTGGTCATATTTTAAAATAACAAGGGGAACAAGTCCATAAACCACCTAGAGCAAGCAGGGTTTTTGCTATTTATCCTGCTGTAATGCTTTCAAAATATATGGAGGGTTCAGGTTTTATAGTCAGCTGTTGATTGTATCAGGTGTTTTAAATAGTTAATGCACCAAAATGTCGGTGCTATGATCTAATCGGGATAAGCCAAGTGCTTTATTTATTTTCCAAAGGGATTTTGCTATGGAGGCATCATCTCCACAGGATCAGCTGTCAGATGCTCGAGAGCTGGACCTGGAGAATTCTGGGAATGTGGGTCCCACGTGGGCCGTGACAGAGGCCGTCCGCCTTCGCCGCTTCCTGTGCTACGGCTCGGAGGGCGCCACCTACAGCACCAAAGAGCAGCCGTTCTCACTTGAGAATGCCCTCACCCTCGTTCAGCTGGTGGAGGGTGGGCGGGGCTGCGAGGTGGCAGAGGAGGTCCGGCGTCTGTGGCCACTGGGCGGTGCCACATGCCCCAACGCCAGCCTCTTCGCTCTGGCTGTGTGCTCACAGCACACTGATGCCAGGGCCAAGCGGGTGGCGCTGCAGGTACTGGGTGAGCTATGCAGGGTGCCCGCGCAGCTCTTTGCCTTTGTGCAGTATAGGAAGGAGCTGAAGGGGGCAGAGCATGGGGGCATGTGGGGCCGGGCCTTGCGTAAGGCCGTAGCTAACTGGTACAACGGGCAGGATGCCCTCAGCCTCGCCAACACAGTCACCAAATGCAAACACAAGGCAGGCTGGTCCCACCAGGACCTCTTCAGGCTATCGCACATCAAGCCAGCCAACGATGGTGAGGAGCAATCCAGAAATATGAAGAATATGGAAAATATATGATCTGCTATTGTAGTTGTCCTTTTTTGTTTTTGTTTGTTTTTTGTTGTTGTTCTTGTCTCCTTTCTTCTGTAAATTTATAAAACTTGCTCTCTAATTACTTATTATTTTTTATATCAGTTTTTCTGATAGTTGTTTGTGTCTTACAGCTGTTGCTCTTATTAGCAAATATGTCACGAAAGGCTGGAAGGCAGTCCAGGAAACATATGCTGACCGGGAGATCTCAGAAGAGCTGGTGAAAGTGTTTGCCTATCTGGAGGCTGTGGAGAAGGCCAAGCATTTGACTGACGAGCTGGAGGTGGTGCATCTGATCGAGGAGCATAAGTTGGACAGAGAGCAGATCCTCACCCATCATTTAAAGTCCAAAGAGGTGTGAACCACTTGTACACAGCCCTGTGCACTTGCACTCAACTCCTTGTCTGTGATTTCTGACTGATACTGGGTTCAATTTGTAGCTTTGAAGGCAAGCTGTGAAATAAAGGTTATTGTAAAAGCAGTCAATTGTATAGATAATAATCTAAGAAATCTATATAGAAAAGCATTCGGAATCAATTATGACAAGGAGACACTTTGCAGTGAGCAGATGTTTGAGGCTGCCAGGGTTCTAAGTTTTGCAGGCTTTTTTTAAATATATATTTATTTATTTTTATTCTTTTTACCCCCTGGACTTGCATGTAGACATGCTAGTTAGAAGTAAACACATGCAGCTTTTTGTTCTGCAGTTGTTCTTGATGTTATTATTCTCCATGGTACTCTTAAGCAGCAGCTAACCTTTCCTTTGTGTTGGCATGTCAGTGAACTAGGATCCAAAAGCTTGTTTCTGAGGAACATTTGTTCATTTCAGATATACCCATGGCTTTCTGTTTTAAGGTATGGAAAGCTTTGCTAAAGGATATGCCAGTGTCTTCTCTGATGAGGCACTTGGGGAAAATGACAGCAGACAGGGTGCTGGTACCTGGACGTCCAGACGTTGCAGCTGTTTGCGAGAGGATTCAGGATGAGCAAGCTCTAATGAAGGTATGGTGAGTTTCAAGGCTCTAGTTTGTTACATACACAAAAAAAAACTACACAGTCAAATGCTTGATAGTAAGCCCCCAGGATTTGACATCAAAATAACAACATAAACATAAGAAGTGGCATGTATTATTTACAGTACCTACACAACACGTAGTTTGAAACTATAGAAACACAGTTAGACATTGCTGTTATCCCCATGTGTATTCTATCACAGTACATCCTATTCACAATATTTACAGTACACAGGTGTGTGTGGGTTATGTGTGATGGTTGGAACTGTGATTAAAACGCATTCAATTAATTTTATCGGCTGTTTAAGATATTACCTATGAGAGCCTGTGTAAATAAATATGGTATTGTTTTGACTTTTTTCTAGTGCAGTCTGTATGCCCGTTAGCAACACACACATCTGTTAAATAGATTAAGGTGTGGTAATAGACATAGTATTTGAAGTGTTTATAATCAACTGCTATCTGACTGAATTCCATCCAGACAAAAACCCACCCCTTCAGCATCTTGGTTGCATCCGAGAACTACAAGCGGGGTCATGGGAAGCGAGGCAAGCTAAAATGGGACCCAAACCATGATATTGTTGAAGCGCTGGACTGCGCTTTCAGCAAATGTCTCTCGGTGAGTGCCACTGCGTATACACTCTCATAAGCAGACAGAACACAACCAATTGGGTGATGCATTGATGTATCATTTTAAGGGTACATTTTGGTAATAAGTATGTCAACATCTATAAGAAAATATTTCAAAGGTTGTACAGTCAATAGACTTATAATGAATGCATTGCATATGACAACCTGATAATTCTAGGCATAATAAGAATTAATTTCCAGCTCCTTAAATATTATAAACACGACCATGCAAGCCAACTTAATCTGTCCCATTGAAAACAGTTAGTTTCTATTTTCACCAACAGGTAAATTGCTATCGATTTCTCTATTATATAGTTCCCTACTGTACATCCTCACTGTTATTCACCTAATTGTCTCAGTGTATCAGAGGTGTATAAGATCAAAAAGTCTTGCCTTGATTTTACATGATCTAGTTAATATAAATCATGAAATCTACCTGCTCTTTTAAGATAACCTAGGAAAGACATTTGCTTGCTGACCCAGAATTTACTGCAGTGCTGTCTTGTCTCATGTGCCCATGTCTTCCAGAACGTGGAGGGCACAGGGAGGCGTTTTTTGGTGGGAGTGGATGTAAGTGCACGTCTTGGCAGCCTGGCTCTCGGGAGCTCTGTCAGCACAGTGGCTGTGGCTGCGGCCATGAGCATGGTGAGACTGCGCCAACACCACCACCACCCATCACACCCTCTACCAATCCCCACCACCACCCCATCATACCCTCAACCCACCAACACCCCCATCCCACCATCTATTCATCACCACCACCAGCACCCATCCCACCACCTCCTTCCAGCTCCATACAGCATCCTACAAAAAACAAATCTCTCTTTCTGTCAATGTGCGGTGATTACAGGTAATCTTGCACAGTGAAGTAGAGGCTGAAGTTCTGGTCTTTTCTGAAGGGGCCATGGTTCCTTGTGCCATCTCTGGCGACACATCCATCACCCAAGTAATGGCCCAACTAGTTCAGGTAACGCTTCTCCCATAGAGAATATGAAAAGACAGGATGGTTATCAAAATGGGCATTGGTACTGAAACTGATTATATTTTTATAAAAAAAAAAAAAAATATATATATATATATATATATATATATATATATATATATATATATATATATATATATATATATATATATATATATATATATATATAAAAAATTATAAAAACACCCACTTGTGTTAAAGCTGTCCTGAGAATGAGGACAGTCCACCACCCAAATATCGGGTTGATGCTTCTCATACTTGTGATCAGAAACAGACAAGTGATTAACACAGTAGAGTGTGGCTGCTAAGTTGTGCCTGAGAACAGATGCATTATACTCTGTAATTGCACATTTTAAGATGGGTATACCAAGTATATCTAGTGACTGTAGGTGCAAGGTAGACTGTGCATGGAAAATGTACATAATCTGTTATTAAAGTGAGTGTATTTGGAAATCAAATCTCTAAAGCAGTGTCCTGTTAAAAATGAGAGGCACAACCATTTTTCCAGTTTTAGGATTCATAGAAAATTAGGTCTGTATGGAGTCGCTCACAAGAACAAGATAAATGCAGCAATGTTCCTATAATCCTGCATGAGAATTGCAACTGACGAGTCTGTGTTCAGTGACCATGTTGGTGTTTCCTTTATATACCATCAGCCCCTCTGCTCTTTCCGTCAGGCTCACAATTGCATCACCGACTGCTCTCTGCCCATACTTTGGGCCACGGACAACCACAAAATGGTGGATGTGTTTATCATTTTCACCAGCAATGAAACCTGGTTTGGAAGGGAAAATCCTGCAGAAACACTGAGAATGTATAGACAAGTAGGTAACTGCCTAGTTCCTAAAATGCATGGTATGTTGCTGATGTAAGCAAACCAAATTAAATGTCTGGTATTACTGATATTGGTGTGAAGCATCTTGCCTTGTTGCATACATTTTGCAATTTGTCTATTTATAATTTCTTTGGAAGAAGGATATTATCAGCGTTTGTAGCACTTTTGTGAAGAAAATCATCAAAAGTGTTTGTACATATGTTTCCCACATCAGAAAACTGGCGTGTTTTCCAAGTTGATTGTGTGTGGAATGACGACCAATGGCCTTTCTGTTGCTGATCCGGATGACCGGGGCATGTTGGACATCTGTGGGTTTGACTCGCGGGCTGTTGACGTCATTCGTAACTTTGTCCTGGATATCATTTGAAAGTGGCTCTCAGTGGGGCATGCAGTTCTAAATGGACTAAAGGCTCCACAGCATGGACATGCCCTGGTGAACCTGCATGCCTGATAGAGGAAAAGGGTGAAATAAAAACAAAAGAAACACAAATGAATATTTCAGCATTTTCCCTTCTTTTGCTTTCTGATTAGTCCAAATGACTAAGAAGCAGCAAATTATGTAAAAGTCCAGCGGGCTGGATTCAAATTTTAGTGACACATTCGATTTTAGGAGTTTTATGGTGTAACACTGAGTTGGACTTATATGTGCTGCTGCTACTGGCCAAAAAAGGCTTATTTGATTATATGAATTATTGGTTTTTTTGTCAGGTTTGGAAAGGCCAGAAGCTCAATATAATAAATGCTTTTTAAGGCACATCTTGAATTGTTCAACTAGTAAGATGTTTAACGATATGCTGTACATTTTAGAGGCCTTCCTTCAGATCGCATTTGATCTCTTCATGCTCTCTGTGACCTATCCATTTAATCAGAATGCTGTTCATTGTAATGTGTTTAAAATCAAAAGCATATTTTTTTTAACCTTTCCCAAACCCCCCCCCCCCCCCCCTTATTTTTGTGACCAGTATACCTTGAATGTCTTTGTTTGTTTCCCATATCCCACATCAATGAAGTCTGATTTCCTAAAAGACCCATGTGGATAACTTTGTATAATGTTTTATGCTAAAATACCTCAGTTGTTATACTGTATGGCCGGATAACTAGACAGATTTTTTTAATGTTACTGAATTTTAAATTCAAATGATGCTGCAATCTATGGTTTATTTAAGAAACAGCAGATCATCTTTGAGTTTGCATTCTTGGTGCACTTTTGACCTATTTATGGAAGACAGAGCAGTATACAGTGTACTGTAAGTGTATTGTAAGATATTGCAAGGAAGAATTTTAATGACAAAGATAACATGAGATGAACTTATTTGTAGCTGGATCTTATTGGGCTCATTTATATTGCTATTAGTTACCATATTGCGTTTTTTATTTTTACTGCTATATTTGCTCTTGTAGAAATAATTTGAATCCATTGTTTGCTAAGAATGAGTGAGAGCTAACATGTACCAATAAGCTTGTGGCCAATTATCATTATGCAAATTACTTTATGCTAATTGAAGCTTACCATCTTTCGTTGTTTGGTACAGTAGAATTGTTTTGGCTTGCTATGTAAGGTCAAATCAAGATATTGGTTTTAAGAGAAAGCTAATGTTAGTAAGAAAGCATAAAGGAGATTAAAATGTTAACGGGAATATAGAATTGATAGATTGGAGCACTAATGTCTAACACTCCTGTAGAAAAATTGCATGTTGATTTTAAGAGAAGAAAATGAATGTACTTTTGGTTGTCTGTAATACTAGAGACTTAAGAAAGACTGGTTTATACTTCCTTGAATATTGCTTTGTCAAATACTGAAAGTGCTATGTTCCAAGTGGGAGTAAAACATAAATTAGGTTCTTCCACATAAGAGGCCATGTCAAGTCAAACTGCCATAACAGCTTCTACATGGTCAGTCTCTGAAACTGACTGGGACAATGAAAAGAAATACCTGTGAGTTTACCACTTGGTTAATAAAAATTCATTTTCTTAGTCTTGTTACCTTTGCAACATTGTTTCCTGTGATATTTATATTGGTGCATGGGGACCTTGGTGTTCTTATCAAGCCAGACATTGGTGCAGTCAAATGCATAGAAATTCAAAATTAATATTGCCCCGTTTAGGAAAAAAGGCATTATGAAAGCATGCCAATAAAATAATAGATGCCTGTGGGCCCCTGTTTTCTTACAGAAGGATAGTAATTGTGGTCTTGGCTATTATTCTGTATCCCTCAATTAATAGTAGGATTATAAAGTATATTATTTGTTAATTGTTATCATAATGGACTTATACTTGACTTGCTCACTAAGGGCTTGGACTCAGACATTCGTAAAGCTGCTTTGTGACATCTGTTGTAAAAAGCGCTATATAAATAAATTTGACTTCACTTATACTGATGACGCATAAGTACTGCACATGTAAAAGAATGCTAATAGAATTTTTGTGTTATCAGAATTGTGACTAATCTCAGATGTTCAAAGTAGGAGTTTTAATTAAATAATTTGAATTAATTAATGCGGTTCTCAAAATAATTATTTTATTTAACAATGGCACATTATGGGCTAGTTCATAGGACCCAAATTAACAGCAGATGTAGACTAAAAAGAGCTTCCAATGTTGATTCTCCATTGGCTCTGCAATTTAAACCATGATTAGGCTAAACCATTGCCCGTGAAAGCAACCCTAATAGTTTATCTTTGTCTTTATATTGTAAGAGTAATCACTACATTATTTAGTATTAAAATACACATATTTTGCATGTAGCTTGTGCATTTCAGTTTTAGCACAATACAGTAGTCTTTAATTGTTTTGTCTGGTTTTGTTTTTTGCATGATATATAAATCTGCAAATAAATCTGGAAACTGATTGCATTAGAGATACATGAGTGATGCCTTTATTATTTACAGATTAATCTTTAATTTTTATTTTTTTTAACACACCACATTATCAAACAAGGGTGCAAAGGTCTATGAGAGCTGTTTCAGATTATATGTAGTGAAGTAAAAAAGCAGCAGAATAATATTCACGGTTATATGGTATCACTCAAGTTTTGCACTCAAAACGTGCGGGAGGCGTGGAACGCACGGAACGCACGAGCACCATGTGCACGCAAGTGTAATCGTATTGGCGCATCAACCGGGACAGACCGTGTGGTCTCGTGAAAGCTTATTTGACAGAATCCTCATTAAGACGTTTGGAAGCTCAGACGCGAGCACTCTTTCCTAGTGGCCAGTTAAAAAAAAAAAAACAGACATGACATCTTTAATAAAGTTGTTTTAAGATGGTATACTATGTTGAACTTTCCGAAGACATGAGACGTTGAAGAAGATGAAAGATAGTATTTCACAAGTCTAAATCTATGGTTAGACAGTAGGTTAGTAAAGTGCTCGAAGTTCTGAATGGGCTAGAATACAAAACCCCTTTAGTACAACTTAGTAAGGATAATGTTAGTCCTTAACGAATTCTTTGGCCTTCCGATGCTCAATATTTGCCTGAAAATGTATTTCTTGTATGACATACATACTAAATAATATATTAAATCTCTGACTTCGAAAAATTAAAATGAAAATAAAATTTAAAAAAATGAAAGTTGTATCTGTCCTAAAATGTAATTACACGTAGGTAGGTATTTTCCAGCAGGCATTTATTGGAGGCATTCTTTGCTGAAAAGTAACAGGGGCTTAAAGAAAATATTTCTCATGAAGACAAGTGAAGATGGCGGACGTGTTGAGCGTTCTTCGACAGTACAATATCCAGAAGAAGGAGATCGTGGCCAAAGGAGATGAAGTTATTTTTGGAGAATTCTCGTGGCCAAAAAATGTCAAAACTAACTATGTCATCTGGGGGTATGTCACACGTTCTTTTTCCGGTTCTCTTGTGTTAGCTAGCTTGCCATAGTTAACCTAGCTTGCAAGTTTGCACAGCACGCTCGCTAATCAAGTCTTCATTGCATCTTTATCCAGTGGTGATGCTATCACAGGTTAAAATGCACAATATGACAGTAACTGAGCTGTAGCTTTCGAGTTTATTTTGTTGTGCGTAATTGCGAAACTCGCTTGTGAAATTCATAACCTAGCTAGACAAATTGTGTGAAATGTTTTGGGTGGACCAAAACAGCTAGCTAGCCAAGTTAGCCATTTAGCATCCTGGCTAACTAACTAGCTCCCTTACTTGGCTTGTTCCCCGAGCCAGCGGATCTTATTTGCGCTCCGAACTCTCCAGTCCGTGCGATAAGGTCGCTAGTTAGCTAGCTAGTTAGCAAACAGCTACAAGCTAGCTTGTCGTACGTGTTGAACTGTTAAGTAGCTCTGGCAACATTTCAGTGTCACAGTTTAGCATTCATCTTTAATTTCTTGACATTAGAGGAGATGCTCCAAAGACCTTGTTAGTTAAGACGCTACTTGGGACGCTACTTACATTTACTTGGGAAGGAGTTGAAAGCTAGGTTAGCTAGCAATACCTAAGCTAACACATTTATACAGTGCCAAGTTAATTTCCCTAAACCATTCAGACTTCGTATTCGGGTGTGCAAGGTCGAGGCTTACAGAACGTTCCGCGGAACCATGATTTCAGAAAGAAGGTTTTTCTCACGGGTTTCGCTAAGATCAGGTAATTAACTATTTTCTGAGAAGTTAATGAACTTGTATGCCGGGCTAAAAGGGTTGTTCTAGTTTGACTCCCATATTAGTGTTACACGTCATTTAGTACGTTTGCACAGTTAATCCCTAATTTAGTATTTCTTATTTTCTATATATGCTAAGTAACTGTAATAAGTATTTTAAAGTGGTGCTTCACTCTCCCTTACATTTACGTTTATGGCATTTAGCTGCTGATTTTATCCAAAGCGACTTAAAATTATGACTGAATACAACTTTGAGCAACAGAGATTAAGGGCCTTGCTCAGGGGCCCAACACTGGAAACCTGTCAACCTTCTGATTACTACTCGAGTACCTTAACCACTGAGCTACCACTACCCCAATGTTATAAATGCATGGGTTTGACTCAGGACAAGCATTTAATCTTGCGCATTTCATAGGTTGTCATAACAGGAATAAGGTAATGATTGTTTGGTTTTTCTAGTTCCCATGCCTTTTATTAAAATTTATTAACATTAAGATTTTATTATTACCTCTTCCGTTACGGAAGTTACTTCTGATTGGTGTAGTGCAATCCATAGTTCCCCACTACTAGTAGTAGTACAGTCCCAATTGGCAGGACTTTCTATAGTTCTTTTCATTTGTGCACTTCGTAAGGACAGTGGGAACGTGTAAAGAACTTTTCCAGAGCACTGACCCATTAATGGTGCATGCAAGCATGGGAGAGAAAGCCAACAAGTTAATCACGTCCAAAAAGCCAAAGTAAAGATTTTTCTCTGTGATATTACTTGGGCCAAGGAAATAGGCTGGTTTGAGATCACTTCTGCAGTGATCATTCTCATGATGATCTGTTAATGTTGTTTGCACTTGGTTTCAGATAAACACACAAATGAATGTACTACACTAGGTAATACCTGCTCGTGGATGCTTGTAATCTACATGTTTAATGCTGCATAAAGCACTTCTTTATTGATTTAAAGCAGGACCAACTGTCCCATTTGATGTTTTGTTTAATTTTCCCTTTATGCCTCAGGCATGCACAAGAGAGATGAGATGAGCATTTAGCCCCACAGTACTTTTTCTTGAAATAAATCAGTCGAAATTATTTATATAATGCTTTATGCAACAAATGTTGTCACACAGCAGCTTTACAAATGTTTGGGTCCAAGCCCCCAGTGAGCAAGCCAAGGGTGACAGTGTCAAGGAAAAACTCCCTAGAGCATGAGGAAGAAACCTTGAGAGGAACCAAGACTCAAAGGGAGGGCCCATCCTGACCAAGATCACCATAATAAGTGTAGACAGTGAGGAGTGGAAAGAATGGTGAAAGAGAAAAATAAAGATATAAATAATAATAAAATGGCGGGGGGGAGCAATTAATGTCTAGTCCGTTTTTCTAGAAGTCCTAGTGTGGTCATGGTGTGCACGTGTCCGAAACCCATCCTGCATGACAACGTCCATCAAGGGCATCAGAGAAGTAGTTGGCTGGGCTGGAGGTGTGGTGGGCTACAGCAGAGGACATCAGGGGGTGGTGGGAGTAGCCATGGCAGCTGATACAGGTTGAGGCTCAGTAACATCATGACATTAGTAGTATGTGTGCCTGGGCAGAAAGAGAGAATAGATTATTAGGCATGTCTAGGTACAAGGGTATGTAATTTAGGGAACTATAATGTGCAAAGATGGACTCTGGCAGATCTAGCTATGGCAGCACAGCTAAAAGGAACCCCAAGCCAGAAGGAACCACAGACATGAGGGCACCGTGGAACTCTGCCGTTAAGAAGCTTGAGTGACGAGAGATGCAGGGACAGCATCATAACATCCAAGTTTACCAAAACTCTAAATGCCCATGGACCCCCAGATCTACACCTCTACCCAAGATGGGTAGTTAATAAAACTCCTGACTGTCAAGATGTTTTCATCCTCTGAATCTCAAACATTTACAGGAAGGTTATTTCATAGTGTTGGAGCTTTTATAGGAAAAGGCTCTGCCCCCTGCGGTAGATTTTCTTATTCTTGGTACTAGTAAAGAGCCTGCACCTTTTGATCTATGCACAAATGGTGGGTCGTAATGCAATAGGAGTTCTCTAAGGTACTGTGGGGAAATACCAATCAGTGCTTTATAAGTCATTAGAAGTATTTTATAATCAATACAAAAATTTACTGTAAATGTAAAGTAGTTAAGATAGGAGTGATGTGATCAAATTTTCTAGTTCTAGGAAGAACACTGGCTGCTGCAATTTGATCTAGCTGGAGTTTGTTTAAAAGCACTTAGTGGTACAGCCAGATAGTAAGGCATTACAGTAGTCCAATTTTGAAGTGATAAATGCATGGACTGCCTCTTCTGCATAATGTGAGGAGAGGTTCCTGAGGTTGAGAGGCAATTCTAGAAATATTATTTACATGATGTATAGTCTCTCGCTTCAAACGAGAGATTACTCCAAGATCTGTTAGAGAATATCTGGGTGGGAGACCATTGAGGTTCATTGAGTAAATGGAGATCGAGGACCTAACTGTCTCTGGGCCTAATAGAATATGCTTGTAGCTATGGTGTCCTTGTAGGACACCTTGTTGTTTGCTGACAAGTCTTCATTTTATGTTAACAAACTTTTTCTTATCAATGCTTTCCTTAACTCGCCTTTTTATTAAAGTGTATTGTCAAAAGTAAATGCATGTTATGTGACATTGGTATGGCTGCACTTCTAAACAATTTATGGGTTTCAGGACCCTATTTCTTATTGCTCTATCTTAAAACAATTGTGTAAAACTAAATAGCAAAGCAACTTGAGGTTTCGTGATTACCTTTGCATGGCCTGTCTTTGAATAAGGTGTACTGTCTTGTATGTTTTGTTATATTGTAATGTTGCTTACAAGTTCATAACTTTGATTTAAAGTGCTGTTAAATGACAACAATAACTGGGCAGCATGTACTTGCTGCGAAGTCTCCACTGGCAAGGACTTGAAACACAATTCCATAATCCAATTGTTCTGGCTGTTTTGTGCACCTCTGGAGAGCATGGTTTTAGAAATGAGGTTTGCCTGATTAACCGACTCGCTCGTGGAGCTTTGGTTGCCACTCCTTGTCCTCGTCAGTTTTCTAATGTGAACACCCAGCTGATGAATGCTGTTTTATAACCTGTGGCTTATACTATTAGGCAGAAGCTCCCCTTTAACACACAAATGTGTTTGTGGAATAGCAATTTTTTCCCCTTTCAATCTTTCTGAATTATAGGACAGGAAAAGAGGGTCAGCCCAAGGAGTACTACACACTGGACTCCATTCTCTTCCTACTCAACAATGTGCATCTTCCACATCCGTCCTACGTGCGTCGAGCTGCAGTAAGTGACTGTTTCTTCTGACAAGAAAATGGGTACTGACTTGTGGCATCCAGCCATTTATTCAACGATGAAAGACCAAATGGTGAATTTTGATGAATTTTTCCAGCATTATTAATGTTTTATCACTATATTCCAACAGAGTAATTGTCTTTTTTTAGTTTCTTGTAATTAAATCACCATGAGTATGCATGAGTAAGACGTGCTCATATGTAGGCTCAAAATTGAACAGCTAATGACGGTCTCTCTTATTAGTATTCTAATTGGAGCGTCTTTATTAGTATTGTAATAAGAGGGTCTGTATAAGTGTTCTAATGAGAGAATTTCTCTCTTAGTATTCTAATGGCAGGGTCTGTGTTAGTATTCAAGTGAAATGGTCTTTTTTATTTCTGTTCTGTAATGAGGGTCCTTCTTCTTGGCTTTTTAAAAAAAATATTATTAAACCTCCCTGTTTATAGACAGAGAACATCCCTGTAGTAAGAAGACCAGACAGAAAGGATCTTTTATCATATCTCAATGGAGAAAGTTGTAAGTGTCATAAATGAGTATTTAGTGATTTTTAATTCATTTAAATATGAGTTTGGGACAATTGAGTTGAATTTCATATAATTTTTCAAGCGTCATCAACAAGTATTGACAGAAGTGCCCCTATTGAGATCGGCCTTCAGAGACCAACGCAAGGTATGTGCTGAATATCTTCACTAAACATAGATGTAGGTGGTCACGCTGTGTACACAGAAAGATCACCCTTGTTTTTCTTTTTTCTTCCAAGTCTATGGTATAATGTGGCTGACTGGTAAATTTTATTTTATTTTTTTAAACAGTCAAAAGGGCTGCAGATGAAGTCTCTTCTGAAGCAAAGAAGCCAAGGATTGAGGTATTTAAAGAAAGGGAAGAAAAGGCAGTTTGCCTCCTGATATTTCTATTTACTTTCGGGATTTAAGGCCTGTGTCTACCTGTCTGTGTGTCTGTCTGTCTCTGTCTGTGCCTGCCTGACTGTCTCTCTGTCTGTGTGTGCGTGCACGTCTATCTGTCTGTGTGTGTCTGTCTGTCTGTCTCTCTGCCTGCCTGCCTGCCTGCCTGGCTGTCTGTGCGTGCGTACCTGTCTGTGTGTGTGGCGTGTAAGGATGAGGAACGAGTGCGCCTGGATAAGGAGCGTCTGGCAGCCCGTCTGGAAGGCCATAAGGAAGGCATCGTGCAGACAGACCAGATCCGGTATGCCAGGACTGACAACTACACCAACAAACCTAGTGACTAATAACCCAGAAGACAACTGTCAGTTTAACATATGACCATAGCTTCTGTCTTGCTCGCCTACTGCACCCCTCTCCAGCCTAGCAGTCTTTTTGCTTTATAAAAATTTTTTGTTAGAGCCCGTGAGCTGGCCTTGAGCTATTGGCTGGACAGGGGCATGCAATTGAGGTCACTGGCAAAACAGGCAGTTCACTCACAGCGCAACATGGCATGGAGTTGTGCACACATGCTAAAACCTGCAGTGCTCTGGCACAAAGTCCTCAAATAAGACATGCCACTCCTCTACAGTTCTGAATGACTCCAGTCTGAGGGGGAAAAAAACTTTTTTTTTTTTTTTTTTCTTGAATTTCGTTTATATAGCACTTTCTCCAACAGATATTTTAGAGAACCCTGCATGTAGCTTCTTGCTATGTCTTCATTCCTGTGTCAGTAATCCAGTGTCTTGCCTTTAGTTCACTCTCTGAGGCCATGTCTGTGGAGAAAATTGCTGCCATCAAGGCCAAGATCATGGCCAAGAAGCGTTCCACTATCAAGACAGACCTGGACGACGACATCACCCTGAAGCAAAGGAGCTTTGTGGATGCAGAAATGGACGTGACGCGCGACATTGTCAGCAGGGAGAGAGTGTGGAGGACGAGAACCACCATCCTCCAGAGCAGTGGGAAGGTGAAGGGAGTGCGAGGCTTGGTGCCTCAGTGTGCTTCAGCTAGCACCAAGGCCAAGATGGACCACTGCCAGCAAAACCCTCACTGCACTGGCCTGCAGAATCATTTCCTTTCTTTTCTTGAAAATGATCATGTTGAGAAGTAGTAACTCTCTCATAAATCCCAATGCCCTAAATCATAAATGAATGTTGCTTTCATACAAGCATGTGTATTTAGCATCGATTTCCCAAAGCAGGATTGCTGTGATTGTAGCCCTCAAACAGAGTTTGGCTTTCTAACGTTTGACTTGGGAGTTCTGAGATCCAAACACTTGGTACTGTTGTGGGCATTAGTTCATAGGTTTGATTTTGTTTCACTTCTGACCCTACTGATGAAGGTCACATACTCTTACAGTGTGCATGCCTGCCCCAAAGAAGGCAGAACAAAATAACTCCAAGCCTAGAAGTTGTCAATGCACTCAAGCAGGCAGAGCTTAAATCCATGAAGTTCTTAGCCATTTGTAGAGACTTGCTTGCATTTGCTGTACCTATCTTATCCTCCAGGTGGCAGCTGTATTATGGCTCAAGCAGACTGAGGGATTCTGTCGCAATTTTATGCTCCCACATGTTCCCCTAAATCAGAGATGATAGGCTTTGCCAAAGAACTGGATTTCTGCTTTTCAAGTTATTGATTACTGATAGACTCTCACATGCTTGTCATACAGTATTCATACACTCTACTAATGTCCAGACAGAATGAATGATTTTTCCTTAATGAAGACCAGAATAGCAAAAGTACAACAGCAGGATACAGAAAAGTAATGCTCATGAAAGTGGGGAAAAAATGTAATTATATAAGCAGAGTGGAAATGTTTCTATAAATAGAAGACTTTTATACTAGCTCATGATAAATGTCAGACAAACCTTTAAGGACTTGTATCTGAAACAAGGGTGTCCAAATACTTTTGGAGCCTACTGTGTACTTGCATTCCTTTTATTGGCTCAAAAGCCCACCAGCTCTTAAGATTTGGGTTTACATTTCCAAAGATTTAGATGCATGCCCTGCATTGATAGTGGTTGGATGTGTTTTGAGATGACAAGGCAGAAGTGCATGGTGTCCTGCATGTATTACAATTCAGCACTGTGTGCATTTTCCATTGCATTATTTTACATAGAAAAGTTCTATATCTATGGCAGTGTGATACGATTCTTTTTTTTTTCTTCTTGCCATTCTTGCCAACCCATGGTGGTGTATTGTTTTGACTTTCTAGAACTTCTCCAAAAGCATCTTTGCCATCCTGCAGTCTGTAAAGGCCAGAGAGGAGGGTCGTGCTCCTGACCAGAGACCCACGCAGAACCCCACCCAGACAGTAGGAACACACCACACCACCCGCCACCCCACCCTTACAGCCCTCACTGGTGTCATGGGCTTTTATCCCCTTTTCTTCCAGGCTCAGGGATGCATGGGTAGACAAAAGAAGGTAAAATAAAGGTGGTGTACACACTTTGTTAAAGGAAGCCTGCAGGGTATTCCACAAGGCAGTCTTCATGGGTTAGCCAGCTTTGGATTTAAGTTGCTCAGCATCTGAGCAATATCTCACAGCTGCACAATACCTTAAGCAATTCATACACTCGGTTCAGCGTGATGGTACGTGCAGACTCAGGTTGTCTCTCTATTTTAATTTATTTATCTCCTCATTACAATTCATACTTAAAATCACATTGCACACCTCAGCCTGTCTAGTCTTCTGATACTACTAAATTTTTTAAAATTAACAGTAGTCTCATGTTTTCCTATTTCCTATTGTTCTTGCTTGCTTCATTTCAACATGTCAAATATATGAGAATGTAATTGTGAAATTACATATAAACAAAATTGATCAAAGTGTAGCAGCAGCTTCTTTCAAGGCCCTGAAAGAGTGCTACAGTGAATCTTAATTTTATCCATCCAATGGCTAGAAACATAGCAGGAACCCCTATCTTACTGCTAAAATGTTGGAAAGATCACACAGCTAATCGGTGGCCACCTTCATGGTATCAATTAAGCCTAAGATTGTCACTTTGGATTAGTGACTCCAGCTCTCTTCCTGGAGGCCTGACTACGCAGTGCTCATTTCACGCTAATACCCTTCTCGTCTTTTTGTAAGCTTGCGTGGTAGTAGTACAAAATACTATCAATTTCTCAGCATATTACTGCCATTTGTCAAATAAATGGAGCTTGAAATTAACTGAAGGATTCTAAGGGAAACTCGGTTATTTAACCCACTGAAGGTCAAAGCTTCTGAGCACTGAACCTGTAAGTTTACATGTAAGGGTATTATGCATGGCACTGAGTGACCAAGGGCAGTTTGAATAAGTTACAGGATGCGTTGGTTAAAGCAAACATTCAAGGAAAAATCCAATGTGCACAAACTTTTTGACTTGTCTCATGTGGATTACACATTAGACTACATCTGACATGAGCTGGAACTGTCGAACCGTTTCTCCAAAGTACACGTAACAGAAGTCGCAGTGATGGTGTACTGGCCAAAAAGTCAAAAGCACACATCACAGTAACGCATGAGCAATTATCTTTGTTAATTGTGCATTCTGCAACGATGATTTGTAGGGCTGTGCTACTGCTGTTTTTGTGGCTAAGATAAAAGGCTGCAGGAGTGCTTAAAATTTTGTGCCAGTATTGCCCTGGAGATATTGACGATAATATTAATTGGGGCTGGGTGTAGTTGGAAATGTTTTGATACCAATTCCAAAACAATAATCTTCCAGACCTATGTGCCCACTGTAATTTCATAGTACAATAAGCATGATAAATGAGAGTTTAAAAAAAAGGGGGGGGGGGGGAGATTGATCTCAGTACCTCCAGAAGTATCATTTTAGATTTCATTCCACCAGTGCCTTTTGATAGTGGAATTTCATGGGCCAGCCCTAGTCATAATGTGAAAGAAACTTACATGAGAACATTAAATGCTGAGTCTGTTTAAGATTAATGGAAAAATAATGCAAAAATGAAAATTTACATGAGCGCATTAAATGTTGACTGATCTTGACAGATGTCTAACATTGATAGTGTATAAAGAAGTAGTTAGCAAAATATTTATTTATGTAATGACCAATAAGATAATCTGGTAATTTTAAGGCCAAGTGTCAATATTAAGAATATCATGATTTGTATAATTTTCAAATGGTAATAGTTATCTTAAATTAATATTGCAGGTTGTGTTGTCACTCTACCCATCCGAAAAGAAGGGGCAGGTCACTGTAGTTTTGTGACTTGTTCTGCCACCACACCCCTTTTAATTAATGCTGTTTGTGCTTTTTATGCTGCATCAGAGTAGCCTTAACCCTCCTCCTGCTTGGCACTGGTGTTGAGCTGCAACATCTCTGATTTGATTTTCGTCTTTTCTGCCCAAGGATCCAGCAATTCGAAACAAACAGCCAGTTCCAGCAGCCTACAACAGATACGATCAGGAGCGATTCAAAGGGAAAGAGGGTAAGTTCAACTTAAAAGGCTATTCTGTTCAGCAGCTCCTCTCTGTCCCCCTACTTTTATTTTATTTGTGCCCCCGTTTGGAGCAGAGTCCTACCAGTTGGTTATTACCTGTCAGCCTGTAAAAATAAGCTGATGTCTAGTCTGATGCTCAAAAGTACTTATTTATGGTGGTCTGCTAGAAAAATGATCAGCAGTGTTGCTTCAACAGATGGTTCCTTTTGTAATGCAGTTGCATCTTGGGGGTGGGTTGTCCTGTACTTTCTTGCAAACGTCAGCAAAACTTTGAAGTATTGCACATAAAAATGAAGAAGCATTTACCTTGACTTGGGGGAGTTTTAAGGCTTTGTGGGGAGAGGGTAAAGGAAATGTGTTGGGTAGCATTGCCTAAATTATAGCAGATGGTATGCTTTTTATTAAAAAGCATTTACTCTATCTCAGGTGGTTTAAGATCTGGCACCCATCCAGGTGATGAAGTCCAGATGTTCTCAGTATCTCAGATGGGGGTGTTTTGTTCATTGACCTTTCACCTTGCCAGCATGTGCTTACTGACATTGCCTACTGACTGTTGTAGCTGTGCTCTTCATTTGAAGAGTTGTTGCTGATCTAATGCCTCTCGTCATAGAAACGGAGGGCTTCAAAATCGACACAATGGGAACCTACCACGGCATGACCCTAAAGTCTGTGACGGTAAGACTCGGGATCAATTAACTTTAGCTTTTACCTTGAAATGAAAACTTTGCTCATTAATATTAAAGTTGCAGTCTTTGTTTCATAGTTTAGTACAGTGGTTACCAAACCTCTTCTGTAGTGCTCTATAGATTTTCGAGAACCCGCCCGCCCGCAACACAAAAACATGCGTCTTTTTTTGTTTCCAAACTCTGCTGGAATTTAGTTTTTAACATTGAAATTCATACAGGACTGCAACTTCTTATTGAACAAAAAGTGACTAATCACATTTACAGCTTTTTACAAGACATGCATATATTATGTATCTTTAATTTTTTTACTGTGCATTAATTGATTTCAACATATTTTCTCAAAATTGACTGCACAAAAATGGCTTTAAAACTTAACCTGCTCCCCGAGAGAAAAAAACTAAAACCTGAGTATTTGCTCTGCAAAACTTACACCTTTTAATTCCCACATCTGTTCAGAGACTTGTCTGGGCTTGCTTTGCGCTGCATTTCTTCTCAAGCTGGGAGACTGCTACTTTTAGTTCATTTTCAGTGTCTAGTGTTGATCTATATTTTGTCTTGAGTGAGGTCACTGCAGAAAAGCCTCTCACATAGGTAGTATTTTTCAAAAGAAGGAGCATGAATACAGCTCTCCCCCCTGGCAGTGGGTAATCGTTCTCAAATCCAAAATGCAGCTTATGTCTTTGACTTTAAATGCAGCCTTGTTCTTGAATCAGAGGTGACATCAATGTACTGTTCCATCTCTGCAGTACTGAAGTTGGCAGGTGATGTTGCACTGGAAAACATTCGTATTCTTTACGATCCTGCACTGGGAAATACCTCTGAAAATGTTTTTGTAGGGCTGAGATTTGCGCTTTCATGCATGAGATCGTGTCTTCTTGACCTGAAATGATTTCAGGTTCTCAAAGGAATCGGTATTTCCCTCCTTAACTTTCTGCTCCCACATCTCCAGTTTCCTTGTGAATCATGTGATTTTGTCTGACAGGTATAGAAGGTATGTGTTGGTGCCTTTCATCTGCAGCTTTAGTTCACTGAGGTATGCAGCTTTCATGAGGAATTTATTATTAAATTTGAGGGCAAGTTCATTACCTTCTACCTCCAAAAAGATGCTGATCTCATCTCACAGTTCAAAGACCCTGGTTAAAACCTTCCCATCAGGCCTTACTGTAAATCAAAACACCTACTTGGACAGATCTCTCTTTCCTCAAAAAAAAAAAAATCTGGGATTTGACAGATTGTGTTTTGCTGTAGTTTACTGTGGCAATGACAACCGTCATGACATTGTTCATCTCGGGACTCTGTTTTTAGAATCCAGCTCTTCTCGGTATCTCATGCAGTCTGTCCACTGCACATTGCGGGAACATTGGCCCACGTCGTTTCCCAGCCATTGCCTGAGCCCTGAGCCCAATAACTTAAGTTTGTCTGCAGTGACTCTGCTAGATTGTTTGCAGATCCTCCCTCAGATCATCAATGAATCAGAAGTACTTTATCGGTAAACAGTCTTTGTTACTGTCAGTTGCTTCATCCATCTGCAGAACAAAGTGCCAGCCTTCCTGTAACTTGTCATTAGTCTGCTCCTCTATGTCCTTTGACACATCATCAATGCCCCTTGCGACAGTATTGTGTGATGGAGGAATTGACTTTAGCTTGCTGGATGTTGTCATCAACTATAGTTGAAACGATATCGGTAGCAGAGAGAAGTGTTAATTCCTTAGCATTTGTCTGCAGCTTCTTACACTCAGCAACCCATTGTTGTACTGGAGAAGCTGAGCTGTGTGTTTAGCTGGGAGCCCTCTCCCAAACTAGTACATCTTATGCACCCCCCCCCCCCCACTTTTGCTTTGCCAGCTCCAAGAGATAAATCATGGTTTAGTTCTGTGACCTGTTTTTCTGCATCAAAATTCATAGCCTGATTACCATTCCCACCCACTCAACCCAGATTCAGACAACATAAAAAAGTGTGCACTTGTAGCAAAACACAACACTAAATAGTTCAGTTTCTCTCCCAAACCCTCATGAAAGCTACTTTGTGGAAAAATAACTTAAAATATGTATGTTTTTCACAAAGCAGCTTTCATGAGGGTTTGGGCCTGAAAAGAGTCCATTGAGCAGGTCAAAGGCAGGAAAATACTAGTAGGTTGAGGATGGTATTATTATGAAAGCTGTGATGAAGAAAAATAATTAATCCTTTAATGTTCAGAAAATATAGAAAAACAGGAACATGGAACAGTGACTGCCAGGTTTTAATTATTTTTTTCTGCACCTGATGATAAATTGTGTATGAATTGTGAGAGCTGAATTGAGAACAATGATGAATAACCATGCGTACGACTACAATAGTGCAAATTATTCTACGCCACCATGCTGAGGGTGGAAGGGATGTGGTCACCGGCCTTATTTGTTATTTAGATCTTCTTCCCTTCATCACCTTTCTAGATAGTAATGAGGTTTAAACTTCTTTTGCACTTGTTAGTGCTCACTTGCCTCGTCTCCAGTGTGAACATATACACAAACATGCCCATTAACCTCCACAATCAATCCAGTGCTGCTTGTATAGTTGTATATGAGCTTGTATACGTTCACTAAAGATGACACTTAAGAGCACTTTTAATAGTGATGGAAAGGAATCGCACGTTATTAGTGTTACGTGGTGAACATGTAAATTATATTCTCATAAATTCTCCTAACCTGTAAGTTCAGGTAAAGTAACTTTATATGACAGCGAGACATTAGAGAGAGTCACATAAGAGGTGATGAAGCTGAATATTTCTGAACAATGTGCGTGACACACAAGCGCATGAGGCTTTGAGGAGGAGAGGTAACTTTACTTTAAAATAACTGCAGGGTGCTGGCTTCGTAATATAATTTCTGCAGTACATCTCTCACTTTCTTCACAGTGCACACTGTTCTCTTAAACGTCACACCCACAGTTCTGCTTAGTCTGCACAAGGGAAGTCAGATTCACGTAAACTTTTTTGACCCTCACATTATTCCCATTTTGTTACATAGCGAAAGTGTACTTTCTTGATGCAAAGCTTTTCAGAGGCTGAAAGTGTGGTGTGTTTGTTTTTTTTTCTTTCCCCCTGTTCTTAGTCACCACGTCCATCCTTCAAAATGTTTGCAGAGCAGTTTTCTTTGGCGACTCCTTCATACTTTCTTCTTTGGCAGTTCTGTGCAGGCGTTGTGCTTGTTGCTCTGCAGGTGATGCCAGTATTTCACTAACTCGGTGGGGAGGAACTGATGAGAAGTTATCAGGTGGCTGTATTTGCAGCTGGAATAAGACACCCTCCAGTGGTTGAACAGGAACTCATTTGGGGGTGGGACTGGCTCGATCCTCAGCTTGGCAAGGCAGAGTCCCACGTAGACATCCTCTAGGTGCAGCCGGCGTATGCTCAGAGAAGCCCTGTAGATCAGCTTTGCCATGTCGCCTGAAAACACGTACCCTGTGCCGGAGCAAAATGTTGGGTACCGCTTGCTGGGGTACAGCTCATGTGGCATGTACCACTTGCTGTCCTTGTTCCGGTTCGGGGCATAACCTCTCATGAGGTAGCCGGTGAAATACTTCCACCTGGGTGGGACGATGGGCTTGAGGAGCTTTTGGATGAGGTATTCCGTGTTGACAAACATGTCACTGTCCGTCTTCATGACATAGCTGGTGCCAGGGCAGTATGTAGCCACCCAGTTCATGCCCATAAGCGTCTTGAGAGTGAGGTTGTAGTAGGAGTCGATGTACTTCTGCTGGATGATGTCATGGTGCAGTCGGCTCTCCGCCTCGATGGCGTGCTGTACCTGGCTGCCCAGGCCGTAGTCACCTTCACCCATTCCCAGGAGGAAGAGACGGATGAATGCAGAGCCAGTGGCCACACTCTCATTCCCCCAGGTCTGCCTGATGGCATCCCTGGCTTCCACGTTGTGAGATCCAACGGCGATCAGCAGCACCAGGAAAGGATCCCTGTCCTGGCACTTGTTTGCCTCATTGATGATGTAGCTGTAGGGTTCTACTTTGAGTACACTTTCCACTATTATCTCCTCACTCAAGCTGGCGTTGGAGCCTGTGGAGATCTTTGACTCCTGCTGAGAAGTATTGTCCAAAAGTGAGCTGAGGTTTGCCCCAGGCCTTGGGGGCGCAGGGGACGCACCTGCGTCTCTCCACATGTGTTGCCTGGCCATGCTGTGGTTGGCCCCGGTCACCGCTGCTGTGCCGGCCCTCTGCCCCGGGTACACCGTGCCCCTCGCTAGCTGGCCCTTCTTCCCCACCAGCCAGCTGTGCTGCCCAAACATGAGGAGCACTCCCACGCACAAAAGCACAAGGAGCAGCATGGCCACATTCGCCCGGCAGTGCCGTCGCCTCCAGCGCATGGTCCCGGTGCTCGGACACACCTCAGCAGAGCAGTCAGCTGCTACATCCAGACCTGGACACACACACAGAGGAAAACATGTTTCATTTTGATTTGCTCTAAGAAGCTTTCCAGTGAGTATTTTATACCGCTTGCTACTTATTCCAACAAGAGCAAAAGCATGAAAAGCATGGAAGCTCTATCCAATGAATGTGATAGAAGCTTTTGTGTTCTGTGTGTTAAGCTGCGTTTCACAGAGCTGTGAAAGTTCTTGCATAATTTGATTTCTTTAAATATATCTTTATAATTTTATATTCCAGTGCAATATAAATCAAATATTACATTTCAGCTTCTTTGACACACAGATTATGAAATCTTTAGCTCAGAGTGTCTGTC